>NC_139802.1:18888145-19488145 GCF_963457635.1 Microchirus variegatus
TTCCAAGGTACCGTATGAGGGATGGGGTCGCAGATTAAAAAAAAAAAAACTCTGTGGGATTAGGTCAGTAAGGTTGTCAGTACCACTTACCCCATTATTGTGAACGGATATATCCCCAAGAACCTTTTCATTCCAAGTTTGGCCCAAATGTTCACTTGGACTCAAGGACGAACTGCTTACAGTAGATTTGGGCGGTCAGACGTCAAAGTCAGGGTCACTGTGACCTCAGAAATCACATCTTTTTGCTTTGTGAATGTTATTCCTCAATAACGCATGAAAGAAGGCTTTCAAATTTGGCACTTGGACTCGAAGATTCACTGCTTGGATTTGTGTGTCCGAGGCTGAGGATCTCCTTAGCCTTACAGAATGTTTTTGATCTCTTGAACATTAAATACCAATTCAGTTGATATGCATGTAGGATGCACTTTTTCTTGTCCAGTTCCTTTACCGGTGACATCACATTGGGTATCTTCCAATGCCAATATCAAACCTTTAAAGTAATTTCGACATCTTTTACTCCACCAAGCTGTTAACAACACATTTGTGTGGATGTATTTCTATCTACCAACCTCATTTGATCCAGTGATTTTATCCTCTATCGGACAATATCGAGTCTCACATTGGCTCGTCCCCGGTTATATGAGACTGGAAAAAATGTGTGGACTAAAAACTGTTGGTCAGTTGAGGCTAATAAAAGTAACAGCTGGCCGGTGATTCATATTATTAGTTCTATATTTGCACTTTTGTCGTATTTTTTCATGACATGCCTGTAATCTGTCTGTTCCAGGTGTTAGGCCTTTATAACACCATTAACCCTGAAGCGTCCGCGTCGCCCTGTTGCGTTTCCCAGGACCTGGAGCCCCTCACCATCCTCTACTACATCGGCAAGACCCCCAAAATAGAGCAGCTCTCCAACATGAAGGTCAAGTCCTGCAAGTGCAGCTAGAAGCCTGTACATGTACAAGTCAGAGCAAACACACATCTCTCTGCGCCCACACACTCACACACAAACACATAAGCAAACGCAGTCAGACCAGAACTTGCACTTGTTTGTGCACTACAATACTGGCAGCAGTGTTTTTCACGCATACAGCATCTCTGGAGTTGTGTGCCGGAGAACGGAAGTACAGAAACACGTCAGCGCTAGTCCAGTGCGAACACAACATACAGGACCGGGACTGTCGCGATACCTGAAACTTGACTTTGATACCACTGCAAAGTGGCAGACGCACAGTATTGTACTGAACTGTTAGGTTCACAGTGCCTCATATTGACAACAGCAGGTTCAGGCTGGTCTGTTCTGGTGTAGAGCCAACACTGGTCAAGCCTCACGGTCAGTGTGGCCAAACAATAAGAACTACGACGAAGAACTACGTCCACGTATGACTCCAGAAGCTTGTTTTATAGCAAAGGTTCAGACGTTCATTGATTTTATTGTTCCATTTGGAAACTATTTCCAAACCTGATTAAAAAAAAAAATGATTGTCATGCATATCATACTTAAGGTGCAATACCTTTATTGGCCATTAGATATTCTTCCCAACTGTTAAATTTGATATTCATAAATATACCATTAACAGCACAGCTGCCTTTTGAATTTTAAAACAAAAGAAAGGTTATAGTTCGCCTCTGTTTCCCCTCTATATCACCTCATGAATGCTCGTGTAATAACTTTATTTATATAGCAGCTTTTACGACAGGGTTACACAGTGATTTGCAGAGGAACAATAGAATAAATAAAAGAATGAAATTATGTAAACTTAATACAACAAACTGTGACCCAGTTAAAGCACCAGTGGAGCCATTGTTGCCTATTTAATGAACACATTTTTGTTTCATTATTAAAGGGTTTTAGATATTTTAGATTCTTTACTTTGATGACGGTCCTGGTTATAGTTTGCATTGCCTGCATATTCCAGTGTACTGAAATTCCATTTCATCTGGCTTTAGCAGTGGTATCCAAGGCATGAACTGCAGGCGACATGCACACACACACACACACACACACACACACACACACACACACACACACACACACACACACACACACACACACACACACACACACATACACAGTACATACAGTACATCCATACAGTATATGTGACAGTGACACAGAAACAGCTTTTGCACAGGTGTGTCTTTTTTGATATTTTGAAGGCCCTGGCAACATGCACCACCTCACTCACTTGTCACACCAAGACACGAGAGTAAGGCAAACACTGGAAGTATAAGTGACAAGTGTCTATATGTGAAGAAAAGAAAGATAAAACAAAGAAGATAAAACATCACCTCCTCCCCCACAAAAATGTATCCACCAATCCACTCCCCCTCCCCCCTTTGACTCACCCGTCTTTATTGTCAAACCACATCCTCATTTCTGTGTTTTGTTTGTTTTTATCGCTCCATTCCACTTAAGATGTCCATGCTTTTGGTTTTTTTAACCCTCCCCGCTCCCTCCCTGTGAATTTGGATTTAGGTGAAGAGATGAGAGGAGAGGAAGCATCAAGCTCACACTGATGATGAACGACTTACACATTATACAGAAGCAGTATAGTTGCATCATCCACCCGTATAAGAAACACTTCAAAGGGTCATGACGATGACGAAAAACACCTAATCCTAGCAGTCATTTAAATTCATGATATGTTAGTTATAGAGATGCAGTTTTACCCACATCTCCCTGCAACAAACAAGTCAGATTAAAAGTAGGTGGGTTGCAGCCAGATGATATGATTAATTAATATTAATAAGTGCGTTAATAATCCACCAATAGATGTTTAGTAAGATATCAGTGCAGGTGCAGGTCTCTGTGTTAACACTGAGTGCACCCTGTCATGGTGATTTAAACAATACCAATAATTTAAAAATAATGAAAGAAAATTCAACTGTAATCTCGATTTTAATAAGTCGCATTGTTATTGTTTTTGGATGAAGGTCTTTTTCAAAATAAGCTAAAAAGAAATGGATTTGAATGTTGGATGTTGCCTATTCAATAATAGGAAATACCTGAACACTGAAGGAAAAGAGGAGAGAAAACGTGCGTGTTTTTGCAGATCTGACGATGTCAGTTTGGAGATTTGAAGATTTTAGGAAGGTTTGATTTGTTCATTTTGTTCTGATTCTGATTGGTTACATGTTTACCTGTCAGAAGGAAAGTATTCTTGGTCCAAAAATATAACAGACATTTTGTACCCTAGTGTGCAAAAACCTGGTAAAATAAAGGGAAAGTAGAATTTGACTAAATGTTCTCACCAATAATCCCACGTCCCGTTTACTGTGCTGTGCTTGGAAGAGCAGTGATAACACGTCGGCTCAGTCCCATTCATCACTTGCCCCTGCCACTTTGCCCTACCCTTCCATTTTGCACGTTCATGTGTTCATGCGTATCCTGTTTCTTATTGGGGTCGAGGAGTAGTGTGAAGTGTGCAGAGATCACTGTCCAGATTCCCCCAGATTAACCAAATCCAAGGATGTTACACTTAAAGTCTCTTGTACATACCATTCGGACAAGTTCCTAATCATTTTTCGTAGTCCACAGTGGCGATACAACAGCTTTTCTTTTCTTCTCTTTTTCTTTATCCAGCAGGGGTGTCCTATTCCATAGGGGTAGATCTTAACCACTTCCAACTGGCAAGGGGGCAAGGGGCAGGGGTAAAAATGAGACATTGGATTGGGCCGTAAACAGATGAGGAAAGGCAGTGATGTCATGTCGTGTCATGCACTAAGCGCGGCCGCAGATTTCCGATGTGGTGTTTTTGTGTAAGTGATGGTGGAGCTGCAGTCTACGCTTGGAGAAACAATGATGATTTTGATGAAAGACGACAGAAGGTTTAGGTGTCAATGAAGAGGGGACGATCATTGTGTCCGTCCATCAGCAGCCGTTTCTGTCACTCAATAATGTGTAATAGTTCGATTTAATCAGTGTCATCTCACTGCAAACACACAACTTTCTCTCTAACCACCGACCTGCAACAGTAACAACTTTTGGTTCCTTCAACAACAAAGAAGAAGAAAAAAATGCACTGATGCTGTTTTCATTTTCTATTTTAAAATATCTACGTTTTTTAGATAGTCTGAAATGACCTCCCCCCTTTAAAAAAAAAAAAAAAAAAAAGTGTTGATGTAGGCCTGACCTGAACCTGGCCCCAGTGGGCGTTTAGTGCCAGTGGACTTATAGGCACCAACTCTGTCACGATAGAGCTGTTATTTTGTGTAGTTGTTGTTGTTGTTGTTTTGATTATTGTTGTTATTGTGATCCACTATGCTGTGTTGTAAAAACAGTATTGTTGTGGTGCTCCAGTGGTAAATAAATTATTTAAGTTTCCATTGAAACGCTGTGTCCCGTGTGTTTCCTCTGATGCTGAAGCTGCAGACGCGGACAATAGTCACATCATCACCCAATATCGAGGCGGTCGTATTTTCCAGTGAAAACAATTAGATGAACGCCATATGATCCAGCTACTGTGTTTTGTAAATGCCTAGTGTGTGTCACTATAATTACCCTGGATACGCAGCAGGGCGGCAGGACTGTGAGTTCCTCTCGCACATGACGTGCTATGACCGTGGAGAAGCCGCAAAGATCGAGTAGCGGCTCGGGTTTCCATGAATGCACTCATACCTGGTAACATGATTAAAGCCAGTCAAACAAAAAATACCATTCTGTAACACACGTAGGACAAAAGGAGGGCCTGCTGATGCCTGTGCCAAACTGTTATTGTCTCCAGCAGGCACACATAATGCAAACAACACTCAACACAAACAATATGTCTTCCTGTATATCCCTTAAAAAATATGCATTTGCTCGTATTTTGTACCATGTGGAAAGTGAGGGTGTGGATGTGAAGCACATATGGCTTCCATGCAGGAGACTGGGTTTCACGTCCAATTACAGATCTGCAAATTAAATAAACCTTTCTGTTACCTATTACCTGTAATCAGAATATTGTCCTAACCTTAACCAAATGTTTCCAGATGTCTTAACTGTGCACTAGCTGGGGGTTTAACGGTCACAGTCGTGATCATTTCACAACCTTTTGTTGCTGTTAAAAGAAAAGAAAAAGGAGGGGGTAAAAAAAACAACCTCTCTTTCTGTTGCTGAGCAGGTGATCTTTCAGTCCTTCAGACGTCTGGAGCCTGAAACGTAACCTTGAAACCTGCAGCACCTACTCGCTTTCTAGAAAGTGATAATTAAAAACTGGATATAAAAATCCAATATCGTTAACATCCACACCTGTGATGCAATATCCATTTTTGTCATTTTTGTGGATATTATGTGGAATATTGGAAGTGGGCGGGGCTAAAAACTGACGCAAAAAAACTATAAAAAAACTTCTATTAGGTCACCTGTAGTCTGGTTTAACGTACATGAACGAAACTTGGCACACACGTTTATTAGGTTGGGACGGTCAAAAAAGTCAATGATCTAAACCCAACAGGAAGGCCGCCATCTTGGATTGAACGCTAATTCGGAGGCGATTTTGCACCAATGGTAATTTAACAAACTTAGTCCTCGAGCTTTCGTGCGATCACCTTCAATCGTGTTCTGTTTGTGATGTGATCCAATCCAAGAGCTAAAGTGCAATGTGATTATTTGTTCTGACAGCTGAATGGGAAATGTGCACTCTACCTCAGGTCACACACGTCATTGGTATCCTCAAAAGTTGTGGTTCTTTTTCCTTTTCATCACCAAATGTTTGTGTTTCCACTGTTGAGCTGCAGTGGGCTCTTTGCATGCACTTGTTGACTTATTGCCTCAAACCTGGGAGGTTGTGTTTTCAGCCACATTTATTCATGAGTAGTAAACAACCGAGTTTCATGTCACAAATTTGGACGAAATTTTCTGTGGATGTAGATAATGATTCCATCTTTGGTGGCCATTCGGAGAAGGTTTCCAGATTCAGGATTAATTTTTTTTAAATTTGTGTAATAGGGGAGTGTGTTGACCTTGTGTTAAACTGAGCAGCCTTGGTGGAGTCACATATTATATGGGTCAGCCTGAGGCTCCCATGAAAACTGTCCAAAAATAACCACAAAATCTTAATAATACTTTGTGCCCTCCATCACTTGTGAGACCAATCCTCTGATTACAAAGAGACACCACTTACATTTAGAGGGGGGGGCGGTGTTAAGCCCAGACTGTTGGATGCTGACAGGATGAAAGCGATGGGATGGTTGGCGTCAAGAGCAATGTGGGAGTGAGAGCAGCATTAACAGTGTGGGGGAGTTTCTTTGTCAGCTCTGGAATGAGACTTTAAGCCAGGCTACGTATGAGGGATTACATCTGCATGGTGGACCAGTGATAAATAAAGACCGTGTGGTCCCAGCTCTGTGTGGTTCCTGTCCAGGGGAGAAGACCATAGGGGAGAGCCTGGCACTGGCTCCAATCATAAACTGGACCACCACGAATTATACCTCATCATCTCCACACTGGAGCCTATTGAAGTGTGTCATCATCGGCTCGGCGGTGATCATGTTTGCTCAGAGCGGAGCTAACCTGGGTTGACATGTCATCCTCCATTAATCAGTTGTTGGGTCAACGCGACCATGTGTTTACAGTGTACAGCGAGAGTAACTAACAAAAAACAGGTCATTCAGACATTGTGTCTTCATTCATCAGCCTCTTTTGTTTTTTTGTTTTTTTACAGAAAAGTTACTCTTTGAACAGAATTAAATGTTAAAATGTGATATTTTGGCAAATGGTTTCATTTGTGTCAAATAAACATTTGTCAATGACATGGTTCAGAAATATTTTAAAAGAAGAAGAAGAAAAAGAAGAGGAGGAGGGGTTTGATGGTGGCAATGACTCTTGTGGGAAAGTGGTCGAGCACAGTTTCAACCAAATGTCAGAAGTTTTTGATTATTCTTATTTTGGTTTCTGATTGAATTTGGTGTGTGGACATTCCAGTGTGTTTTTATGGAAAGGTTGTTTTTTATGGACAGGATTCTGACACCAGGAGGAAAAACTATTATCTTTTCCTCGTCCTTACCACGTGCCTAAACTTAACCATATTTGTCATCAGGTGTCACCACGCTTATTTCCTAATTTCTGTCAAAAATGCCACATTTGGTTAAACTGACTGTAGACTGCGGCAAAAACCAGGGGGAACAGCCAGGCTGAGCCAACACAGGGACTGGAGATCTTCAGACTCAGGTTTGAGGAGGAGGTAGAGGGAAGGTTTCTCACGAGTTGGACGCACCTGCAGTCCATCAGTTAAAACACCAGTGAGTCACCCACTCAGTTTGTTTGCTAGCTACAAAAGACATGTAACAACATGTGACGTTGTCCCGAGCATTAAAAAAAAAGAAAGACTTGTGATACTTGAAATTTTTATATATTTGTATCAGGAATATTCTGTTTTTGTGTATGTTAAAAAGATCAAATGACCATGCAGTGATTGTTTGCTCCCTCCCAACTGGTGGAGGTTGATTTTTTGGTGATTGCCAGCACATGTGTCAAGTGGGAGTGGCCTTGTTATAAATCAGAGCCAGTGTCACTTTGATTCTGATCTGAAGGCTGAAAGGTTGTGTTTTAGTGAGAGTGGGAGAGTTTCTGCTACTTAGGCTGACCAGCTCCCAACATGGAAAATGAGGGACAAAGAGCATTTTTATGTGGGATATAGACTGTATGTACCAGGTAAACTACTGGTGCTTTATAACATTTAAGGGATAAATAGTAAACAGTGTTGGGGGTAACAAATTAAAAAGTAACGGATTACAGTAACAATATTACTTTTTTGGGTAACGAAGTAAAGTAACGCATTACACTAAAAATATCGGTAACTACACTACTTTACTTGACTATAGTAACGCGCTTTTCTGCGTTACCCATGCCGTGTTTGCCTGTGTGTAAAGTTCTGTTCCATGTGTGTGTATGCGTGTTGCTTGTGTGTGTGTTTGCCTGGCCACCAGAGCCGTTTCTTGCTATATGCCGACTATGCAGCTGCATAGGGCCCCACAGCCACCAGGGGGCCCCCAAACTGCAAGTTCAGACTCATATTTTATTATATTTTTGAGAATTAAAAGTACCTGTCTTTATTTGCATGTATTGGATGCATTCATTATGCATGTATTTGCAAAGCATGTAAGTGTTTGTGGGGTAATCAGAAAAAGTCAGGAATCTCTACCTCGAGTTTGAAAAAATAGGGGCCCCCGAATAGTATCTCACATAGGGCCGATTTGAGTGACGTAGCTGCTGGTGCGAAGGAGGGAAATGGAGATGGATATTGAGACGCCGGAGAACAGGCTTTTAGCCAGCAGGACGCACGGACTAAAAATATAAAAAAATTAGATGCCCTACTATTAGGCAGGACGTCCTAAAGACGCCCTATTTTTTAACCATCGAAACAATATTGTGATGACGCATGCAAAATCTGCGGCCAGCATTAGAGTCTGTCCAAGATCAGTTTGGAACACCAATACAACCATTCCAACAAGATGTAAGTACACGGTGGAACAGCACCTATTAAATGCTGGAAAGGCTCTTTGCGCAAAAGCAAAACTTGGCTGCTGATTATGAACTCCCCCGCAACAGAACTCTCTTCTCTCTCTCTTTGAGCAGTTAACTAGAGATCAGCTCATCTGATGCATCTGTTATTCCCTTAATTACAGCGCTAAAGGTCTTCTACACAAAGATTGAGATCACGGAGTGAAAACAATGAAAAGTGCGCTCTTGAGAATCTGTCAACATGTTTTACTAAGATCTACTAGGATCACATGTATTTCATCGTATTTTCATCATACTCGATCCTTGTCATAAAGATCATTATGTGTGTGTCATATATGGATGTGTGGATATACCTGCGCATAGAGAAATGATACAGTCTGCATTGGATCATATGGTTTTACATGCCATTATGTATACATTATACAATAAACACTATGTGGGCAGGCTAAGTGATGTTTGTCCATATATCTACACGGTAAATTAAGAAAAGTAGTGAAGTTTTTCAAGCTTTTCAAATCCAGTAACGAGAAAAGTAATCTAATTACAATTTACAACTAATAACTTTTTTGAGTAACTACCCCAACACTGATAGTAAATAAGTATTTGTAATTTTGACTTTTTTGTACGACCACATGACACCAGGAGAAACTCCCTCAGCTCCTTCAGTTTCTCCATTTTTTATTGAAGCTGCATCTTCTTTTCTTTGCTTATTTATTTTTTCCTAATTTGCGACTGACTCAAACTGATGACAAGATGTGTTTGACATCTTGGTTGATTGATTGATCAGAAAAGCAGCTCTACTGCAACAGCCTTACAAAGCAACTGGATCAGATGAATAAAAGCATCGGTATAGAGCAAAGGTCACCTACGTGGTGAGCCCTGGCTCACTTCACTTCACCTCACCTCACTTGCATGTATCCATATGATCACAGTAAAATAAAAAAAATAGTAACCATTGGAATGAATGTGTATGCAATTGAATGCATAATATTCATCATTTGAATGGTAAATTGTATAAAATGTTAATGTGGTAGCCCTCCATATTATTCTCTACCCTTCAGGTAGCTCTCGGTTTCAAAAAGTTTGGTGACCCCTGGTATAGAGTCATATAAAATGTGGGATATTGTGTCAATATGTGGGACAGGGGATTCAAAGTGGGAACACCGGTGACCGGACAGCTGAGGAAGAGGCTCATCATATCAGTGAAACAGAATCAGAAATACTTCATTAATCCCTGGGATGAAATTGGGTAAAACTGATCACTCGTGAGGAGAGCAAAGGTGAACTCAAAGGCTCACTGTTGTCTCTCTGGACTAAGCTGCTTCAGCACAGACTGAGAGATCATTAACCCAAACAGGAAGAATCTTTGTTAAAGTTTGTCCTTATGAAAGGCCTTTTATTTTGGCACACGTCCTGTTCTCAGAGCCTGTTATTTTAGCGAGTCTCACCTCTGTTGCCCCCTCCGTTCCCCGTATGTAGCTGTGATTTGGATCCTGGAGACTGGGTTTCTGATCAAATGTTTGCTGTTAAATCAAGCAGAGATACTGTGCTGTATCTCATCTGCCTTCGGAAGGCGGATGTGCAGTCCACAGTTTTGAGGAATGAGTCCTGCAGTAGCCGCTCTAACTGCTCATCACAACACGAGAATCACTGAAGTATGTGAGTAGTTCTCCTCCTCTGGATCCTGCTCCAATTATGTGCAGGAAACAAGATGGTATCTTAAATGGAACCGTTTCAAGGAAGTCTTTCATGTGAGAACAACAGGGGCTCACACAGCTGTCGACACTTACTGTATGAAGGGTTAAATGTGTTGGTCCAAAGTACTATAGAAGTTAAATGAATAATAAATCTGACGTGGAACTGGAAAATAAACACAAGGACGGGACAATTGAAGACATGCAGTAACTTGAAAATACAACAAGCTTTTTCATTTCCTCCTACAGGTTTTTTTTTTCCTCATGAAAAATTATGAATTATTTCATTGTGGGGCCATGTGGTTGGTGTAGTGGTTGGCACTAATGCCTTTGCAGCAAATAGACGCGGGTTCGTGACCCGGTTGGAACAAGGCCTTTACTTCCCATGTGTATGTGGGTTCTCTGGATTACTCCCACAGTCCAAAACATGCAGATTTGGGGATGAGGCACATTGGACACTATAAATTGACCATAGGACTGGGCCCTGTCCTGGGTCCAGACGGGACCGTATCTATGTTCCCCGGGTCTTATGTTCCCCGCTTTGTATGTGACCGGGGAACATAGGACCCTTTCTCTAACCCTAACCCTAACCCTACCCTTTTTCAAAGAAAGGGTCCCATGTTCCCCTGTCACATACAAAGTGGGGAACATAGGACCTTTTTTGGGAAAACGGGGAACATAGGACCCAGGGAACATAGGTACGACCCCGTCCAGACTACTATGTCAGCTGGGATTGGCACCAGAGCGTCCCGTGAACCTCGTGTGACGGAAAAGATGTATGGATTATTTCATACTGAAACATTCAGCTTTTACCCTTTTTCTCGAGTGACTATTACACTTTTGTATAAACTGGTTGTCTTTGGCTCAATCACTTATACACAATAATAAGTATATCCTAAACTTGCCATTATGATTAACATTAACAGTGATCGTGCAGAGTAATGGTGATTGAAAAACAACACCATCCATGTTTATAAGTCTTGCTTCCCTCGTGTTTTTCTCCTGCCATCAGGACGTTAATTCAACATCTCGATTTACGGCACAAAGGAACTACATTATTTCTATATCATATATTATTTCTAGGATTGAACAATATGAATTATCTATAAATCTATATTTTTAGATTTTATGGTAATGTTCTCACACTGTTCTATCGCCTCCTGAATAAACACTCTCATTTCTTACTTTTAGCATTAGCGCTTCAATACAGCATCACAGTCGTGACAAAGACATTTTAGGTGACTTGATTTAAAACCCTCTGGGTTCTTTGAAACATGCACTTTTTACACTACATTTGTATAATTACAGTGTTTCATGAATGAAAATTATAATATCGTGCATCACACATCTTCATATGTAATTCTTTACACATCATTCACACTCTGCAGGCACAGACACCATGAGCAATGTGGGGTTGGTGTTTTGCCCAAGGACACTTTGGCCCTTTGACTGAAGGAGCTGGGGATCAAACACCCAAACGTCTGGTCAGAAGACAGACATGCTCTACCTTTTTTAAATCCGCTTGTGAGTGTGCAGCAGGGGGAGCTCAGTATTTCACAGAGAAAGGGCTCCCTGTCTCTGGAGAGTAAAGTGATTTGGAGATTTTGGTTACTCAGCTGCAGCTGCCGGCACAAAATAACACAAAATCAGAGAGAAAGAGAGAGAGAGAGGTACTCAAACCGTGACATCAGCGGTCAGCAATGCACTGGCTCCCATCAGCAGAGAGAAAAATCTCAGGGGCTGGGCTACCGACGGAAAGCACAGATCTAACCGCACAATGTGTGTGTTAGGCAGTGTGTTTGTGTTTGGATGCTCGCAGCCAAGGCATTCCTCCGACTGTAATTTGACCGAACTTGATACCAATCTCGGTCTGGTTCAGCGTGCCTGCCCACACCGACTCTCTCTCTGCTCGCCCTGCGTGTCGTGTGGCTGCAGTAACAGTCCATGAGACAGATTGTTGCATTGCATCTGCAATTACAAAGGAAGGCCCACTTTCTTTGAGCTCCGGATTAGCGACTCTCTTTGTGTTTCCCCACAGAAAGAGTGGCACAAAGAAGTATTGCTTACAAGCTCAGAATAAAGATTCCCTCCCTCCCACCCCTTCTTTCTTTCCTTTCTGCTGCCCTCTTTGACAGGCATCTTGGAGATATCACAAAAGAGAAAAAGGCAGGAAGGCAGCCCCGGAGCCCCGGACATTCAATCCCTCCAGCGCCAGACTGCCTGCCTGCTCGCCTGTCTGTCTGTCGTTTAAGTCAAGTTCACTTTATTGTTTTGAGCCTGAACACAAAACACTTTGAGCAAAGTGCCCTGAGAGTTTAAAGGAAAAGAAAACAGCAAAGCAATATAGAAAATGTGCATGTCTGGTTTTGGATGACAGAAAAAACATATTAGGACACGGTCACTCTCTGGGGTTTAAAAGACAAACAAACAAAAAAATGCTTTATCTACACCTGCTTATCTGTGAGGGGATGGAGCCAGCAGCAAAACACTTTGGTCACCAGATAAAGGATTTTTTTGGCATTATTGGTCAATAATTCTATAATGTCCTTTAGCTATGTAAATCAAATGATCTGTGAGAGACACTGACACGTTTGCACCTTATCTCGGCTCAGTCTATCAGTTAGTGACAGTGTACTGTCAGTCACTAATAGAGACAATAGAGAGACAATAGAAAAAGTTGATCTGTCATATGAAGACAATTTTACATACACTCAATTTCTTTGTGGTCCCGTTTCCAAACAAAGAAGTCAGGAAAACATGTGTCACAAATACTCACCCACCACATCCCAGTCGGTGTCATATGTCTCACCGTGATTTTCACACAGGTTATGCAGAGCACAGCAGGTCACCACCATGGATTTTACCAGCTCAACATCACAATCATTCCTTTTTAGGAGGCAACGCCACCTGCCCTTCAGCCTGCCGAAAGCGTTTTCGACCACCACCCGTGCTCTGTTGACTTGTTTTGTTGAACGTCTGCTGTTCTGGTGTAAGACGTCCAGTGTCATGGAATGGTTTCAGGAGCCAGTTCTGCAACGGATAAGCGGAGTCACCTCGGATGTAATAGTCAGTAGTCACTCCACCAATGTTCCTGCTGTGAGATGTGAAGTGAATTCCCTGGCTGGCTAACTCCCACAGTGAAGACAGTCTCAAAACCCTGGCAATCATACAAGCTCCCTGGCTGTCCAGAAAAGACCCTTTCCATCAACAACACCTTGTAGGATGATGGAATGCCAGCCTTTATGGTTGAAGTAGTCACAGTGGTATTCCCGAGGTGCTATGATCGTTATGTGGGAGCCATCGACAGCACCGACACAGTGTGGGATCCCCCACCTGTTCTCAATGTAGGCAACCATTTCCCGGATATTGTCCTCATCAGGAAAACGGATCTGCTCTGGCACCAATAATGTCTCCGCTGCAGCACAGAAGTCTTGTCACCGACAAACAGTTGCGATGCTAACTCCAAAAAGGTGTCCTTGTCCTTGTCCGATACTCCGAGCCAGTAGCTAGCTTCCAAAGTGCTATAGCCACTCTATTCCTTAGGGGCACACAACTACGGAACACAGTGTCTTGTCGCTCCATTGCTGGCCGCAGTTTGTTGCACAGGAAGCTAAATGTTTCTAATGTTTCTGAAATTATGCACCCACTGTTCACTCGTGAAGCCGGAGACAATCACATTCCACCATTCTGCGGCGCGGTTGAACGCCCACACCGACGGTTCGCGGCGGCTGTACAGAACCACATCTACGTCCACGTCCTCCATTGCTGTGTGTTTGTTGTGTGCGTCTTGCTTATAAGACGTCACAGCAGCTCGCGCATGCTTGTTGTAGCCGTGTCGTGATGACCCCGCTGTTTCTTTAAGATAAACTTCACATTTAAGAGTGACTTTTTTTATTGTGACCATGTCTTGTGCAATAATTTAACAAGTTTGTAAATTCAATTTGACTTCAATTCACTTCCATCATGGAAAATGAGAGTGGGACTTGTGCATTTGAGTGCTATGAACTTAAATATGTGTCTCAGCCATTGACTTTTTTCAGCTTTAATTAAAGGTACAGTGTATTTTTTTTTTTTTGTATTTAACTGTTGGAGGGAGAACATGCACGTTCCACACACAGAAAGCTCTCTGTGCCGTGGTCACATACAGTACATGGACGACCTTAGTCAGAGGAGGTGGGGGAGGAGCCGTAAAAGAGCAAATCAGCGCTGACTCCAGTGGACATAAACAATCAGTGGGCGATACGTTAAAGTACAATGGCAGTAAATGAGAGTTGACAATGACTTGCTGGGTTAGCGCCTTGTAAATAGAAAAGGGAAATAAGGGGAAATGGAAACTTAATAAAAATAAATAAATAAAACTATATTAGAAGAAGATCCATTATCAATAGATTAAAGCAGATTGAGTTCAGAAAAGCGGCAGGAGTCTACACAATACGAAATGAAAAGCAGATATGTGAAATAAATGTAGAATATAAACGACAATGTGTGTGTGGACATTAATGTAATGTATAGTATCTATGAGGAGAGGTGTTGTAGTGTCATGTATAATACGGGAATCACAGTCACTGGGGTGTCTTTAACCCAAATATCAGGGGCATATTTTGATTTAGTGCCTTGCTCAAGGACACTGATCCCATGGTTAGTGAATGACCTTCTCTACCTCTAGAGCCACAAAAAAAAGGGAAGGAAAAAAAAAACGCTTTTCATCTTTTGTAATTTGTTTCAGTTGCTGCAGCTGCTTTATTTTGACTCATCTCGGTGCAAGATAAGGTAACCGTTAAACCAGCATCACGTGTGTGTGTGTGTGTGTATAGAAAACAGCAATCGTTGCACAATATTCCGCTGTTTTATGAAGTGTTGATGCGATTCAGGGACACAGATGGAGGATCCACCGAGAACAGATGAAAGGTGTCTGTTCTGGGATCCGCTACAAAGTTGAGTTTTTCGCATGTCTCTCGTGATGAGCTGATGTGTAACAGGGAGACCTGTGTAGATGTGGTGTGGGTGGGCCATGGGAGAGAGAGAGAGAGAGAGAGAGAGAGAGAGAGAGAGAGAGAGAGAGAGAGAGAGAGAGAGAGGCTGAATATAAAATCTGCAGATTGTTTGTGTGGTGAGTGAGTGAGTGAGTGAGTGAGTGAGTGAGTGAGTGAGGTCAGGGATGAGAACATTAGATTGAGTAACACTATTCCTCGTTGGTTCAATGACCCTACATGCAACATCGGCACTGTGCGTGTTAAATCCCACTTAGGATAACAACGTGTAATAATTAAGAGGAAATCTGGGCTGGAATGGAGCTGGAGATTCCCAAACTGAGGAGACAGAAAAATAATGTGTGTGCAGGGGGGGTTATACTCAACCCTCAGCACCCTGATAATAGTGATCTGGTATTGTCATTATGGGGAGCCGGCCAACACATCCACAGCAAACCACTGCATGCTTTTAACTCTTAGTTAGCACAAGCTGCAGAGAACAAAACTCAGCTCTGCACAAATGAGGAACACATTTTCATTCTGTGGTCAGATCGCATCAGTACACAGGTTCAGATGAGCTGGCCACGTCTGCGCACACACAGATTTGCGCAATGACTTCTTCTCTGGACGCTGCATTGACTTCCATTCATTTGAACAGGCTAAACAAAGAGTTATCCTTAACCACAACTTTAAATCTTAGCCCTGAACTTAACCAGTTCTTCAGAAATTAGGTTCTGCTTCATTAGATCCAGATTTTGGTTCTCATGAGGACTACTGGTCCTGACAAGGTCGGTGTTTATGTCATGAAAGGCCCTAAAAATAAAGTAAATCCAAGGTGTAACTTCTCATGGTGCTGAATAAAGGGTTTTAAAAGGGTTCTTGTCTTAACAAAGTGACACAAGCATTCGTTCTCAAATTTCATGAAGAAAATGACTGTTTTTCACTCGCAGGGTCATAGGAGTTTGTGTTACTGAGGTAAAGGAGTCACAAAATAACACATTTGAACTTAGTCAAGTTCAACACAAGATAAGAACTGCATCGCATGAAGCAATTTCACAGCAAATCATCTATATTGTCTGGCAACGATTGAGCTTTTTGGGGGTAACCGTCTATATTTTGGGGGCTTGCGGTGTAGACAGTGGATATCCAGACCGAGACTTTCATTTTCCATTCAATGTACACTTTTTCAGTCTCAAAAACACCGGGAGACATGAGAACGGAGCTACAGCTCGATCTTATCGACCACCAGCTTTATTTTCTTTTAACAACTAGAAAACATCTGTCTGTGTATGAACGCAGATAAACTGATTGTTTTTCTGTCGACGTGCTTCACTTCTTATGCCCTGCACACAAACAAAGCCACGCTCAAATGTGATTAGTCAAATTAGGAAAACAAACCAGATGGCTTGTACGGCTGCCCCCCCACCCCCCCCAAAAAAATGGTTCCTCTTGTCAACAGATATCCACAGTGCATATTCACATGAAGAATCTGTTTACACAGATTATGTGCTGAGCGGCATCAGTGTGAGACCAGAGCTGTGGAAAAGACAGAGGGAGTGGGGGAATACGACATGGCTGAATGGAAAGTCCACAGAGCTGTCGTGTCTCCTGCTCACGTGCTACTACTCCACCAACAAAATCCTGCCTGGCTGGGCCTTCTTCTTTGTACACACACACACACACACACACACACACACACACACACACACACACACACAGAGAGAGAGAGAGAGACACACACGTACACACTCGCTTCACTTTTCCAAGCAAATGACTTTGCCAGGGTTCCTGGATGCCTGCACAAACATCTGGGGCTGTAGTAACTCAGGACTCAGGACGCAGCCACAGTCCTGTACATACAATAGTATTATGTTTTACTCAGTCACAGCATTACAGGGCTGGGAATTTCCCAGAGCTTTTTAGGGATTTTATAGATTCTTTTTTTTTTTTTTGCATGTGTGGGGTGGTGGACAGGGGGACACATATGTACAGAGTTGCCCTGCAAGTCTTTTATAGGATATAGGTAACGTTCTGTACCACAGAGCTGGCCCTCTTTGCTATTTTCCTTGGTCTGCATGATGAATTATCCCTATATTTACCTTGGTGATGTTACCCCCATGTAACTATAGCAGATACACGCTTATGTGTAACTTTTGGGGATTTTTTTGTGATTATTCTGCCTCTGTTTAGTCCCCGTGAACCACAATTATGTTACATACAGTAAATTTTTCATGCTGCAATACTCAAATAATCAGACCTGCATGAGGGAGCATTTGTGTGTATACAGTGGCAGTGCAAGGACAGGTGGGAGTAAACAGTAGAATTCACTTTTTAATCTTTACGCTGGTGCTTTTTTGTGTTTTTAGTCATCTCACTTGACTAGAACCCCTTTCTGTACGTGACAGACGTTTGTTTTCATTTAAAAGTGACACACTACAGCTTTCAAAAGATTCACTGCACGGCCTTAATATAGTGTACGCCTGAGCAAATTATCGTTCTTTTTCTTTTTAAATCCGAAAATTGTTTGCATGTAAGGATAATGTTGCTTGGAAAATCTGACCTTCCAAGAGTTGATGTTATCTGACAACTCAGACATAAGCGGAGATATTTAAAGAGGCTTTAAAGCCCCCAGGCAAAAGGGACCTGGGGGATCTTAATTGAATGAGACCCGACCGCCAGAAAAACATAATACCAAAACCAAAAATTTGTCTATTGACATGGTAAGTCTGTAAGCTTTGAATTGACAACCAACCAATTTTTTCTGCTTGGTCTTGGCATAACTAATTTATTTAAAGTAACGCAATCTGCCATCTTGAATCTATAAAGAAATTCTGGCACAGATGGCACATCACTGAAGCATGTTTTAATGGCGCTCAGATCTGACCAACGCTGGTTTTCTGATGAACCCCCTTTGATATCTACATTAAACCATGAAAGAAAAATCTACCCAGCAGCTACAGCTGCTGATGAATACTCTCTGGTTTAGTTGTGTGACCTGCAGAGCAGCTCAGTAAGGGGTCGTAGAGAAAAGTACCCCCCTGAGCCCCCTCCACGTCCCCTTCAACTACTTAATAATGCCTAATGACTCACACAACACACATAGATGAATGGCCACACTGACTTGCACCAGCCTGTGAGATTAATTGTGTCTAATGGTTTCTAAGTGTTGTAATGTTGTTCTAATGTCTATAATCGAGCTGTCGCTGGTCCTTCCTGAGGAATAACAGAATCTTTTCTTATGTGTTTCCCCCAAAACAAAACACTCTGTACCAAAGCTTTCAGTCCCGAGGGATAATTCACTCAGTGGAGTAATTTAGGACCCAAAATGTAGGATTTAAATTCTTTCGTGAGGGTGTATGACAGCATGGCAGAGATACAGGCGGTAGAAAAAGGACATTTAATTGCATAATTGTTTGAAGCAGCAGGGTGTTTAGATTTTCTAGCACAGGAGATTAAAAAGTAGCAAAGTGTGTCATGCCAACCAGCAGCAGGAACAGGAAAACTAGTCAGGAAAAATGAGAGTACCGGGAATCCTGAAGAATTAGGTGTGCCAACCTTGTCCACTCTAATTGAAACCTGCATTAATTCACTGTGTTTAAATAAACACATTTTCTGGCTCAAATGATCTGGGCCTAATGGATTTGTTAAAAAAAATCATCACAGTCTAAGTTCAGACTCAGTTAAACGTCAGTGATATCAATCTTTCCACTCAGAACCTGACAACAGAAGTAGAGAGACAAACGTAAGACAACCTCTTAAAAGGGAATGGATTTGCACTTATTCCTAAATAAGATTATTTCCAAAATCATAGCCAAAACCCCAATATTATGGATGATCTACATTAAGTATCTGTGAATCTTTGTTTCTTGCAGACTCACTTGACCATTTAGCTACGTAAAGCTTTTTCTCTGTAATGAGCAACTATGGACAGGAAAAAGCTTAATGCAGACAGTATCCATATTATTTGGGTTTCCATTTTGATTTTTGGAGAGGTGAAAGTGGGCATGAATCGAGGTGTCCATGAGGAATTTGGTGATGGTCGATCCCAATATTCGGGACCTCAAGCTAAGCATGTCCCCAGATGAAAGCAGGAGCTCACTGATGCCTCGATCCAGTTCTGGTATAGGAGATCCTCCAGGACACCATCTGCCCGTCTCATCATAAGCATGCCCAGATATTGTTGGGAGGCCATATGCACCACTGAGACACATTATGTGGTTAAAGTGATGAAAATGTGTGCAAGCGGAATTAGCCTGTGATTTTATGATGTTTGGAGAACATTAAGGATTAGAAGAATGAAGACGACCTCTTTCACATACAGGACTCATTGTCCTGTAAGTGTCAGATAATTCCAGCTCTACTGGACCCAACAAGATTAGTTGAACAACTGCTTTAGTTTTTTTTCTTTCGATTATTGCTTTGGCCTGGCACAAGTCAAAAGACAGTGATGCAGAGAGAGTCTCTGCGTGAAATTTGCCTTAAAGCAGATGATTGCATCACCGTGCAGATACTTGCCTGCTGCCAAAGTTGATAGAATGTTTTGTGGGATTGAGGCTATCTTTCTCAGTGAAGCTGACATAGCTGCTGTTTATTTTTTTAGGGACTCGATACTCGGCTAAACAAGACCGAGTGCACATTTGATATCTTTGTAGCTGAGCCAGCGTCTACTGTACTTGATTTGATGTGTGCGCGTAACGTGCATGGATCTGTGCTATAAGCTCCCCGCATGAAAGACTCTGTGACTCTCTGCCCTCCTTTGTGTGTGTGTGTGTTGTTCGTGTAAGGCCCTGTGAGAGAGGCAGCAGTGGATTGAATAACTACTCGATCTCCCCTGTGGAATGGACCCCCTTATTGAATGGAGCGTTGTCTCTCAGGCCAAGCATTGGCCTTGATTTGGTGCCAGGAAACGCAACTGTCCCTGTCCATCAGCATGACGAGCAGAGCCACGGATAAACCCAATGACCTGACAGAGGAGGTACACAAGTGTGGGCTTAGGGCTTGGATAGGTGGGGACTGGATGAAGGGGCACGGATTTACAATCGGGGCAAGCAGGGGGAGGAGTTAAGAATGGGTTACTACAGCTGTACAAACTATGTCAAATGTATTTATTAGGATAAACCTTCTTGGATGCATTTATCTCAAAGATCATAAAAGATACATAAAAAACAGGACATGTTACTAGAGAATAAGCAGTAACAACAACATTCAATAGAGCACAAAACACAACATATTTTTTCCCCAAATTTTGAAAAGGAAATGGTAAAATGCATGGTGCATGGTAAGAAGGCAAGATTAGAAATTGAATTTCTTTTCTTTAGTTTTTACACCCGACAAATTATACACAAGAGCCTTTATAAAAGAAAAATGGATGTAGTCATTTGGTAATATGGCAGAAGTAGCAGGTAGCCACCAGGGAGTGAATGGAAGTCTATGAGAAAATGAACCTACTCCTCACATGATTTATAATGTCAGTAAAAGTTATTGGTCTCCATCGCGTTCAAGTTTCAGTGTCTTCTTCAGCAGCAAATAATGTACATTTTGCAAATGAGGTTCCCATTTCGGATGATAGATGATCCAGCATGGCACATGTGAGTGAATACCAGTGTGATTGACAGCTGCTGTTGTCCAAAAGTCGGCAGATTTTGAATGAATACAACTGCAACAAATCTAGTACATCCTCAAAACATCTGTCACAACTAACTTTATTCTCATGGTTCATTGACGGATAAAAAAAAAAAAAAAGTTACAAACATCATAATGACAAAGACAAATTGTGTAACTGACTGTAGAACATGTTTCAGTTGCAATGAGAGCACAAAGGTAGCCAAAAAAAGGCCATGTAGTCATTTCATCTGGGACAAATAAAATAAATGGATGAACTTTTTTACAACCCTTCCTCAGATAGGTTTCGTTTTGCTGTCATTTATTTTCCTGTATGTTGAAGGAGGATTTCAAGAGATATAATGGGAAATAATCCTTCCAATAAATGCCAATAAATGTAGGTGTCACATGCCAACTATACTGCCTTAGTAGTGAGGCTGAACCACAACTGGTCTAATTAATGTAGCATGCAAATAGAAACCAAAGTTTAAAAGGCATTTGTATTTTTACCATATGCACTGTTAGATATTCAAATGAGTGTTATCTCCTTTCAAATCATTAGTCTCCATTGTACAATCAATGTAGGGAAAGTTTAAACAAGGACTCCTTAGACCCTTAATGCTGAGGAATGAAGGACCACAATTGTCGGCTGTGTTCGAAATGGGACAACCGAGTCATGGTGCTGTCATTCAAATAGACCCAAAAAGGTATACATAATTCCAAATACAATAAGCAGCAACCTCAAAATCGATTTAAATCAGTGTCTTGCTGACCTGAAAGTGATCCAACAGTTTGTCAACGGAAGTAATACATTTAAAAAGTGGGAGCAAGATCGTGAAAAGCTTCATGTCATCACATGTATCTTGAATTCAGTTTGGATTATTACAAGTATCCAGCGTAAATGTGTGATGATTTAGTTGATAGGGGACATTTGGCAGCAGCAGTTGTTAATGGTTTAATGATGATTTGGAGAGACAAGTGAAGGGGGAAATGACGTTATCAGGAAAGCAAGCAATGAATGCATGACAAATCATCTTCCACTGTGCTATGGAATGTGTCTGATTTTGGTGATATTTTTTTTTTATCAGGTAGGAAAAAAGCAGGGGCGAACAGTGAATTAATTTATTGTTTGAAACTGACAGCTTGGCTCATGCAGACGGCAGGAACCCGGAGGGAAGTTCTAAATACAAGCCAAGACTTTCCATCACCTACAGAATGACGCCATCAGGAGCACAACTTTTCAAGTTATCTGTATTGAGTGAAATGCAGTTATCAGCCATACAGTTTTAACAGAACAGACAGCCTGGAAATATTGTCCTGTGTAAGAACTAGATGTCATATGCATCACTGTCTTGTACAATTGGCAGCAGATACAAAAAATAGAATCGGGCCAAGGACAGAACCTTGGGGAACTCCATCATTGATTTGCAAAGAATGTACCATTTTGAAGCAGATTCATTTATTCCAGCCCACTGTTTTAGCATCTCAAGAGTGTGGTGATCCACAATATCCAAAGCTGCAATATGATATAATAGGTACAAAGCTCACACACACATTTGTTAGTTATCTGTTCATTTTGTATATAAATGGTAATAAAAAGTGTCTTCGTAAAGAGGATTTTCTTGCTCGCAGACGTGGTTAAACACTGGCATTGTTAATGTTGCAATTTGAAAATCCTCCTATGAAAAGAGCTTATTATTAAGCATAATAGTAGGGTTGTTTTTTTAACAGATACCATATAATTGATAAATTTGCCACATATAAAAACCACGGATATTCATGTAACTTAGAACAATGGAATTTGACATCGGATTCATTGCCACAGAGGAAAACATTTTCTGGGACTGAATCATCACTGAGAAATCACCAACATCACACTGGTCCAAAATTATTTTAGATGGAAACACTTTCCCCATTCCGCAGCTCTCTGGACTGAATTGGTTCAGTTGATTTTTTTTTTTTTTTGTGCCACAATAAATCATCCGCTCAAGCTTGTGTTTTAAATTTTGCAGTGTGAATACCTCAACCATCTAATGTCCCTTCCAGACTTTTTCTCTGACCCACTTTCATTTCAGTTTACTGGATTTGATGGTGGAATTTAACAGACAGCAGATCGCACTCCAGGGCTTCAGCTGACTGAAAAAGTCAACTTTGATCAAATCACCCCCAGAGACAACCAATTTTACACAGTAGATTCTCATATTTAGATTATAAATGTTTAAATAAAACGTAAGGTTAAGTTAGCCAACATAATAAGATTCTAAGCACATTGTTTGCTCTTGGATCATGTAGAATGGACACCATGGAGTTATTGTTTATTATTTTTGGAAAGCAAAGAACAAAACATTACTGCTCCGAGAGCCGACAGAATCCATTGCATTGCTAAATATTTAAAAGCTACTTACAAGAATATGAAAAAGATATCACTACGATTAAATGTGATATCTTCATGATTGCGCTTGATGAAACTTTTGTTCGTGGAGCATAATTACCTGGTTGTTTATCCATAAACACAGATCTCCTGGATAAGAATAGTCAAAGTTATTTCCATTTAATTTCTTTTCACTTGTTGATATTTCAAAATCTGAAAAAGAAAAGAAAAGACTGCCAAGAAAACACCAATTAATACTCTAAACTTTTGTTTTTTGTTTTTTGTTTGAACGTTTTTTGATGTTTTTCTTGTACTTGCAGTCTGCTCAGTTGATATGTTGCAGTGCAGCTGCACGGTTAATGAACAATTCTACTGTTAATGTCCCAGGTTTAGGTGATAATTGCAGAGACAGGATGTAACTGCAGGGAATGTCTGGGAGTTCACCGTCTTATCAAGGGGGGAAAAAAGTGGAATGAAAGCAGCGCTGTAGGTGGACCTGGTGATTAATGTGCATTAGGGCTGGCAGGCACACAACCCACGCTCATACCTTTCACAGGACTGAAACACGCTTTGGCACCAAAAGAAAAACACCATGGAAGTAATGAATACTACGGTGTGAAGGGCTGTGAGTTGAATTTCTACTGCACCTTTCTTATTTCCATTGGAAAATGTGTAGAAGACACTCAATGGAAAATGTGTGCGCTAAGTGACTAAACAGACGCTAATTCAATTCCACAGTCATATGCTCGAACGTGATCCAAGAAAGGTCTGAGGAGGGGGGAGCCAAAGGTAGGAGTGGGGTCTAAGTACATTTTTCAGCCAACGCAGTATGTAGGCCTACGTGAAGACCGGTCCAAATTCTGTAGGCCTACATGCTGAGTTTGGAACTTCACCAGAGTAGGTACCCAACGAAGAACCAAGTAGCAGGTACTATCCCTAATGGAGAGTGACATTAGCTAGCCGCCATTGGTTTCTGTACCTGACAGCCTGCAGATTCCCATCACTCCATCTTCTTTGCTTGATTTGAGCTCATTTTATGGCAGTGATCTAACCTCTGCGAATCCCAAGGTCTTACAATACACTGCGATGAGTGCGCTGTTAGGTCTCGACCTGGTATTGAACAGTGGTTTGCCCCACCTCTGGGTGAATCATTTTGACTCAAATACTCACGTCTGTGAGGTTCTCAGTCTTTCAGGTCATTGAATCTTCAAGAGTGTAGCAATTCAAGACCTCAGGAGCTGCATCACTATTGAAATGCGTCACTATAGAAATGTTGATATGACACATTTGCAACCAATTTTCTGCAATGCAACATTTTCCATAGTTCGCACAGAAAAGTGTGCCATAACTGGGGGGTTACAGTGAGGAAAATGTCACTGTTAATAAGGAACAGGGCCTCTTTTATCCTTACGTTCAATCCTTCTTTATTATGGGCAATTCAAAATGATCAATCTCTCGACTGTGTGAAAGAATACGGGCAGAAGAACATCAGACCTGCGTGTCAAACAGTAAAACAACCCCCACTGTCCACAACTGTTTCCTCATGTCATGATGTCATCCTATGATCTCCAGTGTTGCTCCACAGAGAACCAGCTCCTGCCAACAACACCAGGAATGTTGGTTTGCTTCTGTTGGGGTTGTGAAAAACACTCCAAAGTATTTCAGGAATAATCAAAACACTTGTGAGTCCAACTCTGCCTCGAGGCAGACACGTTGTTCTGCACGGCTTCATCCTGGGGGGGAGATAACCAGGAGGGCTGGTGAGTATTGAGCATGATATTGTCCAACAGCAACAACGAGTCCACCTGTGCATAACTGCAGCAAAGTACAAGTTAAACCAGTGGAGGTCAATGAATACAAGAATGTCAGAGGATGTTCAAGACTCCTGTGGAGTTTCTGACGCAGTGGTAGTCATGAAGCAATGCTCGCATAAATCGGTCACTGTTGTACTGGGACTGGAAATAAACATAACTGTTATTAGATTGCATATTTTAATAAATAAGAGTCTCTTTTGTTCTTTTTCTTATTTATTTATTTCCAAGTTCTACCCCTTGGCGCTACATAAAAGGGGTTAGTTATCCTGTTATCTGTATGTAATTGCATGTCTTATAACAATAGTGTGCGACTTTTGAATATAAACACATGTGCGTTATAGTCAATTAATTGTCGGTTGAGTTCCCGCAATGCTAATTAAGCATGCTAACAGCGCCACACAACTCTCAAGCCCCCTTTACGCCTGGCATTAGATTGTTGTCCAATCTGCCAAACCACTTTGGGAGTGGGTCAGAGACGCATTGTGACCACATTGAACAGAAGTGTAAATGCAACAAGTTGCCGATGCGTCGCAGCTCCTCCCACAACAACTATATATGAAATATGTTGGTGGTTCCAAGCAAGTGATTTAAATTCTGTCAGGTTAGATAGAGGAGATGATGAGACAGCTGCAAACAGAAAGGAAAGGCTTCAGAGGTGAATTCTACTGGTTGTTGCAGGTGAAATGGTGTCGAATTTGTCTAATAACAGATCAGAAGAATCCGGTTATTAAAAATCTGAGCTACAACATCACACGCGGCCACTGCTCCTGCTTTACTGGCAAGCTGTTGGCCAAAAAATGTGGTGAAATCAAATGAAATGTGCTTATTATATTAGACAACA
Source organism: Microchirus variegatus (assembly GCF_963457635.1). NCBI lineage: Eukaryota > Metazoa > Chordata > Actinopteri > Pleuronectiformes > Soleidae > Microchirus > Microchirus variegatus. Next base: position 18,913,883 of record NC_139802.1, read on the forward strand.
CCTTTGTACCACTGTACTGAAACATTTAATACAGGGCCATTGTGTGGGGTTCTGGTCACTCAGGCCTGCAAAGCCTCTCCAAAGTTGCTTGACAATCGCACACTTTGTTTTTAGTTTAGTTTTGTAACTCTATTGTTCTCATTGTTCAACCCGTTGTTCTTAAATTGTCTCTATGGGTCAGACTCTGGTGTCCAATGTTGAACAAAATGCGATAATTGTGTTATTTCAGCATTTTTGTGGGAGCCTCGATGTGTCTGTGTATTCTGTTTAAGGTTAGTAGTACGTAAGCCAATCAGCCACGCGGAAAATGGCATTCAACCTCTGTATTATATGATCTCACGAGCAATAAAGTGCAATAATTTGCCCAATTTTCCGCACATTTGTTGTAAGTGTTAAAGTCGGCACGCTGCAATAAATTATACACAACTGCGGAACCTTAGTCTTGTTAAAAGCGTTAAAAAAAATTAATGTACAGCAACATTCACTCGGGTAATCTAATGTGTTTAGGAACACTGACGTCAGTGTCTCCTCGCCGCCTGTTCAGAAAGTGCAAGGCTTTAAATTCCAAACCTCCTGAGCGCTCAGAACCACGACCAGTAATAACAAACATGTTATTTTCCAATCAGCGTAATTAGTGGTTATTAAAAAGTTCCTTTCACTCTAATGGTTGTGTTAATGATTTCTGAGGGAGTGGAATGGACGGTGCCAACAAGGCTTTTACAGGACTGTAATGATTTCTCCATTTTTACTTGTACGTGTCCCACCATCTGTGGTTGGCACGTGTGTGTGTGTGTCTGCATGTGTTTCTGAGTCGATGTGTGTTTGTGTGTGTGTGTGCACAGGTGACACACACTCACCCTCTCTCTGTAATCTGAATGAACAGACCTCCAGTGTGATACTGCAGGACTAAGACTGGGGTGCAGTGGCAAACATGTTGGAAGTCCTCAGACCTCCTGGGCGAGTCAGTCGGTGGAGACACCCTCGGAGACCCCACCCGCCGCTACCCTCACCACCGGCTCTCTGAGCCCCTGCTGTGTCCCACCAGTGAGGGAGTGCATGCCTGAGTGTACAGGGGAACAGAGGTATTTTGTGTGAATCAGTGATGTCATCTCTGTGCACGTTTGGGACATGTAAGGCATTGATTCTGCACACACAGCCCACATTGTGTAAAGATGGAGCCTGAACATGGCAGTGATTGCACCATTTAGCTACCAGTATTTTTCTACTCTTTTCTATCGCTTGATTAAAGGGTTAGTTCAGTTGTTTTTAAGTGTGGCTGTATGAGGTATAGACATTAGGGCTGCAACAAACTTTACTGTTACTGTCATAATCGAATAATGATTTGGTCCATAAAATGTTCTCAAAAGGTCAAGATTATTATGTTTTAATGATTTCTTTGTTATATGCAGCAAAGAACTTTAATTTAATCATAAAAAAACATTCAAATCCATGATCAATTATGAAATTAGTTGACGGTGCATTTTGTTATCGATTAATAATTGATTAATTGTTGCAGCCCTAATTGACATATCAACAGTGACTTTACTGACAACATGGCAGCCGTCAGCAACAGAGGGTAAAAATTATTTTTCACAAGCACTTTGATGCAGGGGAATTAACAGTTTACAAAGTTCAATTTCCAGCCAAAAACGGCTCTCCAATTCTCCTAATTCTCTCTAAAAACTTATTATTATTATAAGTGCTAAAAACTGATTTTCCTTATCTAGCAGAGGGCAGCCATGTTATTATTTTAGACTAATTTTTTACTTTATTCATCTGATGATGAGCTCAGGACAGAAAGCTGCAATTACCTCCAAAAAAATTATAGTAAGAACCTCAGCAATCAACACCTTTTTTGAGTAATCCTGCCGACTGCAGCTTTAATGCTTACGCCTCTCTCTCTTCTTCCACTGCCACACCCTCAGCTCAACACCTCTTTCACATTCTTTCATGTGTCACATCACTTAGCGCATTTCAATAAAACCGAGCCTTCAAGCTCTGACACACATCCTCAGTTCCCCCTGGAGGGAAACTATCTCTTTCTGTGTAATGGAGGTGAAAGTGACCTGAGCAGACACAGACATCAGGCCCCGCAGGTCACGCCTGTCCAGTCAACTCACAGGTTGCTCCGACATCAGGTATGAAGACGACAGGAGAGGCTTTATGAGCGGAGACAAGGACACCCGTGGGTGACTGCTGGCAGGTGTCAAGTGGAACATCCCGAGGCACTTGGACCGACTTGTGAGCAATGACAAATGTAAGGAAGCTTTGCTGGAGCAGAATGACTTTTGAGTCAGGAAAAGAATATAAGCTGGTAATCCTAAACTCAGCCATGTCCTGAGAACCAGCGAAGCAGCCAGTGAGGAGCCACAGTAAGGCTGAGCAGGCTCCAGGTGTCGTTGCCTGTTCTTTGGTCAAAACTGTGCATTTGTTGTTTGAAATAATCAAATCATTTGATTATTTTCTGCTTATGCTTTCCTGAGTTTTTCCCACTGTCTTATCTTTATTGAGTGAAAAAAATATATATTTTAAAACCAGTATATATAAAAACTTATATAATTTTAATTAGAAATCCATAATATTGGAATTTTGAGGTATGAATTATCTATACTTCTTTCAAGCTGATAAATGCTTCCTGACCACAGCTTGTAAATAGGGATTATTGACATTTTCAATAGCAAAAAAAGAGAGTTACAGATGACTACTGAGCATGTCTGCCATTATGGAACAGCAATGTTCAGAAAAACTAGTTTGTCAAAATTAGGTTAACAACCCAATTGTCGTTGAACTTGGTTAAAGGTGCATTATGTAATAAATCTAAAGCAACTGGCCATAAAATCCTCCTAATATGTCACAGAGGACCAGGAATAATGTTCATTTAACAAACTGAACTCACCAACAAAACTAGTACAACAAAAAAATTTGCATTAAAATAATATATTTTGCACACCGCAAAGTTATGTTTATGTTTTGAAATTATGTTTTAGCATGAGGCGCCACCTACCGCGGTCTACCAATCATAAGCAGTCAGTAGAGTCTCAGCTACCGAGCAACCCCGGATTGCCAGGTACGTCTGAGCTACATGGCAGAGAAAACGAAACCTAAAAGACCTCGGTATGAATGTCAAAAACGCCAAGACAAAGTTTGCGGCAAAGTGAGGGTCTACAAGGACATGCTTTTCAAAGGTGGAGAGAGTTGAAAGCTGAGAGGAATTTCAAAACGGATGCAGAATTGGGTACTTCTTCTTACATTTTGAACTGTCGAGTTCTGTTTTGAACTGTTCCCTCGGTTTTGGAGGTCCGTGCTCTCAGATTTGGGACTGTTTGTCTGGCACGGAGCAACACCACTGCAGCCGCCGCGCTGGACCAACACAATCCACACGCCGATTTGTGTCATCTGAACCGCCGGTAAGAGCACTCCTCGCTCGTCGCTGACGGAGGACACGCCGCTCTGGCAACCTCGACTCTGGAGGGGAGGGGGGGAGTGGGAGGTGGGTACGACTCGCCGCACTGTTTTGATTTTTGGTTTTTGGCCACATTGTTACAGATGGCGCCTTTAAAATGCCACCTTCAAAGATCCAATATGCTGCACCTGGACATTACTAGTGTTTGCAGACGATCATAACTTCACTTCCAGTAATCATGGCTGCTGTAGCTCGTCACTAATGCAAAGAGACATGTAACATATTGTAAGATTCAAGCCACTTAAGATTCCAAGCGGAGAAGGGGCGAGCTCTGAGTCATTTTGGAGTCTTTTCTCAGCTTGTCAGCGCTCAGCTGTGGAAATGACAGATCAATATTAGCGGAGGTCCCATCTGCTCTCTTGTCTGAATTATTGCTCGAATAAAGAATGGAAGTAAATCCAGAGTGCCATCTTCCACTGGATGCTTTGAAGTACTTTCTGTCTTAAGTTAACTGAAGGTTATGACTGTCAAACGTGCTTGTCTCATGAACACAGCATATTTATATACGGGGTGTAGTATTTCTGACTGACCGGCTAACAAAACCAGAAGCTCAATAACAAAACACGGAGAACGAGTGAGATGTCTCTCTCTGTTCAAGAAGTCAACTACATTTACAAAGTTAATATTTGTTTCCTGACATTTCATGAGACAAAATAGCTCTTGAATGGAACATAGTGATGATTGACTGAAACAGCGTCTACTCTTACATGTTCAAATTGGTGCGGTTCACTTAGACTGACAATAAATGGTTACAGTAATCTCTGTGTGGGGAAAGTGCTTCATAAAACTGCAAGTTTAAATTATTGGTGGGATAGTAGGTTGACTTTGACAGGAAAAGGAAACTGCAGAAGCGTGTCGGAGAGGCCTTGGTCATCAGATTGTGGAGGGAAGTGAAGCCGCACTTATCACACAAACTCTTTGGGAAAATTACTCAACTTTGACAAATCTGGAAAGTATGGCTGTTGTGGGCAGGCTTTTCATGTTCGATTGGGTTTCATGATCTTCAACATGTTAAATTCATCACAGTTTAAATGATAATAAGAAACCAGTCACTTTTTCCACTCTCTCATTACATTGACCTCAGCTCTGGTGAACTAGGCGTCCATACTGTAATGTAGAACAAGAGTGAAGCTGGGGCTTCCAAGATGTCTGCTGGGGTTCAGGAGAGGAGGGGGGCGACTCAGTCAATGCTTGTTTTCAATGAGTTGGATATAATGTAGACACAAAATAATTCATGTTTGTGGTATACAGTACATATAATATATGGAAATTCTTACACCACATGACAAATCACAGCAGCCTCTGTTTCAAGAATTCTCCCTTTATAAAGGTGAAAGATCACAGAATAAACCTTAATCTGTTTGTGTAGTCTCATTCAGTGAAGAAGGGTTTTATAAAACATATAGATGCAGTAGCCTACACGCAAACAAAAAGTCCAGGTGCTGAGCAAGGTAGAGAATGTGCTCAGCTGTCACTACCTCTAAGACAAAATATTAACCAAAGAAATGTATTTCGCAAATACAAAGTCCTCAAGCCAAAGAGCTCCCTCCTGGTCTGCAGTATGGAGGCCAACCAACCCTCCTTTCAGTCCACAAGCACACCATGAGCACTCATTTGTGAAGGCTGGTCAAGCATTGGGCCTTGTCCAGTCCTGAAGCTATTGAGGGTTGACCACTGTCTTCTTGGGAGGTTGTTGTCAGGGACCTGTTGAGTGAGGTCTAATGCCAGATGTTTGTTTGGGATGTCCTTGGACTTCCACTCCTTTCTCAAGTCTGATCGGTCAGCATGGGGGTTCTTCCAAATCAGTCATCTAGATGGTAGACTAACATCCAGAGAGATAATCTATCCTGACTGAGAAACTTAGAAAACCTGTTCTTTGAATATGGCTAAATTTTGGTCAAAGAAGCATTACCTGTTTTAATTTTATTCGGGTTTCACTATTGAGCTCATTCAACAAATTATTAGAACTCAATGACATGCTGTCAGACGTGACTTGTTAAAGCGATATTTCTCTAAATATTTCATGTAACATCAAATATTTTGATTCAGTTCAGCTTTTTGTTACATTGGACTTTTCCTCATCGCTAATCAAGGTGTTAGCTTCACTGATGCTAAGTGTGCTTGTATAAATGCACACAAAATGGGTATGGCTGCCATAGGAACTCAAAAAACAGATTGTGGACATTTAATTAGCAGCTCATCTAATAAAATCCAAGCCACCTTTAGTGTATGATATCTTTTGGAATTTGTTTGCTGCTTTATCGTGCTATCAGACAACCTTTTTCGAGCAGTTACATGTGTCATTTTGATACCTACCTCTTATGTGTGTAAGTTACACACACCAACCAAACAAGGCAGCAATAGACCAACAATTCCTAGTTCCAGTCAGCTAAAAACACTGATTTATACTCTTCTTACATGTCACGAGAGGTTTTTATTGTCAGTTACAGTAAGAATGACAAAGACTGTTATTCAGAATAACTCACTTGCCAACATTAACAGTGCTCCCTATTGTATGTAACGCTTGCTGCATTTGTTTTATATGGTCGTATTAGAGCATATGTCACTGCTTTATGGTTTATTCTGCCTGAGAAACCTTACTCTCTACTGTTACACACACACACATGTGCTTAAACTAGTTAGCTCTATCAAGGTTAATGGTATTTACTGGACCCTGCACTGTTCCCAGAATCACACTGTTATACTTTCCACAAGTGGTATTCAGTCAAAATGACAGTTCTGGCAGTAGCGGCCCTTGTTTACCTCATAGGGCAGCGCACATAAGAGAGTCCAATAGATGATAATAGAGAAAGTGAGGGTGAGATGACCTGAGGAAAAGGCACAGACAAAATTGCCACAGTATAGAGAGATCAGGAATAAAAACAGAAGTCTGCTTGCATCCTAGTTTATTTGTTGTCTTTGTTCTTATGTGGATAATTACAGTTGAACAGGTCTAAGGCAGTTTTCATGTAGAATCTTAAAAATACTTGGAAGAATCACGATTTGTTTTAGCCAAGACACAAGTGGGGTTGTGCTTTTGTCATGCCTGTTGTTAAGCATCCAAAACCTGGGAGCTACAAATATGACTGAACTTGCTACAGCCTCACTAATGAATTATTCTAAATAAATAAATAAATGTAAACAAAGACAATAGCAAAGCAGTGGTGCTGTTACCTCCCTCCAACTTTCCTGTGTCTGAATTTATCCTATTCTTCGACAATTGATTCATTAGCTTCATCCGGATGATGGAGGTTCAGAGTTTTTTTTCAGAGCCAACAAATATCAATAAATACAAATATTGTTGGTCCCAGTATGAAAGGAAACACTGAAAGCATTCGCTGCATTACTAAAAAGTTGAGCTATTTTCATCTTGGTGTGTTGCGGATGCACCCAGGCACGTCGCCACCACACTGCTCACGTTTGCCTCCAATGAATATAATGTATTTGTACATACAAAAGACAAACATTATGTGACCTAAATGGTGCCCTACATCTGGATCTTGGCAGTCCAAGCCACTATTCACTTGTGCACTCACCAGTCTCTCCAGCAGTTTTGTTTGGGATAGCGTGACCTTGTAGATGCTAACTGCCCACATCAGATGTGTTGATGTTTTTGTGATGATCGGTTGTGGTGGAAATGTATAAACCTGAGAACTATTTATTTAACTATTTAACTAACTATTTATTCAGTTAATTGTATCTAGCTGTGAGTGGTGGTTTCTCATTGCTGGAAGCAGCATTCATTCAGTTTATTTTAAGATGTTTCTTTCAGCTATGAGAGGAATCCAAGTATCTTCTTCAAAACCTTTTTGATTTTGACTTTTGAGCCTGTGGTTCTGTCAACAAGGGATGACTAACAGAGGCAGGTTGGTGTCATCTGAGCTAGGTTTCTGTGGTGGTTTGTCAGAACTGTCAGAAGCTGTACTGTCAGGTGAGATGGCTCTGGTTTTCTCAGCCAACGTGTTTGCAGATGCTGGTCTCTGGAACAGCTGCCAGACAAATTCACAAATCCCCTTGAAAATCATTTGGATTTTGACGAGTGAACCTGTGGTTCCGTCATTGGTTTTATTCTTGAGCTCTGCAGAAACATGACTAACAGAGGCAGGTGAAGTCTCGGTCACATTGGTGTCCTCTGAGCTAGATTCCTGTGGTGGTTTTTGAGAACTGTCAGAAGCTGTTCTGTCAGTTGAGATGGCTCTGGTTTTCCCAGCTAACACGTTTGCGTATACTGTTCTCTTGAGCATCTGCGAGACAAATTCACAAATCCCCTTGAAAATCATTTTGATTTTGACTCCTGAACCTGTGGTTCCGTCATTGGTTTTATTCTTGACCCCTACAGAAACATGACGAGCAGAGGCAGGTGAAGTCTCAGCCACAGTGGTGTCCTCTGAGCTAGGTTCCTGTAGTTGTTTTTTAGAACTGTCGGAAGTTGTTCTGTCAGCAGAGCTGGCTTTGGTCGGTTGTTCTGGCCCTTTGTTTTTGTTTTGTTCTTGTTTTGCTCTTGCATTGATTTTGACTTCTGGACCTGTGGCTCCGTCATTGGTGTTCATCTTGTCCCTATCAAAAACATGGATAAGAGATGTATCTGAAGTCTCAGTCACCTTGGTGTCCTCTGAGCTAGGTTTTCGTGGTGGTTTATTAGAGCTGTTGAAAGTTATTCTATCACCATAAATGTCACCAATCCCTTTGAAATGCTCAATTTTGGTTTCAACTTTTGAACCCATTATTCCGTCACCGATGGTAATCTTGTCCTCATGAAAATTAGCAGCTGAGGCAGGTGAAGTATCAACAACACTGGTATTATCCATGTTAACTCTCTGTGATGGTCTGTCATCAATTTCAGCAACTGTTCTGTTGGCCAAGCTAGCCGAGGTTGGTAGTTCCTCATTGTTAAAAGCAGCAGAATCACTAGGAAAGTGTGTCATGGTGAAAAAAGGATGCTTCAGAGCTTCAGTGGGGGTGACTCTTTTCTCCGGATCTACTTCCATTATATCTTTAAGGAGACTTATAAAGGCTTGTGTGTCCTCATATATAGCGGTACCTGGGCGAGTCTTCGCAATGTCATGAAGACTGGCAAACCTATGAGATGAGATGTCTGTTACCAACGAGTGAGCAGCACACTCCTCACCTGTCTTGAGGCTCTCTGAGCTCCCTGAGATGCAATATGTTGAACACTGGCACTCTGTTTTCAGTTTCCATGATAAGTCTTCATCTTTGAAAAAATACTTTTCGGTATGAACTCCAGAATTCAGCAAGTGATCGTCAGGTTCACCAAACAACTGCATAATATCATTAATGTTCGCTAATTCACAGTTTCCTGAACACAATTCATCCTTGAGGTACCCTGTGCTGATGACAGCGCCAAGGGACCACATGTCCACAGCCTCACTCAGAGGAAGGCCCAGTATGACTTCAGGGGCTCTATACGGAAGCGCTTGTAAGATATCACCAAGGCCCAGTTTGGAGACATTTTGAGCCCCACCAAAGTCAATCAGCTTCACCTTACAGGCCTGTAGACCATGATAATCCAGCATGATGTTATCTATCTTGATGTCACCATGTATCATTGTTATGCTCTTGAGAGCATTCAGTGCCACCAGCAGCTGATGTGTGATTACTTGAATCTCAGACAGACGCAATGCCCTGCTGTAGCATATCATGAATTCCAAGAGAGTCATGTCCAGCTTTTCAAATTCCAGGAAAAGATTTCCCTGGACCTCAAAGTGCCTGTTGAACTTGATCAAGTTGTGTTTGTCGGGGTCAAGCTCCCGGAGTTGTTCGAGGCTGTGCAGTTCTTCTTTACCAAATTCAGCATTTTCTTCTGGTATAGCCTTGACGGCCACTGCCTCAGCGGTGTCTGATCGTTTGCAAAAGTACACACGTCCAAAAGTGCCTGACCCCAGAAATGTCTTCACTTCATACCCATTTGATTCCAAAAGTGGAACAAAGTCATCATTTGATAGTGATGAATCCATTTCACCTGCTGAGTCAGTTACTGTGTTATTTCAACAACCTAGCTGGTTAGTTGCATCTAGAATCTGCAATATTGGATTGCTGTCTCCTGGCTTCTGTTTGGTTTTGCCCACAGTTTAAAGTTCTTCTTCAATACTAATACTTATGCCTTTCATCTGTACGAATGATCACAACTGCCTTGTTAGAGTGGTGACATCACTCATACAGGAGCATCAACAATCATGTTGAGCAAGGAAACTGCTGCAATGACAAGCCTCCATGTGCAATGTCCATGTTTGGCTAAGTCTACATGCATTTGTTGCAATAAATGGTTTAATTGGGACAAGTAATTAGGGAACAAAAATGAAAGAGAAGGTAATGAGTGACACAAATCTGAAGCTGAAGCTGATAAAATCCTGCATCTACTGCATAGTCATGAAACCTGATGGTAGAGACTATGTATCTCCGCTGGTCTGGGAATGCCTCGGGATTCCCTGGGCATTGACAGAACCGCACAAAGTGGCCAGGGAGAGGGAAGTCTGGGCCTCTGCTCAAACTGCTTTCCCCTGCGACCTGAACCTCGGATAATCGGTAGAAAATGGATGGATGGATGGTATCCGTTCATACTGCAAACATAAGCCAGGTGTTAGTGGATGTAATTGGGTTTGGGCATAACTGAACTTAGGTTACTACTACAATTTCCCAGACCAACCAATGGAGTGAATCAGCTACAATGCTGTGTGAGTGCAGTCAAAGGATGAGACTTTGCTGTCGGTGAGTTCAAAGTCAACATAAAATCCTATAGAAGAATGAAAGTGAGCAGAATGGGGAATGTGAATAGAAATGGAACTCTGCTCCTAACAGATACATGGTGTAGAGTTACAGAGGCATGCACTTCATCCTCTCCAAAAAAAAAAGGTTGTTCCTGCCTCTTTAGGTTTCTCCTTTTTGAAGTCCTTGCTCTCCAGTTACTGTCAATGACAGATCTATTCAAACAAAGGGCAACGATCCATTCCAGAGTGTGTCCACCCTTCCAAGATCAACCCAAGCGGGGCCTGTGCCATGCAAAGTGATGGGACAATTGGCTCCCTTTGCCATTATTTTCCAAAAATACTCTTGAAAGTTGGCAGGAGTTGCACATATAAAACACTGCATTCCCTTTCTCTTTCCTGTGTAATAGGAAATAATGTGAAGTTGGGCCCACTACAGAAGCACTGTGTTATGGTTAAAACAGATGCCCGGGGACAACAGGTGCTTCCCCAATACCCACTGGAGACACATTCACCCACTGGTGAATTTAGATGTGGGTGACATGGGTAACCGCAGGGCAGTGTCTTGCCAGATGTGGCATGTGGCATCTGCAAAAAATGTGTTTTCAGTTCATTTATTCATCAATAATACCACGCTGATAGTGCTACAGCAGTTAGGGGAAAATGTGTTTTGGTTTAGTTTTGGTAAATTTGGATAATAAAAGATCTACGTCAACAGGTATCCAGGAGAAAGTGGAAAGAAGAGGATGAAAATTAAAGTACTTAAAGGTGCATTATGTAATGAATTTAAACAACTGGCCATAAAATCCTCCTAATATGTCACAGAGACTCAGGAATAATGTTCATATAACAAACTGAACTCACCAACAACAACAGTACAGCCAAAATATTTGCATTAAAAACATATTTTGCAATATTTGCAGACTGCAAATCTTGTTTATGTTTTGAAATCATGACCACCGTCTACCAATAATTATAGTCAGTAGAGTCTCAGCTGCCAAGCAACCACGGTGACACTTTGCAGAAACCTAAAAGACCTTGGTGTTTTTGAATTTGAATGTAGTAACCGTTTTTGGCCACATTCTTACATATGGCACCTTTAATTAATGTCTATCCGGCTATAACCATAAAAAACATCTAATAAGCTGATGCTATGGGCATAATTTAGGGCTTTATGATTGTTCATCTTTTCTATAATTTCAAAAAAATAAATAAAGTACAGCTCATTCAGAATGGTGTTTGTTTTTGGTTATGGGGCTCAGCAAGAACCACCACAGGATTTACCCTGAGTACTGGTCTGGGATCAGCTTCCTCTACCCCACATCTGACCTCAGCTCTGAGCCAGTGGGCCAAAACTTCTCTGGATCAGTTTTTGTGAGGTGAAAACCACCAGTCTTGCCTTCATGTGGCAGCAGCAGCAGCAGCAGGATGCCCTTCACAGTGGCAGCAGTATTTTTTAGACGAAAGTGTGTTGTGTGAACGGGGATTAGTGCAAATGAGAAATTCTCAGCGTAGGCGAGGGACTACTTGTGACTAAAATAAAGTCATAAATGGGATAATTTGTTTCTCAATCATGCCTTGGGGACAGAATGAGCAGTTTTATATGCCCAGTTTTTGGGTTTTTTTGTAACGTGAATCGTGACTATATCGTACGGTGTCCCTGTTGACCTTTGTGCTGACATGTATGCTTTTAATTTTCTTTGTAAAGAAAGAATGGAGAATACATCCATCCACATCAAAGTCAAGCCTGTGAATAAAACTGTGTTGCCAGAAAATTCCTTGGCGTCCTGTTAGCATTCCTGCAAATCCAAAACTTCTGCTCCTATGCTGTAGGTACAAGGAATCACAGATTATTACAGAGAAGAGGACTATGAGAGAGGTTAACAGGAAAGCAGCAGTCGGCGCCCAGAGTGCACAGTGCCAAAGTTGACTATTGGTGTCGTCCCTTCTATTATCTGGAATTTTTAAAGGTTAAGCATGTTTATAGTTTTTATCTCCATAAAAATGTACACTGCACTTTCATGTCAGTTGAATTATGTGGCTCTTCGTGGAAAGGCTGTTTTTGGTGGGAGGGCTTTGATGTGAAGCAATAAAAGCTGAAAAGTGTAGGCTGAGGCAGGAGTCTGAGGTCAACAGTGATACACTGCAAAGCCAGGATGAAAACCCCAGTAAAAATGGTTCCACGTGAAGCAGAAAACTGTTCTGTAGCAGTTCGCCACCAGGAGGCGACTCTGCTGGTTGCAAAAAGAACTCTGGATGGAAGTCTTTGCAAAAATGTGCCTTTTTTCACTTGATTTATAATGTCGGTAAATGTTTCTCTGGGGAATTAATGGTCTCGATCACTACTTTGTGACTTTCTTTTACACATGATGTCAGTTTTGTAAAGCATGGAACACATGAGTGGACACCAGTGTGACTGACACCTGGTATTGTCCAATTGGTTGCAGGTGACGTCCTTGAATTTGCAAAAATGGCCATGGTGTGGAACGAAGGAAGGAATAAACTGAATCAATCTTTGACTAAAATGACTCATTTTCTAATGACTAAAAACATTATTGATTGTAAGAAAATGGTTCTTCTCATGAAGACACACACTGTTGGACCATAGGGCCAGACATTAAGCTGTGGGCTGGTTTTGGCCCGTGGGCCGCCGTTTGGGGAGCGGTGGATTAAGAGTTTGTTCATGTTTTCCGAAAGTTCCTCTTGCCATCTGAGTTGGGATTCCCTGAGTTATTTTTTCAGCCTGCCTGCTCACTTGCCAGTAAGTGTTCATTAATGACATTTAATTAACTCTGCCTTGAATTTGTGTCCTGCATTTCTCCCGTATTATCACGGATCTTTTCCCTGATAAAACATCTGCTTAATACTATCATCGCAGGCATATGAAAACAGACAGTAACTGGATTCGCTTCAGGCCTCGTATGAAGCAACATGACACACACTTGACTCTCAGCATCATTAGTGGGGTTCAGGGCAGGGACACTGTTTGTGTGGTCCGAGTGAAAAAAAGGCTGCGGTTTATACAAGATAAGACCCACAAATGTGTTTCAACTGATATGCAGATCCAGACATTCCACAAGATAACTTCATACTGTAAGAAACAGAGCTGGAAAACATGCTTTATTTAAGAAGATAATACCAGTCAGTCAGCTCCACGGTGCCTCTTATGAGGCACAAGTGCAGCAAAACAGTGTTTAGTTCAGATGTTGTGACCTTTAATAGCAGTCAATCATATATGAGTATCTGTTTTGTTTGTCAGTGAGAGTGTAATGTCACTCTATATTTAGGTAAATATATTCATGTAGTGCATTTAAACGCAATGTTAGTGTTACACAAACAATACAAATACAAATACATCACAAGTAAAGTGAATGGCATATCAGTTGTTTCCTAAAAAAAATGCTGTTTGATAAAAAAAACAACACCTTTTTATTTACTTTATTCATTTCCTGTTATTTGTTTTCTGTGTTGTTTTTTTAAATACATAAGCTCTTTGTGCACTGTCTCTACACCTAAAAATGCCTGTACTATATTGAGTTTTACATCGAGCAGGAGATCCTCCCGCGAGATTTGGCCGCGCTGCACTACGTCATCGCGTGATTTCCTTCCAGCTGTCATGGCTGCCGCCAGGAGACTGCAGCTATGTGCGGTGTCTCCGACTGGAAGACATTCAGCCTCAGTGATCTTCCTGCACGGCTCAGGTGCTCAATGTGTGTGTGTGTGTGTATGTGTGTCTGTGTGTGTCTACGTGTGTGAGTTTTTGTATGTGTGTCTTTGTGAGGACCAAAAAACGTTAAGACCTGGTTTTAAGGTTAGGGTTCGTTGGTTAGTTGTGATGGTTAAGGGTAGGCTAAGGGGCTAAGGAACGCATTATGTCAACAAGTGTAGTCAATACGTGTGTGTGTGTGTGTGCGTGCGTGCGTGCGTGCGTGTGTGTGTGACGTGTGCGTGCGTGTGTGTGTGCGCGATGTTGACTCTGGGGAAACATTACTAACTTCCTTGTGAGGAAGCTCAGTCTTTTCTAGGTTTCCTATTTGTATTGTTTGTGTTTTATTGTTGTTTTTCTGAAATTGCTCTTCATGTTCTCCTCTCCCTGTTAGCTTTAGTTAAACAGAGAGAAAGATTAAAGGTACAATATGTAGTATTTATGGGTTTATATAACCCAAAATCCACTTTTTTATACATATTATGTGCTCCTGCATTGTCTAGTCGCTGTATAATAGTTTTTGTTTCATTTTCGTAGTGTTTCAAAAGTAAAATAACATGGTCGCGGGCCGCGGTTGCATTGCCACTGTTAGCAGCGAGACGCCATGTTTCTACCGGAGCCTGTAAGGACAAACGCGAGAGAACAAATTAATCGTCGCTTTACTTGTAGCGGAAGTCCCGCCTCCTCTCTCTCCGCTTCGTTTGCTACGGCCGCGGTAGCTCGCCCTCTCCCTCGCCTCACGAACCTCATCTGCTGACACGGAGAGAGACGACGAGGACGACATTTGACCGGCTGCGGATACCGTAGCACTCAGGGAAGGGAGGGGGTGAGCAGAGGAGCATTTCTTTGCTGTAAATTTCAGCCTCTCCTCTAGATGTCACTATAAACTACTTACTTCACCTTTAAGGCATGCATGTGCAAAGTGTCACCATGGGGCCAAAGGCAGCCCGGCCATGAGGACTGATTTTCATGCTCATTTGTCATTCTCACACAGGTTTACAGGGACATCCTTCACAGCATAGCATCACTTTCTATCACTGTGATGGAAAGTTTGCACTATACAGCACCAAATATCACCATCCTCTAGTATGGACACCATTTGGGACACTATCATGTCGTGATTTTTGAATGGAAGGACCGATCGATGAATGTTAATATACCAGAGTTAGCCAAAAAGCGACCTGTCCAGGGTGTACCCCGCCTTTCGCCATATGTCAGCGGATTGGCAACAGTGACCCCCGCGACCCTCGTGTTAAGGATAAAGCCGTAGAATGGATTCGTGGATGTATAGTCTTGTTAAGTCTCACTATATCTCATTAGAGACTTTTAAGTTTAAGCAGTTTCCTACAAACTCACAGTACAATATACTGTATATCACGATACAGAGGCAACTACACGATACATATTGCGAGACACAGCTAGTTTGAATGTTGATCCTCATACCCTACACAGAATTTACCACAACAGCTGTCTTATAAACCTTAAACAGCACCTGACCTTTGCTGCCACCCACTGGCTTTATTCCACACTGCATCTTCGGTGACATTTCCGAAGACTACCATCACAGCATTTGCTGCACACATCGGCAAGGCGTACCTCACAATATATTGCGGCATCTCTTTTTACTGTTAAAGAGAATAATGAAAACAAGAGAATGGAGCTTTTCACATCAGCTACATCAGATTTGTTTTCCCATGGGCTTTATTAGCACGTGAATGATACATTTTAAAACTTGTGTTCAACATTTGAGGTGAAGAGTTGTGATGAATTATTTGTAATTTCCTGCTGTATATTCTGATCCCATATGATGTGCAAAGGCCTGTAGAGTTGTTATGGAAGAAACACAGATGCAAGTAGTTAGATGAGTGATTGTGTGTTTTTTATTTTTTCTCTCTCCTATTATTGTTATTATTATTATTATTATTATTATCCATCCATCCATTATCTACCGCTTTTTCCTCCACCAGAGGGTCACGGGGGGTGCTGTGCCTATCTCAGCAGACATTGGGCGATAGGCTATTATTATTATCATTATTATTAATAATACAAATCATTTCATCATGTGCACTTGTGCTTAATATTGACAGGCCTAAAAATACCTAAAGAGATTCTGATTTAAGTCTTTATGCTTGTTCGGTCCATCCCACAGTATACACTACCGTTCAAAAGTTTGTCACTGAGAAATGTCCTTATTTTTGAAGGAAAAACACTTTTTTCCCCAATGAATATAACATTAAATGAATCAGAAATACACTCATACATTACATTGTTAATGTGGTAAACGACTATTCTATCTGCAAACGTTTGGTTTTTAATGGAATATGTACATAGGTGTATAGAGGCCCATGTCTAGTGTTATAATGGTACATTGTTTGCTAATGGCATTAGAAGGCTATTGGATGATTAGAAAACCCTTGAAAACCCTTGTGGAATGATGTTAGCACAGCTGAAAACAGTTTTGCTGGTTAGTTTTGAAGGGCAAAATTATCGTTTTGAATCTTGTCAATGTCTTGACTATATTTTCTATTCATTTTGCAACTCTTTTGATGAATAAAAGTGTGACTTTTCATGGAAAACATAAAAACATTGTATAGGTGACCCCAAACTTTTGAACGGCAGTATATGGTAGACACCATACCAGGGCGATACACAGGCCACAATACTAATAATATCACGATACAACGATTCTGTGATGATCAATAATATTGGCAGACAATCATACAGCGATACATCGCGATATCTGTCCAAGGGAAGAAAATGAAACGTCTGTGAAAAGTAAAAAATGCAGGATTTCTCTGTTTATTTACAACATATATAAAGTGCAGAAAGTACATGTATTGAACGTGGATGGAGCATCTCTTTAACATAGGCTTGTCCACCATTGTCCCGCTGTAAACAACTTCTTCAGCCAGGTAACTTCCACCCTTCCATTCATTTGAGCAGCGCCGCCACAAGAAGAGTGAAACTGGCAGGGAATGTTTACTTTAGAGCACCTTCATTTGTTAAATATCGATATTTGTCCTTGCGTATCGATTGTCAAACATGCTTTCAGGTTCGTGGGAGAGTGTTGTGTATTTAATATCCAGGACTCTGGTTTGACCTTGTTTTCTGTCCTTTTCTAGGTGACACTGGACAGGGACTGAGAGCCTGGGTGCGAGATGTTCTGGTGCCAGATCTGGCCTTCAGCCACATCAGAGTAATTTACCCCACAGCTCCAGTCAGGTACAGTTATCAGCCTCAGAACTCGCAGGTTAAACACAGTTCATACACCTGTAACGTCTGACAGTGATAGGTATTAGTAAGCAGGATGTGCACATTTAGGCACCTCCTCTAGCCTTAGAGAGATTTGGTTGCTCCACTACACCCTCTCTGCGTACAGGTCCCTTTAGTGGATCATCTAAAAATGAGTTGGACAATAAACACAATAAAACATGTCCATCAGCAAAACTTCAAAGAGTGAGAGATTGCCTATGGTCATCTGTTCAATATAAAATGAGTCTGACTGTGGTTGTGTAATAAAAAGACCCATCAGTCAGCTACTTTTTCTGAGCGATCCTGGCTAGTGTAGCTTTAAATGTTTCTCTGACATTTACTAGACAAAGTTTAAATATAAAGACAAACTCAGTTGAGGGAGTATCTGGCGCTTATGTACTGTACCTTATGTAGCTTATAAAGCAGTTTAGATCTTTTGTGCTGCAGTGCACTACAATCACATGGACATTTATTGATCAAAAGAAACATCAACTTTGACTTCAAAACATTTCATATTTTCCTTTTAATGCCATTAGGCCGTACACACCCATGCGAGGAGCTCTGTCCAATGTCTGGTTTGACCGTTACAAGATTTCACGGGACTCTCCAGAACACCTCGAGTCCATAGACACCATGTGCAGCTCCTTAGGGTCCATTATTGAGGATGAAGTCAAGGCTGGGATCCCCAAACACAGGATTATCATCGGTATGGATGTGATTTGAACTTCACGTGTGATTCATGTTAACACTCTCAGGACTGATGGTATGTTTTAGTCATCCACCCACACCTCTAATGCTTGTTAAAGCTCCCATAGAGTGGTCCTATCGCACATATATGTTAGTTATGGAGGTCTACTTACATACATTAACTTGTTTTTATGGTCAAAAACCTCCTAGTTGCTGTAAATGAGCCGATAGAAATCTCTCCTCACTGAAGCTCCTGTCAGTCACACTATTTCAGACTGAAATCTCACCCCCAGAAGACAGAACTGTGTTGTGATTTGCCAGCCAGCGAGGGCTTTCCCAACTGTCTTGTGATTGGCCAGGTACCTGGAAGTGACGTAATTAGCACACCAGCTCTCAGAAGTGCAGCTCCCCCCTCTGGAGTGGTGGAAGCACTGCTACTCATTATCAAAACATTGTTTTAATAATGTTTAAAAATAGCTTGGTCACGACTCCCCGCCACAGTCTCTTTAACGCCTTTGACCCGGAGTCAAGACCAAGAGTCATAAGACACTGTCTCAAGTGGAACACCTCCACAACGGACGCTCTTCTTCTTCTGCGGTTCAATGTGCGCAACCAGATGTGGATCCGCAGGAGGATCCGCTGTTCAGTAGAAATGCTGTTTACGTAACCAGAACGGGTTTCTCGCTGAGCCCGAGATTAAAAATCACAGCGTTCTCAGCAGTGTCTGAACTGTTTGTTTCGAACCTTCAGGGCTTCATAAACGAGGTAATGGGGCAGACACACACCAAAAAAAACAGCTTTAATTGGTACTTCCGTTCTATGGGAGCTTTGATGAATTCAAAACAACTCATTAGTGTGGTCACATTATAGAGGAGAGACTGGTGGACATCACTGAGTGTTCCACATTTCCACTGAAGGACTCGATCAGCAACTCTCTGTCTTTTATTTCTCAGTGCCTTTCTCTCTCACTGGATCCTTTTTCCTCTGTCCTCTCAGTACACTCTCACTCTCTCACACACACACACCTCAGTCCATCTGAGCCTGGCTGTTCCTTACTCCCACTGTCATGATATAAAATGAAGAATGCATCTCATCAGGTTACTGTGTCCTTTCATCTGCTGCCAGGAGGGAATAAAAACGAGCTTTTCAGGAGGAATTCTCAGGTCACGAAAAAAGCTTTTTTTTTTCTTTTTCTTTTTTGCCCCGAAAAATATTCCGCTTATCAAATTCACATATAAATAACAATGAAATGAAACCACTCGGATCAAGTGCGATTAACATTATGGCCGAAGCAAGGTAAGAGTTCCCACAGGAAACGCATCGATGGCCACTGAGTGTTTTAATGTGAGCGAGTCATGGCTGCACATGAAAGGCGAAACTGCTGAGAGCAGAGGGAAAAGGGTTAACCTCCGAGCTCTGAAATGTATTACTATTTAGGCACTCTGTGTGTGTGTGTGTGTGCGTGCGCGTGTCTGTGTCTGTGTGTGTGAGTGTCTGTGCGCGGCTCGACTCCAGACAAAGTGAGTGAAAAAACACATGCTCCTGGGAAACTGCTGAAATATTATCTTACTAAATCATAACATTTTGTCATTAACTATAAATACTCAGTGCTGGAAACTGCACCATGTACCCAGAGTCCATTTCCCCAGCTGACGGCCTGACAAGCGCCAGAAGTTTCCATGGAAAAGGTTTGCACAGAGGCCGGAGCCACAGGCTGCCGTGTGTTTCGGTGCGTTTCAGTGTGCAGAGAGGTGTGGGAATCTCACGCGCTCGCTCGGCTCGATACGACAAACGCCGTACTTCATGTTGACAACATGGAAATAATTAGGAATGTTGCGCTTCAGGAGAAGATCCCCTTTGTGTTTTTTTTACAGTATGGGGATGGAAGCAACACAGTGGGGCATTTTGTACATACAGACCTCGTTCAGATCTGAGATTAAAATCATTGTTCACGTTTGTGGAATTGTGCTGTTACACTCAGGAGACAGGCAGGCATGCTCGGTGCCAGTGGGAACACCAGGGAAAAACAGATTTTAGCCACATTATGCAAAATCAACTTTTTAATCATTTAAATCCTTATATTTGGGACTCTGGAGGCCTTATCAGTCGGCAAAGTGTGAAAAAAGATGTCTCACTCATGTTTTTGTGGTCCTCCTCAGTCTAAGTACAGGAAATAAAACATGCGATGTTGACTTCCGAGCTCACTGGGACGACACAATATGCTAAATTCCTGGAATTGTTGTCACGTGGAGCTCCGCTTTGTCCCTTAAACACGCGAGAGTGGTGGCGAGGGCAACGGTATCTGAAAACCGGAAGTCCGCGAAAAGTTCTATTCTTGGCTCCACAGTGCAGCACAGAGTTCTACACAAACTTCCGGCCTCAGAGGATTTATCTGTCCAGTGGATACATGTTATATATGACGGCAATGTGCCTGCTAGAGCCTGCAAATGATCAATTTAATCAATTATGAAAATAAACTTAAGTCTGCGCTATTTTAAGATTTAAGTGCAACTTTATTTACTACTAAACAGGCTTAAGTAGATGAGAGAGACTGAAACCACAGTTGAGAAAACTGACAAAATACTTGGTAAAAAAAAAAAATGGTCAAAACTAATGATGATACAATGACATTAGTAAAAAGAGATGTCCTCTTGTCACTAGTGTTAGCATTAATGTGACTTATAGCAGAATTTCTTATACTTTCTGGCAGTGACAAGCTGAATACTTTTCTTTTTGATGACGAATAAAGGTTTTAGCTGTAAAAGAAAGCTACATTTGCGTGAGAGAAATTTCTACTGAAGAGTTCCTTATTTGTTTCTCTAATATAGAGCCTGCATATCACACACTGCATTGACTTCCATTCATTTGGACATCCTAAACAACCATAACCACCACTTAAAGCGGACCTAGACCGGAAGTTCCAATTAACAATGTTTTTTAGTGTGTATCTGCGTCATTACCTCGTTTACGAAGCCCTGAAGTTTCGAAACAAACAGTTCAGCCATTGCTGAGAACGCTGTGTTTTATTGTAATCTCGGGCTCAGCGAGATCTCCCTTCCGCTTAGGTAAACAGCATTTCTGCACTAGTCCGGGCACATCCGGTTGCGTACATTGAACCGCAGAAGAAGAATAACGTCTGTTGTGGAGGTGTTTCACGAGCGACAGTGTCTTCTGACTCTGGGTTTGACTCCGGGTCAAAGTCATAAAAGGGTCTGTGGCGGGGAGTCGTGACGAAACAATTAGTAGCAGTGCATCCACCTTTCCAGAGGGGGGAGCTGCGCTTCTGAGACCGGGTGTGCTGATTATGTCACTTCCGGGTATTGGCCAATCACAAGACAGTTGGGAAGGCTCCACACTGGCTGGCCAATCACAACAGAGTCTGTCTTCTGAGGGTGAGATTTCAGTTGAAACACTGGGGCTGAGACGAGCGTCAGTAAGGAGAGATTTCTATCGGTTAATTTACAGCAACTAGGAGGTTTTTGACCATAAAAGCAAGTTAATATATGTAGGTAGACCTCCATGACTAACATTTATGTGCAACAGGACCACTCTATGTGAGCTTTAACACCTAACCACCGAACCACAATTCAAATATTAGACCTAAAATCCTTTAAAAATTCTTCCTCATCAGGACCAGGCTTTGGTCTCCTGGTCCTGACAAGGTCAGTGTTAATGCTGGAAAAGAGGTAACAAATACACAAGGAACGTCCATAAATGGCTCAGCTTCACATCCCTGCATGTCAGTTTCCCTGCATGTGAATTCCACCTCTCCTCCATTTCTTCACCCTCTCTTTCTCACTTGCCTCTGCGCTCCTCAGCGCTCTGACAGGATGATGGGTACTTGCACACTTTCCCAGATGTGCACAGTGTGCCCAGATGTACCCAGATGTGTGAGATTAAGGACAGATTCATGAAAGGCTGCTTATTCCAAGGTGAAAAAAAAAGAAGCTGATGATGTGGAACTACGGAGTCTTATCCATCTTAATGTCTTTTAAAGAGAGGTATTTTCCATCTTTGACTGCATTAAAGTGCTCTAGGAAAAGCCGCTGCTACTCAAACAGAGATGCATATATTAGTGGAAACTTGTATAGTCTTTATATTTAGACATGCCTCATCTGATTCTGCAGTGAATGTGTTTTTTCTGTGCCTCATCAAAGGTGGATTCTCGATGGGCGGAGCAATGGCACTCCACCTGGCGTGTCGGCATCACCCTGATGTAGGAGGAGTTTTTGCTCTGTCCAGCTTTCTCAACAAAGACTCTGCTGCTTTTCAGGTAAATCGGCAGTCTGAAAATAAGGTTTATGGATTTTTAAAGAATTAAAACAAGTTTTGTGATCTGTCAGCTTATTAAATGTGGATATTTTCCATGGTTTCTTTGCGCCATGTAACAAAGAAAGCATTCAAACTTAATCTTTTTGGTTTGAGGACAAAACAAGATATAATTTTTTTACATTTTATGGACCGATATTATATTAAGAAATCAGTGCAGGCAAAGGAATATCAAAAATGATCTAATTGTGACATTGTTAATTTTGATGTGTGGGACCTTCAGTCCATACTTCTGCTTTTGGGAACTGTTTTTTTGGCGACACACAGAAGGAGAAAATAGTCCTTTGTCATTTATGTATTCGTACCATGTGACTGTGTGTGTTTTAAAGGATGTAGAGAAGCGGCTCAAAGCAGGACTCTCCCTCCCTGAGTTGTTCCAGTGCCATGGAACCAGTGATGAGCTGGTGCTTCATCAGTGGGGGGAGGACACTTCAGTGCTGCTGAGGAAGTTTGGCATGAACACTGCCTTCCACTCCTTCCCGGGCCTGAACCACCAGCTCTCCCAGCCTGAAATGGAGCTCCTGAGAGGCTGGATCCTCAACAAGCTGCCCTCCACTGCCTCCTCTGACTCACACAATTCATAGTTTGGTTAAATTAGTTTTTATGAGTACAGTATTTCTCAAAGGCACTTTACACAACAATGAAATGTGTATTTACTGTACATCGGGTTTGGTGTTTGGTACGTCGATGAAGAAAAACGTCAGACAACACGTGCTGAGGTTGGATGTATGTATGTTTTATATTACTTGTGTATATACAGTATATGTAGAGCATATAATTGTCATATTACTGATGATGTACATTCCTGCTTTTAAGAGAATTAAAAAGTAAACTGCTGGAAATTATGATTAGAAGAAGAGGCAGCAGTTTCCATGTGCCCCTGAAATAAAACTTTAAAGCGTGCTTCACACAATGCTTCAAAACCCCTGAACTATCGCTTTAAAATGAACAAGGAACGACATAAACAGTGAACAAGTTATTACTACATCCACAGCTTTATAAGTTGATCCAGCATAACGGTCCAAAAAAAACCCTGGCCCCTCTGTTGCTGCTTTTATTTTGCCAATAAGGCCATTTGAAATCGATTGGTATGTGAGACTTATGCAACATCCTGTGAGTGTGTGTCTAACTCCTAAATAACAAGTATTCATTGGACTCAACAGGTTCAGAAAATCCAGTGGGTTGGGGGAGAAGCAAGCAAATTATCTGTAATATCTTTGTGTTTTCTCTCCCCCCCTCAAAAAACGGAACTGTGTTTTCAGTTCCCTTTGTTTTTTCTTTCAGTAACGCTCCAGAGAGGTTGTATGTGAGAACAGACATTCTCTGGAGGTTCTCCTGCATGCCAGCTCTCTCTCGTATAATCTCTGAATGATTTTAGAGTTAGCTCATGTGAGAATGCAAGCAGGATAAACTCCAGATTGTCCTGCCTCCTGCATGTTCAACTCAGGCTCTCTCTCCTCACCTGGATCCTCCAGAGATTCCCCTGCTGTTGTGAATGTGTCTCGGGCCAAACTGCAGAGGATGTCCGGTCCCAATTCTCTGGACATTATCGGGATTTCAGGAAAACACCTTACAACTCTTTCCTTTTGCACAGAGGGTGGAAATGTAAGGATCATCTGTAGTCTGATTAGGCAACAATGCTGAGATCATTTGGGGTTGGAGTGGTGTGGACGGATGGAAGAGAGGTGGATAAGGAAATGGACACAAACAGGGGTCTTAGCTTGAAGAGATGGAATCGGGGGGGGAAGAAAAGTGAGGTGGAGCCAAATCAAACAGAGGGAGCTCAGAGTTTGGTTCTCATCTCAGTCAATGATTGCTTCCAGCTACGTGTGAAAGAATGCTACTGTTGGAACAGCCAACCGTCACCCTCTCACCTGACACCCCCAATGATAAAGTGAAACCTCCACCCCTTCTTCTGTCAGCCTTCACTTCTCCCCTTTTCCTTTGAGTCCTTCCCCCCCTCACTGTGCTGTGTAACCACCCAGGCAATTTATGATTCAGTGATAAGGGACTGTTTGAAAGAAAAAATAAACTTCCAGTTTGTAAAAGTACAGGAAGTCTCACAGAAGTAGCAGTCAGTCACCAGGGGGGCTTATTTTGAATGGAGGTACATGAGCCTACTTCCCACTTGATTAAGAGCATCAGTCTTGTGGAGTTAATGGTCTCGACTGCTAGTTTGGGGTCTACGTGCTACACATGAGTGGAAAGCAGTGTGATTGACGGCTGGTTGCGAAAACTTCCTGTTGTTAAAAAGTGTCTTGGCGCCAGTCGAAATTGCAAATCTCCAGGATTAAATCAAGATTTGATGATGTTCCTTTTTTACACTGAGGATGTTTAAATTAAAAAAAAAAAGAAGAAGTGAAAAGTGTTCCTCATGGTTTGTGCGACCATCTGTGAAATCAGGTGACTGAGCCAACACTCACACATCTAAAGAATGCTTTTGTTTTTTCTTGAAAGAACTTCAGCCCGAGCTTTGATTATGTTCTTCTCGATTTTAGCTCTGAAATGTCTTACTGTTCAGGATAGGAATGTTATTAGTTTAAGCAAAATGGTGCTCACTGGCCACAGTCGACTTTTATTTCTAAGTATCACCACTGCATCGTCGTCGTCGTCTTCAGCAGTAGCTCATGTGTTTCCCTCTCTGTGCTCTGAAGTGCATCCCCCTGTTGGTCAAACGACGATGCTGTGTGTCAGGGGGAAGGAATGCTAATCTGGACAAGTTGCAGACTGCAAAGACTCAGTTTTTTTTTGTTTTTTTTTTTGGCTGCCAATTTCCACTGCACAGTACTTTCCACGTGGAGCTGCTCCAGAGTAGCCAGGGTACAGAAGGAATTCCCGGCCGAGGGAGCGGAGGTGTTGACAGATTGCCGATTGCTCGTATGACCACACCCCCTCAGTGAAGATGACAGGCTGGAGGGAGAACCACAGGATCCTGGATTAATTCATCTGGATAGATGACGATAACTGATTGATAAGAGAATATAAACCTTGATGTCAGTAGTGGATCAGAGGACGTGCTATTTTAGGCCAAAAAGGGGCAGATGCTGTACGTTGAATGTGTTTTACCATTGTGCATTGAACTCATTGCCTGCTGATTGGTGGCCGGTATACAGGTCACCAGGGCAACGGAATGTCATCTGCTTTCATCTGCTCTTCCATAGTTTTCTGTGGGGAGTTCCAAATAACAATTTTATCTTCAATTTCTTCCAAATGAAGATACTTTTGCCTGGATTTTGCACACTGGACCTTTACTGGATTTTGCTTGAACTTTCGTGTGCCAAATTCTGCAGAGCCACATCACTGCATCCATTCCGAGTCTTGCAATTAGTCTTTTTAGTTTTCAAAAACCTGAGGTACACCTCAGGTTACACCTGTACCAAATATCGTATCAGCCACCATGTGGAAAAAGGGTGATTTAAGTGACTTTGAACCTGATATGGTCATAGGTCCCACTTGGGCTGGTCTGAGTGTTTCAGAACCTGTTGATCTCCTGTGATTTTCAGGCACTACCATCTCTCACATTTACAGAGAATTGTCCAAAGAATAAAAATTACCCAGCGCAAAATGTTTCGTTGATGCCAGAGGTCAGAGGGGAATGGCCAGAAAAGACAAAAGTAACTTGTAAAATCTGCTACAACCAAGTTGGGGTGGACGATACGGCCAAAAAAACATCATAAAAAAACATGTGAATATTGATAGTTATTATTATAACATTATGATTTTCTCTTGTGGAAAAATTGAAGAAAATCATTTAATTGCATTGAAGCACGTTCTCATTCTACCTTCTATCTCATAGCCTCAGACTCAACTAGACCTTTCATTCTTGCCCCCCTTCATCCACGTTTGGTTTTCTGAAGGTTACCATGACAACCTGAAGATCAAAAAATCAGTGAATCAGAGCCATCAAAGGCATGACATCATCCAAGTATCTAGTGTATTGTAGCATAAAGGGCATAAAACAAAACTAATGAGAGAGAACAGGGCGTTGGTTTACACTAAAGAGTTATTCTTCTGCTGTTTTGTGGAGCCTTTGTCAAGCTGCGCAGCAACATGTCAAGCATTCTTGACTCAGTTTTAGCAAATATAGGCTGGGATGAGGGCTTTGCTATACCCGAGCCCAACGCTGAAAACAAGGCTTTGCTTGACGAGATTCGTATGAAAGAGGCAAAGCTCGCGCAATTGAAAAACAAACTAGAGAGCAACAAGGATCAAAAGGAGTTCATCGGCGAATTCCTCAAAAATGGCAAGCAAGAGCTGGATAACATCGAGGCTCTGTGTAAGTTTAAGGAAAGAGAAAGAGAGTTGCTCAAACACCTCACATCCCTCGCAGAGAACGAGACAGGTCGCATGACACAGGACACTGTTAAGATGGAGAAAGAGCTTAAGTTTTTTGCAGACAGGACAAATGCGTTAGAGAATAGCATCTCCAATACCAAACAGAAGCTACAGGAGTTCAAGGAGCAGATGAACTGGGATCAGCAGGCCATGGATGCCTTTTTGAAGGAGTCAGTGCTCAATGATGAGGAAACAATGGCCATTGTCAAGTATTCCCACCAAGATGAGCAAAAGATCAAGGCACTCTCTCTGGCTATGGAAAAGAAGAACTTGGAAGCCAAGGAAAAGCGCAAAGCACATGACAAGGAGTATGCTGAGACTTTAAGCGCACAGCTTGCTTTGGATAAGGCTGCAGTGATTTTGTGGCAGGCCCACCAGGAGACTCAGCACCTTCTGAAACGGTGGGAAAACACAGTCATGCAGATGCAGAAACGTGATGCAGAAATGCAGCAGTGTGCACGGCAAATTGAACAGGCCAAACAGAAGACCAGGGACTTGAATACTGCTATTTCAGTAAGGAGGCACGTCCTGGAAACTCAGAGGACGACCAACAAGGAAACTGAGAAGAAGATAGCCCTCGCCCAACAGCTGGTTTTGAAAGTGCGTCAGGAATTGGAAAGTGTGGAGGATAACTGCACCGCGCTGCAGCATGAGCTGGATTGTTGGAAGGGCACGCTAAACAAAGCAAAGAACAATGTGAAGGCTGCGATGTCCAACATATCCAAATTGCAAGAAAACATCCGGGATATCAACAATAAAATCAATGAGGCCAAGGCTCACAATTCTGCACTTGAAGAAAAGCTTAACGCTGTAACTCAGTCTGCGCTGAGCGAGGAGGAGAAGGCTGACCAGATGGAACAGTTTCTTAGAGATGAGGAGCAGGAGATCAAGGAACTGAATGTCAGCCTGCGTTCTTACATAGAACAGCTCTCCATTTGCAAAGAGTTTTTGAAGTCCCTGAAGAGCAATGAGAAGGATCGTATCGCCAATGTTTCAAAGAGCAGATACATTATTTCCTGTCTGAAGACCGAACTCAGAAAACTGCAACAAGAGCAGATAAGACACCAGATGACCCTTAATGAGCTGGAGTCGAACATCGTCTACCTGAGGAAAAAACTAGCTCGGCTGCACGGTGACGTTCACTTGGAAGAGAAACAAGAGATCGCCATAAAGATTGATGAGATGTTCAAAATGGTCGAGGAGAAGAAGAAGACGGTGAATATGCTAAGCAACGCACTCAAGCAGTCTGAAGATGATATTCACTTTTTAAGGAAAGAACTGGAAAAGGCAAAACCTCAAAAGGTGAATCTCTCAGAGAGGGTCGAAGAGCTCATGCTAATCGATAATAAAAGTGACATGGAGGTAAAGAAACTCCAACACAAGAAGCAGGAAAACATGGTGGAGCACAACATCATAAAGTTAAAAGTTAAGCGCATCAGAAATCAGCTGTACAACAAGGCTGATGCTGTGCTGTCTTTGGAGAAGAGGAAGCTGGAGCTGCAGAGAGACATAAAGGAGAGGGAGGAGGAGCTCAGAGTCTACAGAGAGATGCAAAGCCAAAGGCTCAAGATCATTGAGCAGGAGAGACAGCGACTCAGAGCTGAACTGAATGAGAAACTGTCCAGGATTGAGGTGACAAAGAAACGTTGTGAGATTTTGTCGTTTTCAATAGATGCTCCTGAGGGGGAGGAGGATAAGTGGCACGCTTTTCATCTTGTAAAGGTCACACAAGAAAAGCAGGAGCTCAGGCAAAAGGGAGACTATCTCGATGCTACAGTGTGCAAGTTAGAGCTGGAAAATAAAGCTCTGGGGAACACCATCCAGTTGTTCAGCGACAGCAACTCAGTTTTTCGCAAATCTCTCAACAAAGTAAAAGAATCGTATCCCGAATACCAGGAAAAAATGAATTTAACGGAGCAGCTCAGGGGATTTGAAGAAACACTCAAGTCCAAGAAAAGAGAGATCCAAAAACTTCAACAAAACTTACAGAATATGAATAACGTGTTGGAGAGTCTGCTCCAAGAAGAGCTGCTCGAGAAAGAGAAGATAAAGGAGAGAGACTTAGTTCTTATGAAACTCAACAAAGAACTCTCTTCTCTCCAAGACAAAATTGACAGAGCGAAACGACAGTGCTTTAGGCTGATGAAACAGATCCGTGCGGCAAACGATACCAACACTGAGACCTTTGAAGAAAAGGACATCAGACTCAGGGAATTAAAAGAACTCAATAAGAACAGCAATAAGATGTTGAATGACGCCTTGGAGGACAAGCCAGATCTAAGATCAGAGGTTGAGACGTACTTCCAGGAGGGCAATCTATCCATTCCAGCTTAGGGCCTTGACTCTTGATTACCAAACACTAAAGACTGTGGTCCTGGAGATTTTCAGGGGCAGCAGATAACTGAAGAACGACCTAATATGTGTGTATCTCTGCATAATGGACATACTTCTGTGTGTTCAACCGCCTATTCTTAATTTTAATGTTTCTAAATTTGTGATTTTTCAGACTTGGGTCACCACATTTTATATGCAGCTTTGAAATTGTCTGGAATAAAACCAATATTATTTGTTTTTTGGGCAGCAACTTGACAACATGCCAGAACGTCATATGTTAAAGTGCATTTATGTAAAGCCTTACTGTATTTTGAGACACAATATGACATCAATAAAACCTTTTGACAAAGGACATGATCATTGTTAACTTTCTTTCAAATTTCCCCCTAACCTGCCGACCAGAAAGCTGCTAATCTGGATGTCGACTTAGGCATCGTTGCACACTGCAATGCTTTTAATGTGATATGTAAATGTTCTCTGTCGTAGAAAGAGGGTATGTTTATCAGAAAGTTGAAGATGTAATGCTGTGT
The DNA here is from genome assembly GCF_963457635.1 of Microchirus variegatus. NCBI lineage: Eukaryota > Metazoa > Chordata > Actinopteri > Pleuronectiformes > Soleidae > Microchirus > Microchirus variegatus. Next base: position 18,943,241 of record NC_139802.1, read on the forward strand.
AGGTCTGGAATGATGTCCACTCCAACTTTTTCTATACTCGCTCAGGTGCATTGTGATGATCTGATACAGTCTGTCGGGTTCTGTGATATCTTGCTCGATCTCGGTGGATTTAAAGTGCGCACTGAACTCTTCAACTTGAAACCGGCACTGGTACCGTTCATTTTACGGGAGTTTTGCCAGCCAACATGGCACTACGAGCCAACTGAATGTGACGTCCGGAGCATTTATATGTAAACTATATATGTTGGAGTGGTAAAGGTCCATTCTGACGATATGTAACTTTGGCGTTGACAGGGAACGTGCCAAAAATGGTTGGGGACGGTTATTTTGCTACTATTCCTAATGCATGGACTGCATGTACCGTACCATACCAAACTTTACTCTACCTCTTTTCTACGCTGCTACAGGTGTGGATTGTCAGGGGACACACAGCAGACTGAGCATCGCTCTCCTTCACCCTTTCTTCACCCTTGGCACCACATTCTGCTTCTCAGGAGGAGTCACTTTTTGATTTGTGAACTTAATGTTTGCAGCCTTGCAAGTATTTTTACCTAAACATGTCCAGTTAGTGAGACCAAGCATATGGTATTGTTTGTGTTTTGCTATCATGACAACCTCTTTTTGATATTTCACACAGCCCTTGGCCAGACCGAGCAGAATAATCAATTCATGGTCACATGGAATGCTGAATATACTTTATGAGCATTAGTGTGGCTCTGAGAATGTTCTCACTTCTTGTCTTCCATGTAACTCTCACCTTTCTGTCATATCTGGCTAAAAGCAACAGTGACAGGCTCTTGAGGAATCACTATAATCAGATGGCAGCTGAAAGCAGCCAGTCAGCAGTGAGAATAATCAGACCGCTGGACCACCCTGACGTTCAAAGAGAGCTCTTCTTGTTTTTCAGGGTTCTGTTGCTTTCCAAAACGCATCAACTACACAACTTTAATATGAAGACATGAAAACATTCAAGCTGCTTAAGCCCAGAGGCGACACACAAACCCCATCAGGAGTCTGCACTGGCTCAGCTCCAGACGTACGCCCCTCTTCTAAAATTACACCCACTCGACCCCCTTCCTCTTTGCCATCGCCATGGCAACCTGCCAACTAGAAATCATGAAAGCTGTTTTAGCTTATCTCATCAAAACCAATGTAATTGTTTGCCTTTTCCTGTTGCCAGAATACTTTGTGACCATTAGCACAATGTTAACAAGGCCACAATTCCCCTAATTTAACATTGAAACAACACATTTTTGTAATGTGTTGTAAGGGATCTAGGATCTTTTCTGCTCTATGATGATATTTGCTTGTATTTATTTGATATATTTTGTTCATTTTCACATCACGAACATGCAGAGATAGCTTATGACAGACAATACACGATTACACATGTTCTTAAGTGTGTTTGGTTGGGTTCCAGTAAGTGTATCAAACACATGTTTTCACTGATACTGGGCATTTCTGAAGACAGTATTCGTATCATCATCAAAAAGACCTAATTCTGTGGTTATCCAGTCATCACGCATTCAAGGACAATGTCTCAGATGATTTATTCACTGTTATTTACAAAGCTCAAGAACACCATACACAATATGGACAAAAGTATTCATACGCCTGACCATTACACCAACAGGAACTGTAATGACATATTCAAATATAGTGCTTTCATATGGAGTTATGGACTTTTCTCAAGATTTTGAAGTTTCTATGTGAATGTGTGTCCATTCATTCTGTAGAGCACTGATGAGGTCAGGCCCTGATGATGGAAGAAGACCTGGCTCACAATCTCTGTTCCGGTTCATCCAAAAAGTGCTCGATGGGGTTGAGGGTCAGTCAAGTTCTTCCACACCAAACCCAAAGTCAAACCATGTCTTTATAGTCCTTGCCTTGTGTACTATGGCACAGTCATGTTGGAATAGAAAAGGGCCCTTCAGTTGGAAGCATAGCATTATCCAAAATGTCTTGGTATGATGAACAGTTAAGATTGTCCTTCATTGGAGATAAGGAGCTGAAAGCCCAAAGCCTCATTGAAACACCTGAATTCAATACTCCCAAGAAGACAATGCCATGCAACAGCAAATAATGGAGGGAACAATTAATAAAAAGTAGTAAAAGAAAGTGAAACCAAGGTTATGAAAATAGGGGATATAAAAAGTGTGAAAGAAATTGGTTTGATGAAGATGAAATGTCCCTGTGATGTTTGTGATGCTGTGAAAAGCAGCAGTTTGTTGCAGCATGTCCACAACCGATTGCTGATAGTTTTTCCTGTGATTGGAAAAGCAGCTTCTGGCTTCCAGCAGAGGAAGGAGGCCTGTTGACTCAGAGCCCTGCGGGGGCAGCCATGTTTTCCTACACTGTTTTGGGGGCTTGGCTGCTGAAGCACTCAGGGTGACAGAAACTCACTTCGTTTCTTGAACCTTGTGGCCCTTTATTTGAGCTGGCTTGGATCACGGTTGCCAGAAAAAACCTCTCCAAAGCAGAGAGCGGAGCCGCAACTCAGGATAAACACTAACCCCTCCAATCACAATATGCCCCTCCCCAGCCCTGCTTATTTTGAAGAGGGATCACATTCAAATTTTGTCCTATTAACATTTCAAAGTATGATCAAATCACTAAGTACCACAAGCATTTTTCCCCCCCTCCTCCGTTTTTTCCAAGTCACAAATGGATGCCGTTTGAACGTAAAAGCGTGGAACCTGATCACTGGAGGAAATCTAATTTCATGTAGCTTATTGTTCCCAATCTCCCCTCTCGTCTATAACAGTGATTCAATTTAGACTTTTTCGAGGGCCTTTGACATCACAGAGATACTGTAAGTCGTCAGAAGTTTATACAACAGCACTGAGTAGACTCCGTCTTAAAGAGTGGCCCTTGTCCAACACATATATTATTCTAACTTTCTTACTGCCATGAGACACTGGCTCCTCTGTCCGTCGATCGTTCACCCCATGCTTCGCTGTTGATCCACATCATCTGTAAGAAACTGACTCTTTATGACTGTAAACTGTGGCCGGGTGTCACCGGTCTGAGGGCGATCTTATTGGCTCTCCCTGACATGAGCCTGTGTGGGGAAAGAAATCATCAAAACATTTATTTTCTACTTCTACTCATCATGATATTGGGTTAATTTTAGAGGCAAAAGAAGAGACATGATTAGAGGTCTGTAATGCTATAGCGGCCCCTAAAGGCCACAGTGTTTTTTACACACTCAAAGGCAACAACAGCAGACTGATGCTGGCACTCTTTTTTTTACAGCTTTTACTAGTATCATAGTCCTCCAACACAAGGTCACATTCTTAGAATTCAGTTTGGAGTCGTTACAGATCAGATTTGATGCTTCATGACTTCCACAGGGTTCCCATGGGGTCCTTGAAATCCTTGGATGTGAATTTGGGAAGAAAAATCAAGTTTTGGAAAATCATCGTAAATAGACATTGCTTGAATTTTGTGCAAAAAATAAGTTAAGTTGATATTTAGGTATGTCTCCCTTTGTTTGTTTTATGACGCCATCTACTGTTTCATGCCCTGTACTGCTTGGTGTACGTAGATCAGGCCTACGCAGAACTAATTCATTGTCGAAAATTCAAAGATCTCTGTCTCACCAAAGAAATGACAAAGAATTAGTGAAACCAAGATCCCAAGGACAATCACTTGTCCAGATGCAGAGCGTGCTGCAAATCAATAAAAGCCATCACGGGCGAAGCAGCTCATACAATTTGCCCTCCCATCTTCAGCCGTGTCAGCACATTCTGTCATTGAATTTGAGGGAATTGGTTCTGGAAAGTACTTTTGGTGTCAACCAAGATGTGGGAACCCTGCTTTCAAACGCTGAATTTGTCAGAGACTCGTCGGTATTGAAGTGGGAGATAGGTAGGATAAGAGGAAAGTGGACAAGGACTCATATACCTCACTGACTCAGTGACTCAGGTGTGACTCCAGAGTCTCCCGATCATCCACACCTGGTTCCAATCCGTTCACTCACCTGCACCTGGCTGCACTACAAATACCCCTGGTTTCCTGAGACACTTTGCCAGATTGTCAGCTTAACTCAGTGGTAACTGGATGACACATGAATTAAAAACTGGCCGTACTGAGAAACACAGAGAGTCATGTGGAGTTCAGCATGAACATCCATCCATCCATCAATTTTCTACCGCTTTCTCCTCCACTGGAGGGTCACGGGGGTGCTGTGCCTACTGTGCCACCTGTGCTGGCTGAACTCCAGTGACTCCTGCAGCGCCTGAAACTCTTTGTGGAGTATCTCCATCAGTGAGAGTCGAGCATCAAAACGCGACAGCGTCCCATTAATGGAGGTAAGGATCTCCAAAAAAAAAAAGTCATGGTCCGACGTAGGAGGGGGAAGAGGCTGCTTTGGGTGAGTCCTTCGGTCGGTTTCTTTTTGCCGAGGGTGTTTTTGGTATTTTCTCCATTACTAATCGGTGAAAACACTCGTCGATGTGCTCCTCTAAGTTATCCAGTCTTCTGTTTTGTCTTACTGTTTTTTTTTTTATCACGACTGTTATTACTATTTGGCCTCAGATTAGTTGGCGATGTGCAGAGGAAACGTTTGCATTAGCTGCACGCTGCCATGTTGGATTTTTGCACTGATCTCACAGAATCTCGCGACACTACAGCATTACCCGACCAAAATATTGCATGTTTTTGGACTGTGGGAGGAAGCCGGAGAACCCAGAGAAAACCCATGCACACACAGGGAGAACATGCAAACTCCATGCAGAAAGGCCCTTGTTCCAACCGACCTGGGTTCCCGAACCCGGATCTTCTTACTGCGAAGGCACGAGTGCCAACCACTACGCCAACAACCCAAAAACATTATTTGTGTGTTGCCGCCTTCATCTGTCGGGCAAAACTATCAGACCTGACTGGAGGAAGACTGAAGCAGTGACATCAGTAATATTTGCGCCTATCGCATCTATCACACACATCCATTGTGACTCAGTATTTTGACCATTTATTTTCACCATCAACCACAGCATTTTTGCATTCTCTCTGTCGTGGAAACGTCACCACTTGACTCGTTCCACCGTGTACTTCGGGAGCTCACAAAATGCAGTTTCAGCCTCTTCCACAGAGATGGAGTGCAACTTGTGTTGTAGAACACACACACAAATGACGTTTCCCCCTCCACTATGGATGGAGGCTGAGCGCCCGCAAGTATGTGACGTCGTCCAGAGAATCTCAACCCTGATTGGCCATCGCGCCAGCATGAACTGCAAAATTTCAACTTGAGTGACAGACACAATGTGTGCGATAGAGATCGTGTCTGTGCATTGAATTTGTATGTAAAGTTGTTGCGTGACAAATTCGCATCAAATCCGGTGTGAACGCAGCATAAAAACAGTCAGCACTGGTCAGATGGACCGTTCAGTCTGACCCATACCAGCTACGTAGACTGAGCTGCTGTCTCCCTCACACCTGTGCGCAGATGTGGTCTGACTTTTCGATCTCCACACTTACCTCTTGTTGTTTAAAATGATAACACTGGCTTAATGAGTCATGTTGTGGCCCACATGGCACTAAATCTCTGACTTGTTCACTTACAAAGCTGCATTCTTTTTTGTTTCATGTTATAACCTGTACTTACAGAATATATTGTCTGGTGTGTAGTGTCAGCATTTGACTATTGTTGGAATGGGAAATTCCAGTATGTTATTATGTGTCAGACTGTTCATTAATTATTTGTTTGCGTTTTTGCTTACACAGGCACAAAGGCCTGCAGTGTGTGTGTGGGTGTGTTGTTAACCAGTCCGTTTTTAAAAGGGAGTAGAAAACACATTTTTTGATTTCATTTATAGTCTCACAGTTAAAAGTTTTATGTAACACATTATGTGAAGGGTGCTGTCCCTTCACTCTCGTGCTTCTGAGGATCTGAAAACCACTGCAAACAATGTCAGACAGTTGGACATAAATAACCCTGTAGTGTGGTGGTTGAGGGCTTGACTTTTGAAGTTTGAAAATGAGTACACAATTAGCTTTTCCTGAAGCTGATGCTGATTTATAACAAACTTATTGTCATCTTTGATGAACGATGAGCCTGATGTATCGCAGCACCTTCAGACCCTGAACTGGCTGCTGTCTTGTTTGTTTTTAATAACAGTTGGCAATCGTTACATGCACTGTTGTCACCTTCTGCTCTGGAGAGTAGACCGGAGAGAGCAACCTAAAACCTGTCCATCAAAAAGAGGAGATTTTATCATCTATAAAAATGTTTCCTCAGTTTTTTTTTCTCAGAGACCACCCTGAGAAAGACTGTCCTTCCCCTTATTCCTTCTACGAATGTGTAGTTATAATACTGAACTTTATCCAGAAAGCACCTTTCAAAACACAGTTACAAAGTGCAGTGCAGGACTCGGACAAGTATGAGGCGCCGATTGTAAAGTTGCACATGCTAAAATAAACAGCAACTTTTTGCCACATTTAGCAAAAAAAAACATGTATAAAAAACATTTGAATTTTTTTATGTTAGTTTTGACCAGATTTACATGTGAATTTTGTTATATTTACTTCTCTTGTGCAAAAATTATTTCAATGTTCAATCTGAATAAAAAATCTAAATCGAAAATCTTAAATCGAAATGTTAAATCTAAATCTAAAAGTTAAATTAAATCGAAATGTGACCCTCTGGTGGAGGATAAAGTGGTAGATAATGGATGGATGGATGTTAAATCTAAATCTAAAATCTAAACTAACCACCCTAGCGGGGAAAATAAACTTGAACATACACTATCGTGATAGTGATTTTAAAACATAAATGTGATCAACATCAAGACAAAAATGTGTCTCCTACACAATAAAAGCATGACAACATTTTCTAAGGTAAATATGGGCACTAAGTCTTGAAAGAACACGCTTTAAGACTATGTCTTAAAATATGTTTAAGACAGGGGAAAGGTGCCATAGGTAAACAAGATGTCACAACCCCTGGCCCAGGCCCTTTTTGTTGGCCATATATTCTGTTTTGACTTTTCTGTTTTCTTTACCTTGGGTTTTGGTTCAGTTTCAGGTTCTGATTACCTTAGTTTTATTTTGACTTCCTGTTCTGTCTTCCCTGCTGATCGTCTGCCCCGCCCCTAATGTGATTCACCTGTGTGATGTGTGGTCTCACCTGTGTCTGATTATCCCTGTGTATTTAGTCTCAGTGATTCCTCGTGTCTCTGTTGTTTCACATCACAGTTCAATCTGCTCTGTTGCACTGGTTCTCATGTGTTCCTGGTCAAATCCCTCTGTGTTCATACAGTACAATTTATTTGGTCTGTGTTTTGCTTTTTGTTTAATTTAAGACTTTTTTTGTTCCATTTTTACAACTGGGTTTGGGTCCTCCATATTTTATTTTTACACCTCATTACACATGGCTCCTGTGGTGGGTCGTTCCAGGGAGTGGATGACTGAACCTCTAAACACAGTAAATGTTTGTTAACTGATCTGAGGTCTGAGTGTGACTGAGGGCCTCAGGTTATGACCAGATACGAGTGTGTGTTCCTCACTTACTGCCATGCACACTTGTAGTTTCGTTCATACTAAAGTAAGGGCCAATTCCAATACCTATCTTGACCCTCAAGCTCAATCCTTAATCTTAACTGGCCCTCAAAAGTGTTGAGGGTTATTTTGTCACTTAGAAATGGGACACCCCTTAAATGCAGATACGTCTTCAGACTGTGGGGGGCAGAATAACGCGAAAGTTGCGTCAACTCCAAAAAAAAAGAAGAACACATTTACGTCACGATTATTTATTAAGATCCGTTTGTCAGTCAAGTTATTAGGTTGTCAGTTAGTTATAAGATGATACTCATACAAATACCACAACCACGGACATATTCAGCTGACAGTTACCACACACCATGGCTTATTGAAAAGTAAACGATAGTAAAGGATCACTTGTCCGCACCGGCCGGCTATTGACAAAAGATCGTAAAATTAAAATAAATGTTACGCAACAATGACGTCAGTAATCTATAATATGGGCCTAAACTAAGATAATACAATGGTTTTCATAATTTTTATATCTCTATTAACAAAGAAAATACTTCATTTGTAGCGTACTTGTTTCGCTGCTTTCGACGCCATCTTTGTTATGTGAAAACACGCAATGCATTCTGCGTAGCCCTTGCTCCCAAGGGTGGTCTCGGAAAATCTCAATATTGAGGGCGTTGCAGCCCTTAAACTTGCCCCTCAACTTAATTTTTCTGAGAATCGGGACAGCACTTGCACTAGAAGGAGCGCACATTTTTGAGATTGCGTTTGGTGTGGCAGTGTTGCTCTGTATATTTTTTTACCTGAAGAATATGCACAGAGTGCGGTCACACATTTTTGGACTGCACACAGACAACTGCATCAGGTCCTTGTGTGGTGGGGAAGACAACAATTCCCATGATTCCACATCATATCATCACACTAGATCTAGCGTGCATTTAAGACAGATTTGAGAAAATAGTGAAGGTTAAAGCTGAAACTTTTGTTGTACTTCTGCCTCTGTTTGGTCTTCGTGAACAGAAATGATGTAACATTTCCATCTGATATAGGTCCATGTATGCTACATCCTTCATCTGAAAAGAGACAATACTATCAGAGCTGACAGAGGGAGCATTTGAATGTATACAGCAGAAGTGCAGGAGTTAGTAGAATTTGTTTCTGAAATTTTTTGTGGGAACTTTTTTGAGTGCTGCACAGGAATGTCGCCGGGTGACATGAGATCAAAACACAGAGTTGTGTGGACTTGATCGGCCTTATCAGGATTGTGTGAACTTGTTTAGACAATGGTTTGAATATAGCATTACATTTATAAAAGTTACACACTACAGCTTTAGAGTTTCTGAAGGTCTAAACAAGCGAACTGGCGCAGAGTCTGCATTTCACTGTCAGCGGTTTGACATGAAGTAGTAAAACCACATCTCCGTCATCAGCGAGAGCCTGTGTGTCTGTGGGAGACACCTGAAATAACCACTGCTGTAGTCACACATCCCTCTCTAAATGTTGATGAATGAAGACTAGGCCTCAGACATGTTGGCTTGTGGTACATGTGGTATGTGATGATCCTGCTACTCTGTGTGTCACACCATCATTTTCCCCACTGTCTGGCCTCAGTGGGGCCCAGTGACTGCACTGTGGTGAGGGAGAGTTCATGTCACCCACAATGAGAAGGAGTCAGCTCCAGACAGACAGTGGAACATGGCTGTTCCAATCATCCTGTCATTTTCTTTGTCTCATTCATTACCATAGTTGTCAGAGACCAAAAGCTTGTTTGCTTTTCCATGTTTGTCTTAAGAACCGCTGATTTAACCCTAAAATTGGAGGCAGGGTGTGTGCATCGTATAAGATCTCCATCAATTGTATAATTCAGTCCATGTTTTTACTAAAGACACCGAGCTTGCCACAGTGACACAACAGGGCACAGTTTGCAGTCTGGTTTGCCAAAATAGAAATCAAATTGAAGGCGTTTGGTTTCGACAAACACCACTGAACTTTATTGAAGTGGCCCCTCCAACTACCACAGATTAAAACGAGGACAAAAACAAGGGAGGACGGGACACCAAGACCAGACGCAGAGACCTAGAGCAACACAAGAGGATCAGGAAGATGTAGTTCAGACAAACCAGAGAACAAACAATGTTCACAGCTATAGAAAATCTTTTTTTCGCTGTCGCTATGAAGTGTGTGTAAGTGCGTGAGAGCGTCCACCTATGCACCTGCCATTACTATGTGTTTTCTGTCATCAAATTACTATCAGATAGAGCCTGGCCATTTCAGGACAGGTATCTGATCTGCCAAACCACATCAGGAGGCGGTCAGAGAAACATTGTGACCACACTGAATAGAAGTGGAAACGAGTGTCAGATGCGTTTCCGCTCGCAGAAATACGTGGGTAGTTCCGAGCACAGCTGTCGTGAAAACGACAAACAAATCTCTGCTTTCGATGGTTTTTCCGCCTGTAAAAGACGATTATTTTTCCCCTGCTTGGAAAAGCAAACAGGAGGAAAATCAGAAATACTGTTCTACTGTATATACCAGGGTATTTAATCTGAGAAAATGAATCAAATTATAAAGAAATTATAAATGAAATAATAATAATCAAAGCCACCTTATCTCTTGCTCCATCATAACCTAATTTCATTATACCAGTGTGTAAAGTATGTGAGGAAGAATAAATCTGCCTCCTTTAAAAAGTCTGTAGCTGACTTTGCTCGACCTATTTACACCACTGAAGTAATCAGATTACACGACTATATTACTGAGTAACACATTATTGCCCAAAGCTGATCATATTATTGTGAGAAGTGCATGGTCCTGATGTTTTGCCTCACTATTAATTTAAAAAAACTTAGAGACTTAACGGTGTCTGTTGATCTTCATATCATCATTATGTCGGCGGCTGCCTGTTGTGTTCAGCCTGCACATTTTCCACACTGTACTCATTATATCAAACTGCCGTCGTCGATGTTATCCTAACAGAGAGAGCCTACGACCACATAATCCACCTACGCTGCACTTGGAGCAGCACTTCAAATAAAGTGTGGCCAGTCTTTTTTATCCTCCTTGTTAGTGTGGCCTTGGTATTTGGCACACTTGCGTGCGCAGTCGTCATCCATTTTTAGCAGTGTGACATCTTTCCCACTCGCTCTAACCATGAGCCGACTGACGTCAGCGTGCCGAGGCCCCACAAAGGCTTGTGGTGTGTGAATGTGTGGGATGAGAGACGACAGGGTTTTCTCTGGAACTCCCGTATTACTCACCGCTTGACTGCTTGTGGCTCTACCACTGCTCAGTTCACGCGGAGGATAAAAGCAGCAGGGCGCACAAACCTCCCAGATAGACAAATCTTCATCATCACTGCTCAAAGAACAATGAACTCTTGGATAAATGTTGGATGGCCAAAAAATATCTCATCTAAAATCAATAAGTGCAGGTGATGTGTGCACAATATGAACCACAGTGGCTTTTACCATTGAAAACAGCCACTAGAGTTCAGAACAATGCATAACCGTGAGTGTAATAGATCAATGGAGGCTGGGGTCTATCTCACCAGGCAGGACCCAAGGTGTAGATCAATCCTGGGCCTGGGGACACACTGCCCTGTATGTTTTAGCGGTTTCCCTGCTCCAGCACACCTGATTCAAATAAATGTGTCATTATCAGGCATCTGCGATGGTTGTTGATGAGCTGACCATTTGAATTTAGGCGTGTTGGAGCAGGGAAACATCGAAAATATGCTTGGCAGTGGGTCCCCAGGCCCAGGATTGTGAAACCCTGGTGTAGACTATGTAAAGATGCCCCTGAGACAGGGCAGCACATCACAGTAGATGCTGGCTGGGAAGGTGTACATGGTATGCCACAACTAAGTGGCTGGAAGAGTGTACAAGAACATCTGTGTATGGACTGAAGGTCCCAGGATCAAGATGGAAGTCGACTGAAATGTGAAGGGTTGTGAGAGGAGATATAGAAGATGTGAGGAGTAAAGGCAACTGTGGAACACTAGGAGCTGTGACCCCCAAACTGGGAGAGCGGTTTCAACAGATTCCAGGAACAACATCTGAGATCTCTGTCCAGAAAAGCGCAGTCCTAGGAACAGCCAAGATACTGCGCAGAACCCTCAGGCTCCCAGGCCCCCTGTGCCTCTGGTACTACAGCAGACACTTGTGGCCCTTGATGAAGACCAGAGACTGAGATTCTCGACAGATTATTGTGTTCCACCGTACAGATTACCCTGTATTATAGAGGTCCATCTGTTTGGTTTTGGGGCCTCTCTGTCCAACTGAAGAACCAGGATATTAAGACTGCTCAGCATCTGTTCTCAGGTGGTGGGCCAACCTTTGGAGACCTGCTTCCTCAACAGCTGCTCTAAACACAAACTGAGGCCGGCCAAAAAGATCTCCACAGAGCCCTCTCATGTCCTGACTGAAGAGCACCAGTACTCTTGCCTTCAGGAAGGTGCTTCAGGGTGCCCAGCTGTAACGTTCATTCCTTACTAGATCTCACAGTTTTGTAGAACTGTCAGAATGGTGGTCCAAGACACATTTCTGTGCATTTTAAATACATTTAATGGCAAGCAATATGCACACAGCTATAATTAATGTGGTGTATGTCTTCAGTCTTTATTGGAGGGAGGAGAACAAAGATTACATTCATTCGGTTTTTAATTACCTATTGCTTATCCTTTTATGGGTCACAGGAAGCGCTGGAGTTAATCCTGTCTTACATCAGGCGAATGGCGAGGTCATTGTCAATTCATGAGTCTCCAGTTACTCTTACCCCATTCTGCATGTGGGGACTGTGAGAGGAAGCAGGAGTACCCAGAGAAAATACACACACACACACACAGACACACACAGGGGAGAGCATAACAGAAATGTCCATTTTCAAATCAGAATTCAAACTGGTGACAATGCTGTGAACCGATAAACTGATAAAGATAAAATACTAGATTTTATTTGATGTGAAGGTTAAAGATAAAGTAGGAAAATGATAAGAAATTGTGTCGGAGAACACGTTTAAAGTTGGGGTAGGCATCTTTTTGTCGTCGTTGTGATTGAGCAACCTGCTTTAAAATGTGTTTCCTCCGTTCATTAGAATCAGTTTAATGCCAAATAGATGTTTACATATGTATGAATGTGGTTTGTGATTTGTTGCAGAACAAACTGTACCAAGAAATGATAAGGTTAAAAAGGTTATTAACCTTATTATATATAATAAATTACATTAAAGGACAATGTTATAAGTACAAGACTGAGCAATAAATATTATTAAATATTTATTATTAAATATTAATAATAAGAGTAACAATTTGTGGATCTGGTTTGCATGATGAGCCTGCTTGAATGGATGATTATGGGAAACTGGGTCGACTTCTCACTTGATTTAAAACATCTGTAAAAAAATGTCCTGAGGAATTTATGTCCTCAATATTAAGTTTCAGTTTTTTTGTTCAATGGTTAATGACTTGAGATTCAAGATGATGATGTTGTTTGCTTCTGTTTGGGGGTAAAAAAGACAAGAAAGCACAGAAAATATGAGTGGACACGTACAGTCCAGTAGGAGCTGGGTTGCAGGTGACGTCTGTGAACTTCTAGTTTCCAAAAACTGACATGGCCCATGTCAAACTGCAAAGTTTGTTGTGCAACCGGTAGACTTTGTCCACTTTTAAAAAAATAAAAACATCTTTAGTGCTGGTATAGGGAACCATGAAGTGTGAACCACGATACATTTGAAAATACACAGACAGTTAACTGCCTGTTTAATCACATGATAGCAACAGCATCATTTGGACATGTAAACATAAGTAATACATGTTTATAAAGACAAAACATTCACAAAGTGCTTTACAATGGCAGCATAGCTAGATAATACAAGAGCACATATAAAACGTGGAAGTATACCAAAGTCCAATAAAAACATAGCAACAATAGCAGGAGATAAAAGAAAGTTTATGTAGGCACAGAATGTTAACCAAATGCTTGTTTAAACAAGTCGGTCTTCAACTGTCTTTTGAAACTGTCTACAGAGACAACAACGCTGAGATGGATGGGTAAAGCATTCCACATTTTTGGTCACCACAGGATTTTAGATGTGTAAATGGGACAGAGAGGAGGTTCTGGCTGTCAGACCTAAGAGAGCATGCAGGTGTGTAGGGGTGTAATTAAGTTTGCCAAATAAGCTGGAGCCTGGCCATGCAATGCTTTATATGTGATTGTTATTGTGTGGTTTTGCAGTCATCTTTGAAGGGGTTAACACATAAAAACTCTGAGGTCAGACGTGGCAAAAATGCAAATTGGCATAGTGCCCTGACCCGTGCGTTGCCCTAGTGCTCTATATCGCCCCCTAAGGTGGAAAGTGAGCCAAAATTAATGCGCAGCGAATTTCACGAAGCTTGGTGGGAGCATGTTATAGCTCAAGACATACAAACAAATAAGTGGACCGGGACCTTGGCCTCAACTCAACAGGAAGTCAATTTGCCAATTTGTACGAGTTTCAATTGTTATTCTGTGCAGTATGCCCTTTGACCTTGACCTTGACTTTATTGCCTCAAACCTTGATGTAGATGGTCTACAGCAGCAGAAGGCCCCACCAGATGCCACTCCTGACACTTTAGTAGATGTTCTGTGTACCTAATAAAGTGACCAGCGAGTGTATAACAACAACAACAACAACAACTTACAAACCACGAGCCCTGATAAAGACCGTGTCAATCCTCCCCCGAAGGCAACAGTGTGGTCAGAAATGTTCTGGGTGAACGTTGGACATTCCTTGGACCATGACAGACTTGAGAACATAGTGATACGTCAACAATCTGATAAAGTTCTCACTGTGTTTGCCGCGGCAGCACACGCTCAATGTCGCCATTGTCTGTTTCTTCAAACCACAGATACACGTGAGCACACGTTTCTGAACCAAAATGACGTGACTTATTTACACGCTACAGACGTGCATATCACTGTGATATTGTTTTTCATTCCGCTTGTGGTGCTTTTGGCAGTAACGAGGATGGTTGTGGTTAGGTTTCGATACAAAAAGCACCTGGTTAAGTCGAGTAAGGGATCATGTTTTTTGTTTTTTTTCCACCCTCATGACAACAACATCCTCTCTACAAAAAACCATGTTGCAATTTCTCCATAAAAACACTGTTTTGTCCTCATAAACAAGCCACAACGTCTGATGCCTGATCTTGAAACGTGGTCTCCAGCTTCGTGGACGTCTTGCTATGCTACACACCACCTGCTGGTGAGAACTTTGCCTCAAGCACTCGTGAACTCTGTCAGTTTGAAGACGTTGACGTGACACAGCAGAACACAGCGTTCTAACTCTTTGTTTCTGTACAGAATGCACCAATGTAATGTTTTCCCATGGTTTGCAGAAGACAAACATGTCACAGAGAACTTTCAGATTTAGTAAAGCTTTATTTGGGAGATGACTAGAAACAAATTACCATAATCTAACATGACAGTGTTATCAAAATACGTGTAATAGATGAGGAAGCAGCTTTACCTGTCAGTGTCAGGTTGAACAACAATCAAAAGTGTTTTTCACTATTATGGACTGGAGATTGTGAGAAGCAGAGTCTCACTGGCAGCCTATGTCTGTTTCATATTATCCTTAACGCTCACTAAACTGAAAATGGCTTTAAAAGGCAGTCAGTATTTTATATGTTTTTGACCCCAGGACACATTTTTCATCTGAGAAAAAGCAGGTTTTTTTTTTTTTTTGCTCTCTAATTTGAAATGCTTGATCTTCAGCAGAGGTCTGCGTTTATAGTGGAAACATGCGTCCTCTTTGACTACTATCTCACACCTTTGGAAAGCCTTCAAAGCGCTGGCAGGATCACAGTCTTGTGTTTTCACATTTAAGGTGACTCGGGACAAAGGCAGGCAGATATTGAACAACCATTGTGAGACTCAATAAATACACAAACATACACACTTGAAGGAATACAAGCATTCCAGGAGCTCCAGACTTCAACCATTAGGAGACAGGGCCTTTTCTGTGATAGGCCCCAAACTGTGAGTTTGTCTGCCGGACTTATTATTTTATTATTATCAATTTACTCATTTTATTTGGTGGACTTTCCTTGTTGTATTTTATTGCTTCCCTTAACTTCATTTAAAGGGGACATTTTATATTTGGGACTCTGGAGGTCCCATCAGTCGGCAAAGTGTGAAAAAAGATGACTCACTCATGTTTTTGTGGTCCTCCTCCTGTCCAAGTACAGGAGGTGAAACACGCGATGTTGATTTCCGCACTCATTGGTATGTCACAATGCGCTAAATTCCTGGAATGGTTGTCTCGTGGAGCTCCGCTTTGTCCATAAAACATGCGAGAATGCTGGAAAGAATGCAGAAAACCGGAAGTCCGCGAAAAGTTCTATTCCTAGCTCCTCAGTGCAGCACAGAGTTCTACACAAACTTCCAGCCTCAGAGGATTTATCTGTCCAGTGGATACATGTTATATATGATGACAATGTGCCTGCTAGAGCCTGCAAACGATCACTTTTCCAAATTCTAACTGTTGTTTAGCTCCCAGTAGCCTCTGTGGCTGATGCAATTTTCAGTCCCTTAAGTTTCGTTTTTCTTCATTTAAAGGTGGACCTAAAGAGATACTACTAAACAGAACATTCTGAACAGGGCTGTTTTGGCAGGGTGATTGAACTGCTATGGTGCTTCATCCTTAAGGTATTTTGACCAAAGCATGTCACAGACATGTTCATTAGGACACCAGGGAACCAGGTTCAGGAGAAATAATATGTCCATATGTGAATAATAATGTCCCCTTTAAGCATCATAAAGCACTTTGGAGCAACGGGCATGTTCTTATACATTTGACCTTGATGGTGTGAGGACAAAAACATTCTCCATAACACCTCATAAACCAAACAAAGATGATCATTGACTTCAGAAAGCAGAAAGAGTGGAACGGAGAAGCAGCGTTAAGTGTGGAAAACCTTACATTCCTTGTCTATCCAGAAATGATTGTTGGGCTCAGGTTGGGTTCGGTAGCGTCAAATGACGGGGTAGGGTGTGTGAATTTTGGATGTAACGGTAGCTTCTGTAGTTTGCCGTAGCCACAAATAAAGGCTGCGACTACTGGTGACAATCAGATTTAGCTTTTATGTGTCTTAAGTGTCTCGCCATCTAACATAGACTCAGGCATGGTCAAAAAGGCCCAACAGACTCTTCTTGCTTGAGGGAACTGGCTCCCACAGAAACTGATGCTCACCTTCTGCAGAAGCAACATCAAGACCTTTGTTGATGTTGTACTGGGGAAAAAAAGCATGCCAAATTTATGTATTGAATCTGCAGAGTAGGATAACAGTTGCTTTTTGATTCCATTCAAGGTGCTCTGTCTAGTACCCCTGGGGAAAAAAAGTGTAGAATTATTGCAAAACAAGAAACTACCTTTGCATTTATACCTCATTTTCCTACCTTTTTAAATGTATTTTCATTCCTTATGCTGCCACAAAGCAAATCCATCATGTATAATGACAATTTAAGTAGTTTACCCTCACATTCAGAAGCTTTTCCACAGAGGAAGCACAGCATCTGAACCAAAGGTGGGTTAAATCAACAAAGTGTGACAACTTCACTAACAAACACATGGCACCACCTGTTGGAGAACAAGAGCATGAGCGATTCATTAGTCTACATTCCTGCACTGACCGACAGTTTTACATTGTATTTACAAAGTAGACACGCAACCAAAATGTTTCACCTCATGCTACATGTTTCAGGAAAATATTGTTGTTAGTTCTTTATAGAAATTGTTATAATGGACCTTTGACCAGACCACTTTCACATTTAGTCTCATGAGCCACGTTCATATCATGCACATGTAACTGAATGGTGTAAGGACACCTCACATCGAGAAGTTGTTTCTTACTGATATTTTATTTCTTACATTTGTCCATGTCAATTAGAACAATATATATATAGGGATCATTTTTAAAATCTATTCACATTTTTTAACACCTGCTGGGCAACGTCTAGCAATGTTCATAAAAGAAGGGAATGTGCAGCTTTTGATTTCCTTTTTTTTAGTAAATGAACAGACTCTGCTTCTTTTCCAATGTCTTTGCTGTGTTTGGTGAGGATGTTGCAACTGTATTACGGTGGCCCTGAGGTGCAAAACACAAACGCAAATCACAAAACACAACACACATCAATCAAAAAACACAAACGCAAATCAAAAAACACAAAAACATTAACTCAAAACCAAGGCCAAGGATACATACGTCAGACTGCTTTTCATAGACTACAGCTCAGTGTTTAACATGGTCATTCCTCATAAACTCTCTGCTAAGCTCCTCACTCTTGGTTTGACACCTGGTCTCTGTAACTGGGTGCTGAGCTTCCTCAATGACAGACCCCAGTCAGTCAGAGTTGGCAACTGCACATCACAAACAAGAACTGTAAGCATCGGGACCCCCCAGGGCTGCGTGCTGAGTCCCCTGCTGTACACCCTCTTCTCCTACGATTGTGCGACAACCCAGATCAACAACAGCACCGTAAAGTTTGCAGACGATACTACAGTCATCGGACTGATTACTGGTGGGTCGGAGACGGCGTATAGGAGAGAGGTGGCAGAACTTGTGGCCTGGTGTCAGGACAATAATCTCTCCTTGAATGCAGAAAAGACCAAGGAGATGATCATTGACGTGAGAAGGAAGACAGTGCAGCACACACCACTGTGCATAGGTGAGGCAGAAGTGGACAGAGTGAAAACCTTCAAATTCCTCGGGACTTACATCAGCGAGGACCTCACTTGGTCTCACAATGTACAGCAGAGGATTAAAAAAGCACAGCAGCGACTGTACTTCCTTAGAAAGCTGAGAAAATGTGGCATGTCATCCAAAATCCTCAGCAACTTCTACAGGTGTACGGTCAAGATCATCCTCACCAGCTCCATCAGTCTGGTATGGAAACTCTGTGTTTTCTGCTTTGTGAGTTAATGTTTTCGTGTTTTCTGCTTTTGTGTTTGCGTTGTGTGATTTGTGTTTCCGTTTTGAGTTAATGTTTTTGTGTTCTTGATTTGCGTTTGTGTTTTTGATTTGTGATGTGTTTTGTGATTTGCGTTTGTGTTTTGCTCAGGGCCACCGTACTGTATAGACAAAAATACTTAGCAGATAAGAGCAACTCAGGACACATTATGTGCCAATCATTTATATAATTTTACATTATTATTTAAATATGACAATAAAAAGACCCCACCCTTTAAACATTCACGACCCAGAGTCCTTCAAATCTCAAACAGGGTTTTCATACATGATTAAGACTAATTGATAGAAAACAAAGTAAAAATCCACAGTCTGTCCAGGCATGAATCCACTGGCTTCATAAATC
This sequence comes from Microchirus variegatus, assembly GCF_963457635.1. Lineage (NCBI taxonomy): Eukaryota > Metazoa > Chordata > Actinopteri > Pleuronectiformes > Soleidae > Microchirus > Microchirus variegatus. The sequence continues at coordinate 18,962,080 of NC_139802.1, forward strand.
TGAGAGGAACAACCCTGAGTAAGAGCCAAGGGTGGACAATGTCAGGGTGCAGTAACAGCTAATCAGAGTCAGCGCTGCAGCAGGAGGGACTCGGCTGGGAGCAGCAGGAGAGCACTGGGACATTTGGATGTTGGACTGAGGACCGCTGGTGTCGACAGTGGCAAAAGAATTCATGTGAAGATGTGTTTGTGCTCCATCAGCCTTTGCTGGTTTAAATAAATCCAGGAAACGTGTACTGTAGGAGCAGGATGACGACCACCACCATGAGGCCACAGGAGAACAGCACCAGCCAGATAGGGAAGGATGCTGGAAAAGAACAAAGGATGAGCTTTGAGCTGTGCTCCCTGAAAGATGATGATGATGATGATGATGATGATGATGATGATGCAGGACTTACTTCGGTTGGCTACAGAATGTACTTGACAGCGGCTGTCCACACCCACACTCAGCATGGCCGTTTCATTATCCCCTTTGATCGATTTGCCTTTTTTCAGCAAGTCAGGAAGGAAGGCCAGGTCTGTCACGACGATACCATGAGACTCCTGGACGTAGTACAGCCTCTGCACACACACATTCAGAGACAGAGCAGGTTTCCATCATACAGTGGTGCTGTTTACGCTGATTTAAGCCACCGTTAGTTTAGGACATGCCCTTACCTGAAGGGAGAACGCGATGTAGATGGCTACTGATCCTGTCACAGTTCCAAGTCCAAGAAATGTTCCAGAGTCACTATCAAAAGAGAAAAAAAGTCTTATTAATATCACTATGTAAATATAACACTGCTGCCCAGATGTCCAACTGCAAAGTGTTTGCTCCCACAATTGTTTCATTGTGACGGAGGTTTTGGGTCTAATTCAATACATCATGATGTCCGTTTTTCAAATAACAGCTCCATTTAGAGTCAAATAGACCATAAAACATGACATGTACTGCATCAGCGCATTGTTACGGGTGAAGTCCAGATAAATACCTGGTAACTGAACAACTGAGAAGCATTCGGTTCACTAGTATGTTATAAAATAAACCACAAAACTAGAGCATGGATAACAGATCCCAGCCAAAAATCCAGAAATGATTGTTGGGCTCAGGTTGGGTTCGGTCGCGTCAAATGACGGGGTAGGGTGTGTGAATTTTGGATGTAACGGTAGCTTCTGTAGTTTGCCGTAGCCACAAATAAAGGCTGCGACTACTGGTGACAATCAGATTAGGCTTTAGCTTTTATGTGTCTGGCTGCGACAAAAAGTACAGAACACATGCCGGCCTCAGTCAGTCACCTGACAGCCAGAGTGGAGATAACCTCAGCGCCGCAGGGAGCCGTCAGCATGGGCAGGAAGCTCTTGCCTTCCCACTTGGTGAGGTAGCAAGGAGGAGGTCTTCTTTCTCGTTTATGGGGGATCTGCACTGTGTAGAGTCTCAGGGCATCTTTCTGGTCTTCTACCTTTCCAAACCTTTAACACATGAAACATTACATGTAAGGTCATGTTGCATGATTGTGTTGACGTGAACAGCTTGTGCAAAGTGTTTCACATAAGAAGAGACCTGCAGGCCAGGTATCGGTAAGTCTTCTCAGCCATCTCAGGCAAGGTTTCATGCCATTTCAGGCCCATTGCCAACTGGTTACCAGTCCATACGCTGCAGGAAAAGTCCCGGCCAACAGTCACCAGGTGCTGCATGAGAACAAAACACAGCATATTAATCATTACTCATGAATCAACACACTGCAGTGGTTATTACTCAGAGCTTGCTTTAAATATCCACACCAGGAGTTGTCAGTGTTTCACCTTGTTCCCTGGACTCATGTCCAAATCTTCAATCTCTCCTTCATGTGCTTTGAAATCAAACTTCTTCTTTAGGGATGGAAACTGTACAAGAGTCAAGACAACAATGCACATCAATTATAGTACATACGATTGGTCATATCGGTGTAAACAGCACCCTCTTATATACCTTTAGGTTTCCATCAGTTTAAATCTAGAAAAAATGTCTCTTAGTAAATAACTGTCAGACTCAGATTCTCCAGCATGAGCAAGTACAGTAGGTCATTCAATCTGAAAAACCTAATGGAGATTAACAAAGAGGTTTGTCTTAATTTTCATGCTGTATCTTTGGATAAAGTGCACATTTTAAAAATGTTGTCAGGGCTTATCTCTTGTTAATTCTACTACAAAACTATGAAAATAACAGAGTCAATTGTTTAATTTCCTTCTCTAAATGTTTGCTGGTGGTTAAAAAAAAACAAAAAAAACATACACGCTCATTGAATTGAATCATAAAACGATCTAACAATAAAATCTAAGGCCCCAGGAGATCTGATTAGCTCCATGTATGACTGCTCATAACTGGAATTAAAAATGTGTCCACACAGAAAGAACCAGGATGATCAAACCTGTCATTTTATCATGGTGAAGTACTTTAACTATGCATTCATTATCAGAAATGGGTGTTACTTTTATATTTCACCACCTTATTCAGCACCATATAAGAAACATAACTGCCTAACAAATGAATCGGGCTAACGCAGATCACGCTACAGAGCCTGAGCGCGGTGTGCACAGACACACTTGAGTGTTGCTTAATTACTAGTCAGTGTTTACCTCCCAGACTCGGATGTGTCCGTCTGTTCCTCCAGTCAGCAAAAGGCTCAGGTCAGGACTGAAGCGAACTACTTTCTGTAGCGGATCCTGAGGGTTCAGATCCGACTGCACTTCAGCCAAAACCTTGACAGAGATGTGAGCTGTCTCATTCTTCATATCGGTCGCATCCCCAGAGGCTGCGGCCCCATCGTGTCCACCTTTGTCTCCTTTCCCAGCTCGTCGCCTGGCACTATTTTGCTGCACATTGTTCCCTACTAGTCAAACAACAAAATCTTACTCCATACAAAAGAAACAAACTGGTTTATGAACTGCAGAGTGTATATGAAGTGATGTTCCCTTTATAGTGTTTACCATTTGTAGCAGCAGCTTTGCCTCGTTCTTTCTGTGTGTGGTGTTTAAAGCTCATGAGGCTGCAAGCCCCGTCTTGTCCCACAGCGATGACACCATCAGCTACAGCAATGTTCATGTTGGCACGCATGTCAGTGTCATGAGTGTGAAGGAGGCTGGCACTGTACTGGCGTTCTCCAACCAGCTGAAGATCCAGGAAATGCTGAAACACAAAATCACAAATCCAGAGATTTTGGAAGTTTGGAATCCAGGTTTCTATTCAAAGAAGAAAGGTGTTTCAGAGACAAATTACAGACTGAAGCTGTAAAACAGCTGCTCACGACTCACCACAGCATTCTTTATGCCCGTCTTGGAGGGACCTCCTCCTCCTGTTGTGATCACCAACCCTGTTTTAGGGTCCACTTTGATGGAGTATAAGGGAAACGGGGCTCTGTACAGATCTGGAACCCGCCTTTTCCCCATGGTTGCCGAGCAGGTCACTCACGCCTCTTTATAAAGCTGGTGTACTCTACCACACCTGTGGAAAACAGAGTGGGTTAACTTAGCTTTTATGCACCTGATTGGGGTTACAACAACTGTCCAGACTTTTTACTAAACTGCTCACTACAGCTTAATAAACTCCCCTCTGGAAAGGACAACCAGGACAAGTATGGTGGAACAACTTGAGTGTCTTGATGAAGTCGGGTTGTAAACCGACAACGCGTACAGGTTCTGATGATCAGTTAAAAGAGATGAAAATAAGGTTAACATATAACAAAAAGTGATTTGATGACAAACTGTGCTTTGATTACAAACTCCATACATATAGACTGGAGATCATCTTAATCATAACATCTAGCACATATAATAATATACAGAGTAATAATTTCACCTGCTGGAAAGTTCTACTACAGCTATTCGATACTACATGAATCTGCAACTATTTTGATTTTCGATTTATTAGATTTCAGATTTTTCACCTACTTAAATGTGCATATTTTCTGATTTCTTTACTCAATATAACAAAGAAATCATTAAAACCATTTTTCAATATTGATACAGCGCTTCAACTTATTACAGGAAAATAATATTTTTTGAAACATCGCAATGTTACAGTGTATCGGTATTTTTTAGTGTTAACAATTTGGTGGTGTCAGGTGGTACAGTAATGCTCCTTTATGTTTTCTTTATGACATAAGAGCAAATCAAAGCACTATATCGCCAGAACTGACAGTTAAATATTGTCTCCAGATCACTAAAGCCTGACAGATAAATGATAGATTCTGTGTGTATGTTCTACACGGAAATGTGAGGATTGCTTTTTGTTTTGTCTGTGCCTGTGCTTTGAGCAGCTGCTCTTCTTCTCACTGTGTCCTCACAAACCGCAGACAGGACTAAAACAAAGCTGTACCCGCCAGCTTCCAGTGGGAGCAGCACAGTGTCCTCCCTCTGTGTCCAGTCCACCAACAGAAATACATGACTCGGACAAAATAATACCCACGTCTGCTTACACCTGCTGCACTTAGCTTCACAGCCTGCTAGCTTGCTATCACTGACCGGTGAGCGTTGGTCCTGAACGTTTCCTTACCTGAGCAGCTGCTCCTCCGTGGCTGCTGCTCCGCTGCCAGAGCGGATAAACAAATACAGACTCGGACGACTCCACAGACGCCTGTCAACGACACAAACTTCTCACGAAGGGGGCCAAGCTAAATGCTAACTGCTACACACTGACGACAGCCACTTCCCTACGTACACGTCAGCAGCGTAGGAGTGGCGACGTCTACCTTGCGTTCTGACGTCACCGAGAGCACGTCCAGTATTGTGGTGGCTCATGGATGCATGCATAGACATAATAGTTCTCTTGAAGAGAGTTCATTTATCACTAAGTAAATTATTAAGCACGCTAATCTACAGCAGAATGTACATAGATCATTGGTGTTTTCAGCACGTCTGTGTTTTAGTTTAATTTCTAATGAAACTTTTCTTCTCATCAGTTTGAAGGTTTTCCTCAAAATCAAGTGTTTGGGTGCAACCAGCAGGGGGCGCCACACCCACTTCTCCTTTTATTCTGCTTCTCCACCTGCACCACTCTTCTTGTTTTTGAGTGTAGAAGTGTTTTAGATTCCCTGAAATGCAAATCGCCAACACAAATTTACACTTTTGTGTTAATTATAAGTCATTATTTTGAAATAGTATCTCATTATTATGACATAGCATCTCATAAGTGTGGGACAAAACTGTGACTTACTATCTCATAATAATGAATTGGGTATACATCATTTTTTTCCCCATGTGACATAAACAGGCTTCCATGGATTTTAATTATGTGTTATTTATCTGACCTAGCATAGCAGGTAATACACAGACTACATAAAGCATACAGTATATATACTGTATATGTAGATTGGATGTATTGCAGTTGAGCCTCAAATGAAGCTGCATAAGATGATAAGATGAATATGATTAGACATTGGTAAGAAGGACAACATGTTTTTATTTTTTATATTAAAGACATTGTTTTCTTCAGCTTTGTGCTACATTTCCCTGTCAATATAGAAATAAAAGACAGGGTTCTCAAACTGTGGTTCCTCTGGAAGCTGTATTTTACTATTGCAATGATGGTGTTACTTTGAGAGCGAGAAGCATTGCTCTAAACATTCACATTCATTTTTACATTTTTTAAAAGTGAAATCATCCGATTAATTTCTGGGTTTTGCTTGAATTCAGTGTCTCTGACGTCTCTCTGAACAAAACCGAACTGGCTGAAGGCAGTGTACTTTGAATGCATCTGCATCATCAGTAGTCGTGGCCTCTCTTGCAGGAGCAGCATACAGTTTATTAATTATAATACAGGTTGTTCTCTGTGGTAATCCATCTCCCACTGTAACACCATTAGAGAGGTAAATTAATTACCGCTGGTGCGTCCACAGGCCTGGTGATTCTCTGTGGACCACAGCACATCTGAAACTAAGGCTTCACTCAGGCTGAAGGTTGCATGTTCTTGCTCTATGTGATAATGCAAGAAAAAAAATGTGACTCGGTTTTTGTGTTTTTTGCAGTATGTGACCTTGAGAGTCCGCCTGGACACTGTATAGCTGGGAGATGATGCTGATAAAGTGTTTTTGATCAATGGCCAAGCCTGTGCATAATGAGCAGAGCTTCACAGCAGGGTTTTATTGGAACAATCAATACAGGCCTGCAGGCAGAGTGGTGTCATTGGAAGGAGTTTGTGTCTGTTGGTGACAAATGGACATGTGGATGTATCAGCCCAGTCTTCAGATCATATGTGAACATTATAACATTATATTAATATATTAAACTGTCTGTAAACCACAGAGACACTTGAGTTCTTATTTCTGAACCAAAAGCATGTGACTTTAGAAATTATAGACTTTTAACCGCTTGTGGCCCTTGGACATGAGGGTGATGATAAACATTTTCTGATTAAATTTAGTGAACTAATGCAGTGCCCGTAGGAAGTATGTATTCCTATAGTGGGAGCTGAAGAAGATTTTTCAGTTGTGGTAATGCATGATAAAGAGCTTAAATGCTAACATAATACAAACACTCTGCAACATCATTATCAAAACCCAAATGTGCGTAATGGTCTTTTTTTTTTAAGAAAGTCAGCTCACTGTCAAAGTGCATCAGGGCAAATGGATCATTTGCTGAAAACTGGTTTGCAAATATTCTCAAGGGATCCTTGTTCAGGGCGATGCTGACTATTATGATGATACATTTCAAGTCATTCTGAGATACTTTTTGTTTTTTTGAAGAAAGTCAGCTCACTGTCAAAGTGCATCAGGGCAAATGATACACTGAATCCTGAATTTCAAAAACTCATTAAAATGATTCCTTAAGAGGTTTGCTAATATTTTCAAGGGATCCTTGTTCAGGGTGATTTCAAGTCGTTCCAGGAATTTTTTGTTTTTTTGAAGAGAGTCATTTCACAAATTCTGCATCAGCTGTATTCTCTAAACCTGTTGAGTCCCAAGACCAGCAAGAATCAAAGGGAATCCCAATAAATCAACACAAAATGTCCTCTAAGTAAACTTCCATTGTAGTGTCCTTGAGCAAGGCACCTCCAAACCCTCACACAGCAGAAGAAGGTGCAGCAAACAGTGTAAGTAGAGAGGCTGAGACAGTTGTTATAGTTGTTGTTGTTGAAGGTTGAACAGTTGCTGTTGAAGAGCAGGCCGCACTCAGAGCATCTGCTGCTCCACATCAGCCTCTCATCCTGACCAGAGATGGTGATGGTGAAGGGGGCGGAGACACAGCGGGAGAGAGCGTGAACACGGAGAGTCAAGTTTACTCACACAACGCCCCATCACTGCAGAAGCGTCCAAGGTCTGACTTTCAAAATAAAAGTAAGGCATCGTTTATAAAAAAAATTATTGAACACAGTTGTTTTAAGAAAACTGACCAAAACGTTTAGAGCAGCTGGCATTGAAATTGTTCTTATAGCCAATGAAACTTACACTTGATTGACTTTCTGTGAATAAACAACAGGAATTGCTAAAATACAGATAAACACACAAAGTAGTAGTTTACAATCATTTAAAATAGAATTACCCTACAAAACGCACGCATGTAAATACAAAAACACACACCATAACAATGGTTGTGCACAGGTGCTCCAGCTGTTTGTTTGCTCTATTTCTACTTTACTGGTTAGTTTTCCATCTTTCTTTTCCATAAACGAACACACTTCAAATGCAAAATACAGAGAAAATTTTTAATATTTTCCCCTATAACTAATCCTGGCATATCCCAAGGATTCATTAACCATGAAAGCACATTTTCTTATTTTGAAATTAGATTGTTTTTTTTGTTTGTTTTTTTCATTTTCTTCTCTTTTGAATGTGAAAAACACCCCATATCTCCACTGTATTTATTAGTTTTCTATGAATACTCAAACAGCAACTACATATAGTTTTATAGTTGTAAATATATTGCATTTTCTGTGTGAATACAGACATATATATGAAAAAGAAAATACATTTAATTTAAAAAGTACACTAAGCATTCGAAATACACAAAGTAAAAACGTGTCCTTACTATTTACTATTTTCAAAGCAAAGAAAATTCACAAACAAAAACGCACTTTAGTGCATAAAGAACAGCACAAGTACTTTCTGGTTATATTCAAACACTGCTTTTATTCTGACAGTAACCGGAAGTCTTTTCGTCTGACGACGGGTGTAGCTTGACCGCGAGACTGTTCCGTGTCTTCTGCGGAAAACACCCAAGCGCCACTAGAGAGAGACTGGAGCGGGGGTTGTGGTCGCGTCCTACCCGCTGTCCGAGAGTCACCGCGCGCCTTCCTCCAGACCGAGGCTGCCGGTGCTGCCGGGGCCTCCGGACACTCAGCGTCCCGCTGCCTCCATCTGCCTGAAGGAGAAGATGTTGTCCGGCTGTAACGTGACACACGGTCAGGTAAGAGTCAGTGCAGATACTGCTCACGGTTCTCACAGCAGCAGCAGCAGCAGCAGCATCTGGATGAAGGGACAGGACAAAACGTTCAGCTGTTAGGGCAACGAGGCAGGAGAGCAAGAGAATTACATTCAGATTTAATAATGTACGCAGTTGAGCTCAGGGATGTTTCGAAAAAGCAGCCATTTGCTCCCAGTGTGTGTGTGTCTTGTTTGTGACAGTGGACATGTCTGTGGGAGCACAGCTGTGTTTTCACAGCCTGCTCGGCGCAACATGTAGCTGTGAAGGCCTACGACAGAGAAGAGCCTGCCTCTGTATGGAGACCCAGTGACGACAAAAAGCCCATTTACCTGGATTTATTGGGACTGTGAAAACACTAGGCATGGAGCAATATCATTAGAGTTCATGTAAGAGTTCACTATAGTAATATAGTGTTTTGATTATTAGAGTCTTTTCACATTAAATGCTTAAATAGTGAGTTTTTTTTTACCAACAAGCTTTTATGCATCTGTTGTTGCCAAGCAACCTAACCTGGTAGCTGCTGAGATGACTGAAGTTGCTGCAGCTTCACTGAAAGAATCAGTGTGGTTAACTAATGGCACTTTTCCACTATACAGTCCCAGCTCCGCAGGGCTTGACTCCACTCGGTTTTTATATGGTTTTCCATGACTATCAACATGGGCGGAGTCGCCATAGCACAGCTGCATGAAGCTGCCCTGACGCTGTTTTAGAAGTGACACACACAAACTAATGACCAGTAGCAGCAGTTATTCTCGGTGTAGTGAATCATTTGAATCAGTTAATTAAAAAAGGTTAGTTGACACAGTCACTGACCTGAAATGGGGCTGAATGGGTTGTCATGCGTCGCTAAATACACCAGACTCCTCTGTTAAATATTGAGATTTTTTAAATTTCCTTGCTAAATGTTGGAGATTAACGCACATTTTCAGAATTTTTAAGTCTTTTTTACCTGATCTACAATTCGATATTGTTTGGTTTGATTCCTGTGTTGCGCTCCTGACTCTTTGACACTCTTAGAAATAGGGTTCCAAAAGGGTCCTTCTACAAGGGCTGAGGTTCTACCTGGAACCATTTGCTTCTTTTCAAGGGTTCTTGGTAACACTAATGGTTCCAGTAAGAACCATTTTGTGTAGTGACGACATTCTCTGACCAATCAGTGGCTGGCAGTCTGTTGACGTCGCGTTTTAGTATCAGCTCAGCTCGCTTGGAACCTCGCCAGAGCAGGTACTAAAAAAAGTACCAGGTACCAGGTACCAGGTACTATCGCTAATGGAAAAGCAAAAAAAACAGAGTAGATTCGAGTCGTGCTGGAATTCTGTAGTGGAAAAGCGCCATGAGAAAAAGGGATTACCTGTGCGGTCTTTACCTCACCCTGACTTTGCTTTTTGATACAGACGTAGATTAAAAAAAGAATACAACTTGCTCTCACTGAATCAGGATCTTTGTTTGGTCAGTGTAGGTTCAGAGTTTATATCACAGTGAACAAACACCAGACTGACCTGCTTCTTTGGCCTGACCAATTGGCAACTGGTCGTGATGTCACGATTGGCGATTTGAAATCCTATACCAGTTATCTTTTACACTGTTGTCCACGAATATGTGTCCTGCTTTTTTCATCTTTTCTAGAACATAATTAGCAAAACTGACATCGATCAATTCAGAGAAGAGTGAAAACTCGCAGTTAACTCCCAATGGAAAAAGATGATGTGAAACAAATGAGAAGGAGGTTCATTTTCCTGGGGACTTCCATCCAAATGAACCTGTTTTTTTTGTTTTTTTTAACCAGTGGAGTCTCCCCCTGGTGGCTGTTCAACATATTTTTAATCTTGGGTTGTCTTCATCTGGTAAACTGGACAACGACGACGTCCACTTTTGGATGTATCGCTTTCGTTTGTGCATGCATGTCCCTTTTGTTCATTTTGCCATAGATGTCCAAAAGTCACTTATATTACAAATATACGTGACTAAATCAGGGTTGTAAGGACACATATCTTAATATTTTCAAGCAATAAAACAAGATTCCAATATGAAATCACTTTAAATCAGGAGGTCCTGGAATTTCCCCCTGAAAAACAAGTATTGTATGTTTGTGAGTTAGTACACAGCTTTTCCCACTCACAGTTATCCTGTTAATGACTCAATATAGTATAATATAATGTAATATAATTAGGGCTGCAACTAACCTACTAACAATTATTTTCATAATCAATGAATCTGCCGATTACTTGGTCTGTAAAAAAATGTTGAAAAAATGTCGAGCAGTGTGTGTCAAATCCGGAAATGATCGTCTCAAATGTCAAATTACCAAAAATGCTTCAGTTTTAATGGTTTCTATCTTATATGGAGCAAAGAACCCGGAACATATTCACATTTAAGAAGCTGAGAAATCATACATCTTGTTTTAATTATTGACAAAACACTTAAACCCATTAATCGATCGTCTAAATAGGTGACGATTCATTTAATAATCATATAATAAGGGAGGATGAAGCGGTAGAAGACGGATGATTGGATCATGTATTCACTCTGTAGTATATTTCAAATGTGGAGCATTAGCACACGACACCCTCAAATCAATAACTTCTCTATATGCCATTGCAAGGATGAGAACTTAAAGATATGAAGTGTTTCCAACATTTTGTTCTTTTAAATTTGCATAGAACATGAAACTGTGCCGTCTAGCCCTAGTAAAGACTATGTAGCACACTATTCTGTCCTTGGATGTTGGCCTCATGCTCTGTCCTCAGAGTCGAGCCAGCTGCAGGGAAAAAAAGGGGGTCTGTGCTGACCTGGATGTTGTGTGTCTGTGTTGTGTGTCCTTTATTCAGGTCATGTGAGGTGGAACCATGGAAGCCACAGAATGCTGCCTGACTCTCATGAACGACGGACCCGAAGAGGAAGTCCTCCAGAATGAAATTAATGCAGCCGCTCTGACATGGTGCACAACTGTGGAGTACAATGGTGGAAGGGAGGCGGTGCAGCGGTTGAACTGCTGAGGCTGAATGAGGAAATAAAAAAGTGGTACCGAATTCTGGATCACGTTGCTGAGTAGGCGTGCTTGATCTGTGCCTGTGACACAGTACTAAGTGAGTCAGACGACAGCACCGCGCCGAGTGACCACGGACGCAGCTATGTAAGAAGGCGATGCACAGGTCCAGACCGCCCACACACACACACACACACACATTGTGATTGATGCCACATGTGGGCTCTCAGGGGAACACGGTGGTTGCTCAGCAGAAGAGGAACCAGCAGATGATGTACACCTGAGCGCTCAGTCGGTGTGACGTCCACAAACACAGTTTCACTTTTTTTTGATAGAGAGCATTAAACGGGACGCAGCGAGTGTCCGCCATGCCTCGGAACCGAGCCTTCTCTGAACCGGAGTATTCGGCGGAATACTCGGCGGACTGTTCCGTGACTCTGCCGTCCGACCCCGGGCAGGCGGTGGGACGCACACATGAGGTCACGGTGCGGAGCTCAGGATGTTGCCTGTGTCTGCCGCGCTTCATGCGCCTCACCTTCACGCCTGAGTCTCTGGAGAACCTCTACCAGACTTACTTCAGGCGGCAGAGACACGAAACCCTGCTGGTGCTGGTCGTGTTCGCCGCCCTCTTCGACAGCTACATCATTGTCATGTGTGCGGTGGTCTATACCACTGACAAGCTGGCGTCCGTGCTGGTGGCGTCAGTGGGACTGGCAGCAGATGTCATCCTCTACCTGCTGTGCCGCTTCGGCCTGCTGCCCGACCGCATCTCCAGACGAGTGGTGCCCTACGCCCTGTGGGTGCTCATAGCCATTCAGATATTTTGCTATCTGGGTCTGAACTATGCTCGCTTCCACCAGGCCAGTGACACAGTGGGCTGGCAGGCTTTCTTCAGCTTCTCCTTCTTCCTGACTTTGCCTTTGAGGCTGACGCCCATCGTGCTCATCACTACTGTATCCTGCGGGGTCCACACTCTGGTTCTGGGTGTCACCATTGCCCAGCAGCAGCAGGAGAACATCCAGGGGGCAGCACTTGGCAGACAGGTAGGAGAAGTCATTAAAGTTGGGGTGGCGGGGTGAGAACCCGGTTGTTCTGACATTTGTCCAACTCTTCAAGTAGTTTTAAGTAGTTGCAGCACACCAAAAAGCTACCACTTGACACCCGTTATGAGAAATTAACGTTTTAATGTAAACAAGAAAGCTAAACTTGAAACAAGGGACAATTTATTTTTCTTTAACCTTCATTTTACTATACAACAAAAGCTCAGCACATCACTTGAACAGTCCAATAATACACTTCATGGACAAAGGTATTTGGCAACACCTGCCATGTATTAAATTCAGGTGTTTTAAACAGGCTTTGGGCTGGGCCCTTTATCTCCAATGAAGGACAATCTTAACACGTCAGCGTACAAAGACATTTTGGATGCTTCCTACTTTGTGGCAACCGTTTGAGGAAGGTCCTTTTCTATTCCAACATGATTGTGCCCCAGTGCACAGAGCAAGGACTTTAAAGACATAGGGCCAATTCCAATTCCTATCTCAACCCTTAATCTTAACTGGCCCTCAGAACCAAGTGTTGAGGGTTATTTTGTCACTTAGAAATGGGACACCCCTTAAATGCAGATACCTCTTCAGACTGTGGGGGGCAGAATAACGTGAAAGCTGCGTCCAGTCTGTCAACTCCAAAAAAGAAGATGAAGAACACATTTACGTCACGATTATTGATTACGATCCGTTTGTCAGTCAAGTTATTAGGTTGTCAGTTAGTTATAAGATGATACTCATACAAATACCACAACCACAGACATATTCAGCTGACAGTTACCACACACCACGGCTTATTGAAAAGTGAACGATAGCAAACGATCGCTTGTCCGCACCGGCCGGCTATTGACAAAAGATCCATAATATGGGCCTAAACTAAGATAATACAATGGTTTTCATAATTTTTATATCTCTATTAACAAAGAAAATACTTAATTTGTAGCGTACTCGTTTCGCTGCTTTCGGCGCCATCTTTGTTATGTCAAAACACGCAAAGCATTCTGGGTAGCCCTTACTCCCAAGGGTGGTCTCGGAAAATCAATACAATATTGAGGGCGATACAGCCCTTAAACTTGCCCCTCAACTTAATTTTTCTGAGAATCGGGACAGCACTTCGGGAGCGCGCATTTTTGAGATTGAGGGTTAAGCAAGGAATTGGAATTCATCCATGGTCTGATGAGTTTGGTGTGGAAGAACTTGACTGACCCGCACAGAGCCCTGACCTTTAACCAGAAAAGCAAATCGAGCACCTTTCGGATGAACCGGAACAGAGATTGTGAGCCAGGTGTGTCTTCTTCAGGGCGCTGACCTCATAAATGCACAAATTCACATAGAAACACTTTAAAATCTTGAAGAAAAGAAGCGTGGAAGCTGCAAAAGAGGAACCAAATTCATATTAAAGTCCTGTATATGTATTTCAATACGTTATTACAGTCCCTGTTGGTGTAATACTCAGGCGTCCGAGTACTTTTGTTCATATACAGCAGTGTAAATTCATAAAGCAGGAGTTCAAATGTGCATAGAGGTAGAAGGATTCACCAGCATCAGTCCACGACCCCTGAGGTTTTGTAAAACCTTGTTTTCATTTCAGAACCCATAACATTTCCGAGCACAACATAATAATAAGCGTTCATATCTATGTGTCAGGAGGTGGCGCACAGTCTGAATTCCACACATAGGCATCACATTTTGTCAGTAAAAGCAAAACAATTGACGCATCAGCATTGACGGATAATGGTTTTATTAACACTGTACTGATCTTTAACATGCTTTATATGCATTTATTCAAGTACCACCAGAGGAAGCTTATGTACCATGGATTTAGACTCATTTATTGTCAGGTTGGTTGTTGTTTTTTGCTTGTTTTTTAACGACTAAATGTAATTATGATGCATACATTCAATGAAATCCGTGAAAACAAAGCATAGACCATCACCTCCTCTCTTTGCTCTGTGTGATGAATACAGATTCTCAATGTTGTGCACGCGTGAACACACACGTTTACACTGAGCACAAAGAGGACACACAACTTAACAAATATCACAAACATGGAGCCCGACCAATGCCATTGCGTAACATCCGTGGAGTGGCTGCCGCGCTCAAGGACACGTGTACTTGTCATTCCAGGATTGTTTACAGCTCTCTCACTCGCAGTGTTTGGATGTCAACAGGCAGAATTATATCCTTGAAAGGTTCTTTGATTAAAAAGAAAAAAGGTCAGACGCTCGTCTAAACTTTGTGCAGTGTGACGATCAAAAAGGACGCACAAAGCGCTGGTTTAGAGGTTGATAGTTGGATAACTCGTCCACTGTCGTACACTTTTCCGCTGATGTAGTTTCTTTTAAAAAATAAAGTTCACTCAAAGGCCTTTCCTGCGATGTATTCGCACTTTTCCAACACCTATCAACTTCATGCAAAGGCTAAATATTCTCAGTAACAGAGAAGTTATTTATTTCTTTCTGATTATTAAATGAATTGCCAACTTTTTTGATAATCGATCTGTAGGTTTATAGTTTTCACCGCCATCGCAACATGGAAAGTGATGAACAGATAAATTCAGTTCAATTGTATTTGTATACACTCTTAGAAATAAGGGTTCCAAAAGGGTCCTTCTACAAGGACTGAGGTTCTACCTGGAACCATTTGCTTCTGATAAACCCTTTCCCCAAGAAAGGGTTTTTCAAGGGTTCTTGGTAACACTAACAATGAGGGATCCAGAGAACCCTTTAAAACCCCTTTCCTGAATAAAGAGTTTTAAAAGAGTTGGTGGAACCTTTATAAAAAGGTTCTATCTGGAGCCAAATAGGGTTCTCATATGAGGACAAGCCTAAGAACCTTCTAACCTTATGGTTCTTTTATTTCTCAGAGTGTAGCGCCAAATCATAACATACATTATCTCAAGCCACTGTACCTGGACAACATCATGGAGAGCAGAGAATCCAACAAACAAACAAAAAATCTGCCTCGACCGATTGGGGTGAAAGGAAAAATGGGGGACAGAGGAGAGGACAGAGGGAGATGAGGTGGATACAGAAGAAAGAGACCAGGAGCAGATATACAACAGCTGATATAAGATAAGATATACATTTATAGTTTTTACAGGACAGCCTGAGCTTCCAGAAAACCTCAAGTTCACAGGTTATGGATACGATGAGGAACTGTTCAAGCATACTTGTATGCAGGGTCCAGCAGTTCAAATTAGAGCTGATCATCAATAACTTTCAGCTTCTTATATGTGAATAGTTCCTGGCTTCTTTGCTCCATATGACAAAGAACTTGTGAAAACAAAATAATTGATGTTCCTTGACAAAAAATAAGATGTGAAAGAAGAACATTTTGTATTAGGGAAACACTCATCTGACATTTTTTGGAACAATCAAGCAGTCGATTAATTGAGAAAAGAATCAAGCGATAAATTAGCTTTCTACTTTGGCTTGATAACAACACAGATGGGTCACAGGAGATTTTTTAATTTTGCTGAATTGTTCCCAAACTATTAGAGTTATTCATGTTAGATAACATGCATGAAATCAACCCTTGTAAATGATGTGTTAAAAATGTGTAAAATTTACATGTAAATTAGTTGCTACACTTTACACTAATTAATCTAAAAAAAAAGTGGTTGCCAATACATAAGGCTTGGGAAAAACAGCTCCACTAAATACTCACATAGGTTATCGCCTTTATTGCATAATATTTGTTTCTGACATCTTGTAAAGCTAAATGTTGTATATTGTGAAAAAAGAGATAGAATCATTTTGTCCTCAGAGTCACGTACTGCTGATAAAGAAGGGAACATTCTCCTCTGAAGTCCATGGTGCAAATGAGCCCAGGAGCCATCAGGTTTCCGTGCTCTCTTCACATTTTCTGGGCTTTTACTGCAGCTCTTTAAATGACTAGATTCTCTCAGTGATCTTTTTGTGGTGATTTTCTGAAAAAATCACTTAAACGTTTTTGCAACCTTCCCTTTCATACGGCATGCCTCAAAACCATTGCGAGTGCTTCATTTAAATCCCCCAGATTCATCCTAACTGTTTCGTTCTGATTGTTTTCAAGCTACTGGCCAACATTGTGATCTACGTGTGCGCCATCACTGTGGGCGTCATGTCGTACTACATGGCTGACCGGAAGCATCGGAAGGCTTTTCTGGAGGCGCGACAGTCACTGGAGGTCAAACTCAACCTGGAGGAGCAGAGTCAGCAACAGGTCAGAGGACGAACAGTCCCAACATTCTGATGTGTATGTGTGAATTTAAAGGAGCAGTGCGCGTTCAAACTATACCGAGCTGTGGAACAATCCTTGAAAGGTCCCGTCCAGAGAATCGGGACTTAATTCCAGTGCATGAGCTTTTAATGTGGCTGAGGCTCATCACGTAGAGCGGTTTGCTCACTAGAAGGTTGGTGCGCTCTGGATGAGGTTGCACCAATTTGGTATCTACCAAATTCAGGATTTAGTAATTACTTATGCCTTAAGAATGACTAGCGGTTAACGGCGTTTCCATGACGACTGACCCAAAAAAAAAGGACCCGTGTCCCGTTATTTTTAGGTTACCTCCATTAGCTGGGTTAGCGTCCTTTAGCGCTGTTAGCGTTAGCTCCTACAGTCAAACTGGAGCGGTCTGGTTTATTAAACGAAAAGAGTAGCGCTACAAATAACCAGCATTCTGTTTTTAAAGTTTAACGTTTTAGAGGCTCATTTTAACAATCGGAAGTCAGTTAACGGGGCCCGTGTAGCGTCAGTTAAAAACATGACGTTACACGCGCCTTTTCCCGGTCAGTCAGTCATCAGGGAAACGAGTCATGCGTTAACGTATGTTAACGTGCCCAGCACTAATATATATATATATATATTTATATCTCTATATAATATATAGATATATATCATCTGCCCAATGTTAAAATGGGTTCCTCCTCCTGTAGTGCCATTATCCTCTCTAAAAGAGCCATTACTCACTCTGTGTTTCATCCCGTTGACAGGTCATGTTAGACTTAGGTGAAAATATGTAGTAATTACTAAGTAATTGCTAGTAAGTGCCCCAACCCACTTTAATTGAGGAGTGACTAAAACCTGATTTGGAAAAACACGTATATCTGCAATTACTGAAGTTATTGAAGCACTTAGTGAGAGGTGGTGCGACCGGTCCCTGCTCCCTCCAGTCCGCAAGTCTGCTGACACGATGATGAAGACAATTATGAGCCTTGTCTGAATATGTGTGTGTGACAAGAAGACTAAGAAAACCACTATAGATATATTTATATCTATATACATACAGTAAGTACAAGTAACATGGGCCGCTTTTATGTTTTTCCACACTCTACGTAACGGTTCATGACCAATACAATAATAGTAAGGTAATCGTTTTATGCCAGGGAGGTAATATTATTGTTGTTATTATTTAAAGGTAATAGCCAGATAATAATAACAATAGCAGTAGATTCCTGGTCTCTGTCGTCTGAATGTCGGCGTGTCCTTAACCCTAAATTGCTGCTGGCAGCTGTGACTGCAGCATGTGATGCGTGTGGTAGAGAAAAGCACAGCGTGCAGAGCATGCAGTGTACGGCGCCTGAGAGAAAGTGACCAAACCAGACCTGAATCCGTCCTGTTCTTTTTTGTGTGTGTGTGTGTGTTGGTTTTGTCCAAGGCCGACCCCCACCTGACGGTTAGTTTAGGTTTAAGTGTATATCCATGAGGAAGCAAATACTATATCCCAAGGAACACACACACACACACACACACACACACACACACACACACACACACACACACACACACACACACACACACACACACACACACAGATACACACCTTATGATTTATCAGCACTCATTAGTAAATTACAGACTCACCCTTGTTGAACTGAAACCACTGAAAACTATTAAAATAATTATTTTAAGTTGTCGTTAAGGGACGTTAAGTGTGACGTTTCTGCTGATAATCAAGTCATACACCATATTTTCTAGAAAGCAATTAAAAAAAATAAAACACACAAAAAAACGTACTGTGAGTCACTAAAAGAAATTACCTTGACATGTCTGAACCCGATCTGAGCCACACAATCATTTCTAGGAGCTTTGAGCGGACGTCAAGATGAGAAAAGTGTTAAATGTATAAATACAGACAATTTTCCATTTTCCATTTAAGAGGTACATTTTTTTGCAAAAAAAAGTCAAAGATACAAGTTATGAGAGAGAGAGAGAGAGAGAAGACAGAAGAGTACTAAGACGTTTTGTTGCTGCGATGGTATTAGTTACTAAGTGAGTAAATGGTGAATAATGAAAAAGAAGTAATAATAATAATTGTTTCAGCACCTTTTCGAACAATGTTACAAAGGGTTACGCACCTATCTTCCGAAAGCCCTACAGAGTACAGAATGCTAACCCTAACCCTAACAGACATCGACTGATGCAGGGTCTGTCGGGAACATAGCGCCCTCCACTGAAAGGCCAGGCCAGTATTTGAAATGTGGAGGTGACTACATTGTAATCTCAAAGCGCTGGTCGGAACAGGCCAAGGAGGTCAAACCTCATAGAGCTTTTGGAACATAGGGCTGTCCCCGTTACAGAGTGCTGCTTAATATTCAAGTCAAATCAGCACAAATATCTCAGGGCAAAAGAAAGAAACCAAACAGGTCACACAATGAGTAAGCAATTGCTGTCAGTGGGGAGAATAAAAACTCTGACTTTCGATATAAGAAACTAAGGCTAAAAAAGGGTAAGGATTGTAGACGCGATTTAAATGTGTAAAAGGGTCGGGACATAATTTTTCGGCAGTCACTAGTGAGAAAGTCCCAAAATGCTGGGGCTCTTATCGTAAAGGCTCAAATTTCCAGACAGAATCTCATGATACGATATGGTATACACGCTCAACAATACCTATAATATCGCGATACAACGTAGTTTCGTAAGAAGGTAGTGTCTAACTGAAGAATATAATTTCTCTGATTTCTCTGTTTATTCACAACATAGAGAACAAAGTGAATAAAGAATGTATTGAACGTGGATGGGACATCTATTAACGTAGATTTCCCCCACCATTACCCTGCTCTTCTTCGGCCAGGTAACGTCCACCCTAGTTTTCTCTCATTCATTTGAGCAGCGCCACCCCGAGGAGACATGAAGTAGGGATGTCCGGCGAAAGAAACTGACAGGGACAGTTTACTTTAGAGTGTCTTGATATATTAAAGCTCCCATAGAACAGAAGTACCAATTAACGCTGTTTTTTTGGTGTGTATCTGCGCCATTATGTCGTTTATGATATCGAAACAAACAGTTCAGACACTGCTGAGAACGCTGGGTTTTATTGTATTCTCGGGCTCTGTCAGCGCTCTGAAAAAGCCTGGAATCGTGGCCTAAGGGTCCCGTCTCCTGAACAGCAGATCCTCGTGCTCCGGGCACTAGTCCGGGCACATCCAAAGAAGAAGAACGTCCGTCGTGGAGGTGTTTCATGAGCAACAGTGTCTTCTGACTCAAAGGCGTAAAAGGGACTGTGGCGGGGAGTAGTGACTATGCTATTTTTAAACATTGTTAAAACAATGTTTTGATAATGAGTAGCAGTGCATCAACGTTCCAGAGGGGGAGCTGCGCTTCAGAGAGCTGGTGTGCTAATCACGTCATTTCCAGGTATTTGCCAATCACAAGACAGTTGGGAAGGCTCTACGCTGGCTGGCCAATCACAACACAGTTCTGTCTTCTGGGGGTGAGATTTCGGTCTGACATAGCACGACTGAGGAGAGCTTCAGTGAGGAGAGATTTCTATCAGCTCATTACAGCAACTAGGAGGTTTTTGACCATAAAAACAAGTTAACGTATGTAAGTAGACCTCCATAACTCACATATATGTGCAATAGGACCACTCTATGGGAGCTTTAATGAATGTGTAATAAGAATTTGTACCACATCATCAAATGTGTGTGTGATTTAGTCTGGGCCATTGTTTATAGCGAGGAAGAAGGGAAAACTAAGGCTAGTCTACAGTCATGCATTCACGCAGTAATGTGGGTCAGAGTTCTGTCTTTTTATTTCCCCTGAAATAATTCAGATTCTGTGAAATGAGTCGGGGTTTCACTGGTCTCAAATAATACATCTGCATTATACAATATTTCTTAGGCTGAGCCAACTGCAGACACCATGTAATGTGTGTGTGTGTGAGAGAGAGAGAGAGCTGGTACTGTGTCAGCAGTCAGCTCCCCACCTCTCCACAACTGTGGCCACTGGGCATTCTCCATCACTACTATTTATGGAACAGATGGTTTGCACCACAGAGCGCGAGGGAGCGAGGAAAAGGCCCCAAAATTAGAGATAGTTGGGGGGGCGGCGGGGGGAGAGCAGCCAAATAGAGGTGGTTATGGAGGAGAACGAAGAAGAAGGTGACACTGTTGTGAGACAACAAGAGGACTGATAAAACCACGAGTGGCAGAAACTCCCGGAATACTAATGGAGAAGCATAGGCTGCTGGGAGACGAGGGTCGTCAACCAATCAAGGAGCGTTCGGGTGCTGTTGGTTACCATGGCAACTGAGAGCCAACTCGCTCAGCTGTTTGTTGCGTCGCTGCCTCTCTGTCAGGTTTTTTGATAAGAGTACTGAAAGCTGCCTCACTGGCATCTGCCCCACATTCACTCCAGGCTTGTATTAAATGTATTCACAGGTCAAGTTGGTGTGTGAGGAAAGGTCAGCGTAAGCACGGTCTCAGCCGTGTTGCTGCAAAAAGCACATTCATCCATTTCAAACCTGAGTTGAGTGCGCCTCGGTAAAATAACACCAAGTCGTTCGCCAGCCACCGTTTCACATCTTGGAGGCAAATGTAAATGAAAAATCCGACTGACTTATTATTATTCACCGTGCTCTAAAGGGAAGATGTAGCCTTAAGAAGCACATGTACGGCAAATGAAGTGGGCCATAAAATTGTGCCTTAAGGCTCTCCACAGGTGACGGATGAGGAAAAGGAAACAATGGGTTTGTAGTCGGGCTTTTCCATTATAGCTGTCCAGCACTACTCAGCTTGACTAGACTCTACTCGTACGTAGTACGTGGTACCTGGTGCTTTATTTGGTACCTGGTCTGGTGAGGTTTCGGGGAGAGCCCTATGTTACAAAATCACTAAGAGGTTTGACCTCCTTGGCCTGTTCCGACCAGCGCTTTGAGATTACAATGTAGTAACCTCCACGTTTCAAATACTGGCCTGGCCTTTCAGTGGAGGGCGATTTTGCTGCGCTGATAAGCCCGCGGTACGTGTTTCGCAGGGCGGAACGAGCCATACGTGTTGGGGGAAGCTCGTATTTATTCCCAGCGTAATGTTCCTGACGGACCCGGTATCAGTCGATGTCTGTTAGGGTTAGGGTTAGCATTCTGTATTCTGTAGGGCTTTCGGAACATGGGGATTTCTGAACATAGGTGTGTAACCGAGGTTTCTATTGAGCTGAGTCTAGAGTGGAAACAACTACTTGATTAATCAATGATCAATCGATTACTAAATTAATCATCAACTATTTTGCGTTTTTCATGATTAAAACAAGATTTCTGATTGTTTCAGCTTCTTAAATGTGAATATATTCTTCATTTCTTTGCTCCATAAAGAAAGAAATTACTTAAAGTGAATCATTTGGTTTGACAAACACTGGTCAACATTTTTTTAAAAACTTTTTCTGACATTTTATGGACCAAACGATTACCCGATTAATTGTGAAAATAATCGACAGATCAAACTTTAGTTGAAGTTCTAGCTGAGAATAGGAAGGCAGGAGTAGAGCCCTACCCAGGATACCTGTTACCAAAGAGTAACACAGGAGTACAGTTCAACTTGTGTGTGCTGCGGTCTGTGATGTTGGATGATTTACATGTTTTCTGTGGTGTACTTTCCATGCTTTTCTACATAGTACTGCATGTTCTTCCTTAACAATTTCACCATAGTTTCCTCATTCCGCACATAATTGTCCCCGTAGGGTTGTAGATTTATAATGTGCCCTTAAGCAAACTTTTGACAACATTCTTCTTTTTTGTCTCTTGTGTATAGAATTGATTTTTAGCCAGTTCCAGTGATTTGTTCAAGCCTGTTACAGTATAGAGTTCTTGTTAATCCACTATCTGCATCTTTGATGGAGCCACATCAGTCAATCGTCTTCATTTATAAACAGTGGGTCTAATCGTGGACTTGTGGACTACTTCCAGTTTGGTGTAAATCAATGTTTTTTGTAATCTTGGGTCTTCTGAGATCTCTTTATTACAAGGTGTGGTTCACATTAGAAGAAAATTCTTGTGATAAACAAGCTGAAGATGCGGTGTGTTTTTCACTGAACTCCTTTTATTGATTGGACTGCAGGTGTTTCAAATTACAATCTACTTTACTTCTGAGCTGCACCGTGTGCATGTTAGAATAATGTCTTAAATGGGGGACAGAATCAACACAATCAAAAAATGAGATGTAATGCCGGTTGTTACTTTTGCTGGTCGCTGCACTGTATCGTCCCTTTGGATGTGAGTCGTCCTCTGTGTCTCTGTGTTTGTCCTCTCCAGGAACGCCTGCTGCTCTCCATCCTCCCAAAGCACATAGCTGATGAGATGCTTCAGGACATGAAGAAGGAGCCCAGTCAGAAAGAGATGCAGCAGTTCAACACTATGTACATGTACAGACATGAAAATGTCAGGTACCTGCTCTCTTTGTTCTCGTCGGTGCGGTCTGTGTGTGTGTCTGTCCGTCCTGTTTAACCACCAGAACAAGGTGGTTTGTAGTATTGTGTGGGCATTGTAGGGCTTGGCAATAATGTGTCACAGTGCATTTAAAACACAGTATTAATGCAATCTGCAAACACACTTCAGACATTTCTACAGATTCTTCAGATTCCACCTCAGATTTGTGTGTGTTTTTTGTTTTCTTTCCATAAATACTTTTAAAAATCTTTAAACTTGGAAACAAAAATTTTGTTTCCAAGTTTAATGTATTTGTGATATAATGTATTTGTGATATATGTATATCTGTGTGTATATATATATATATATATATATATGTATATACATGTGTGTATATATATATACGTATATATATATATATATATACACATATATATTAGTGCTGGGCACCACTAATGCACGATGTGTTTCCATGACGACTGACCATGTTTACGTGCCGCGACACCAGAGTCCAGGCACCGTTTACCAGTTAGCTCCTTTAGCTGCATTAGCTCCTTTTAGCACCGGTTGGCGCGCCTTTATTAAACGAAAAAAAGCAGTGCTACAAATAACCAGCGTACCTGTGTACTGCGTATGTGTGCCTCTGTTTTTAAAGTTTAGCGTTACTTTACAGACTCATTTTAACAATCGGGAGTCACGTAAACATGACGTCACGCGCGTCTTTTTCCGGTCAGTCGTTTTGGAAACGCATCACAGATGTCATATTCCCAGCAAATGTAATTAAAGGACTTTATCGTAATCCCTATTGCTAATCTGTCACAGCTCTAGCGTCAGATTGGTAACAGTGAAATGTTACTAAGTGTGAACATAACTAGGACCTTGTTGTTGGTGTCACTGGTGTCCGTACTAACGCTCTGCCTCGTTTCTTTGTCTCAGTATTCTGTTTGCAGACATCGTGGGCTTCACGCAGCTGTCGTCGTCCTGCAGCGCTCAGGAGCTGGTCAAACTCCTCAACGAGCTCTTTGCACGCTTTGACAAACTGGCTGCAGTGAGTCTTAACTGTTACCTACTCACAGTGTGTATTGTGGCATTTACATGCTCCTGTTTTATGTGATTATAATATGCATGGACACAGTTACAGGCTAACCCATGATCTTTTGATTCAGCTTGTGGTGAGGAAGCTTATGTTTATGATCTCCTTTTGTCTATATTAGTATATTTTTCCTCATTCTCATAACTTATAATCTGAATTAAATCACCAAACTTTGTAAAATTGCTTCAGTTATTATGAATAAAATGTTCATATTTTTACATATTTAGCTATACAATTACTAATTTCACGATCAGTCAGTTTAGCTGTGATTAGTTTAGCTCAGACTTTTTCTACTTATATTATAAGAACCACCTGAGAAAAATATTCAACTCTCAAACTATCACCAGCGTTAAAATACAGTGGTGTTAACAGGTCGAGGCAGATTTAATCCCAATAAGCTCATTTGCCCTCTCATCATCCTCACATTTACTTAGATTAGATTAAGATGGAGCGAGAGATAAGGTGACTCTAATTATTATTATTTAATTAATTTATTCTTTTTGGCATTTGTTTAATTTTCTACACAATCAGCTCCACTCCAAAATAGCCCAGTATATACAGTAAAACAGTATTTTCTGATTTTGCCATTAAAAGGAAGCTCGCGTACCACTGTTGGTACACATACCACAGTTTGAGAAACCATAGGGTTAGCTTAATACTAGACCTGGAACCCTACAGGAAAAAAAAAAGAGTCCACCTCAGTGAAAATCCTGAAAAGTCTTATAACTTCTGCTCCAGTGAGACTTCCTGAATCACCACATCATCCTTCATCATCTCATCCATTCATCAGCAGAAGAAAAAATGTTGGTCATTCGCTTATGTTAAAGTTCTTCTTTGTTTCCCCTCTGACCAAACCAGAAATACCACCAGCTGAGGATCAAGATCCTGGGCGACTGCTACTACTGTATCTGTGGGTTGCCAGACTACAGGGAGGACCACGCTGCGTCCTCCATCATGATGGGCCTGGCCATGGTGGAGGCCATCTCGTGAGTGGAGGAGGGGGGGTTCAGGAGCTGGAGATATTGTCACATCAGTCAGTGTCAGCTCCATTTTACACTGATGCAGTGTCATTTGGTCCGCGGTGTTGAATCGATCACTCTGATGGGCTGTTATTGATTCTCTGGGCAATACAGCTGTGAAATTAAGTGAACTGAACACTGGTTGATAATGAGGTCATGTAGTGCAAATTGATTGTGATGCATGCTCTTGTTCAGACCGCATAGATGTTTGCATTCTGCCTTGAATTAGTTAATATTATGTGTGTGGTGTTAAATAGCGCCCCCCTGCTGTTGCTTATTTATTTATCTGTTTGTTTTCTTTTAAACCAATCGCAGGTACGTGCGAGAGAAAACGCAGACCGACGTTGACATGCGGGTGGGAGTGCACACTGGCACGGTGCTTGGAGGAGTGCTGGGTCAGAAGCGATGGCAGTACGACGTCTGGTCCACGGACGTCACTGTGGCCAACAAAATGGAGGCTGGAGGGATACCAGGGTAGGAACACACGTCGAGGAGTTTTTCAAAATGAAGTTGTCTCGACAAAAATGAAGCAATCTTTATGTCCTTTGAGCAGTGGCTCTCAGAAAACGTTATATTATACTGAGCACCACCTGAGAAAATACTGAGCTCTTGAAGTAACATCGTTATCACCACGCGTGCCACTGGTGGTGCACGTGCCACAGTTTGAGAACCGTGGATGTTGAGAATTGTTGAAATTGTGACTGTAGTCCGGAGTTTATGGCTGACGTGTGTCTCCAAAGAAGTAGCTTATGTTTTAGGTTTATTCAACGAAAATTAGAGAAGGAAAACGCACTCATATATCCACTGATCAAAAACTGTGAACTCTTCTGGCTCTCAAGACATCCCACAACTTCACTGCACTTCCCATCCAGCAATCAGCCCTCAATCCCATTATATATAAAGAGGGACCTTAAATATAGCGTACACATATTAATTAAATAATATTTAGGACTTAACCTAACACTTTTAAATGCAGTTAAATCATTAAAACTAATAGTAATCCAAATTCATTTTTCCCTTATTCGCTTGTATAATAATATATATATATAGACTTATTCATACTGGAACATGTCCACAGTCTTCTGTTCATCACGAGAAAGAACGCCCTGAGGTGTTTATATATATACATATACTATCATGTGTAACATTGTCTTCAAAGGAGGAAAAACATCACATACGTATGTATATATATATATATAGTACACTGCCTCTCATGTCATGTTATTAAAGTGGAAAATGCCCATCATGAAAATATCACCTGGTATAATTTATTGCCCTTGTTCTGCAATTGTTTTCTAAAATTTCCCACTAAGATCAACTGTGTAACTGGCTCTTGTTCTGTTAACTGACAATCACGTGAATATTATGTATAAAAAGTGATCCACAGCTGGATTAAAGCTCACCAAAGATCCTGAGAGGTGGATCACTGCTGTAAAACAAGATGGATTCATGCAAATTCACTTTGATATTTTGTTTATTTGACGTGTTTTTATTGCAATGCATAACCGATCTCTGTATAATGAGAGAAACTTTTTTAGAATGTTCTGCTCGGGCTCTTTCCATACTCCAGAGTGACTGTAGGACCAGATCTATATTCTTTTTCTCAGGTCGTGCAAGACATTGCTTGATCTCCATGGATTTTAAGTGCACAGTAAACTCTGATCACTTTAAACTGGTGTGAACAAACAGTCACATCACATGCTGACCTCTGTCAGCAGACCTCTGTCTCATTTCATCAAATGATCTGTAAGTGGGGAGGGAAAAGACCCAAAATACAGAAGAGAGAATTCCATAATTGAATCCCTTTTCCTTCACTTACACTCACTCCAGTCTCCGATCACACACACTGATATATACAGTAGGTCACTATTTTCATCAGGGGAAGCTTGTTTATCATTGGTGGTTCACGTACCACGGGGCTACGTCATGTGAATGTGTATTTCAGATGTCCTCGGGCTGACGACCGTTTGTGTCTAATCTCAAGCTACCTCTTGTTTTGCGTGGAGCAGTCGTGTCCACATCTCACAGAGCACCATGGAGTGTCTTCATGGCGAGTTCGATGTGGAGCCAGGAAACGGCGGAGACCGCTGTGACTACTTAAGGGAGCGGGGTATCGAAACCTACCTGGTGGTTGTTCCTAAAGGACCGGTGGGAAAGAGTGGCATCAACGGTGTTGTGAGTCCAACTTACTTGCTCATTGTGGTCCTGTTGAGTCTCTCTGTAGTGATATGATAAGATATTATTATTATTATTATTATTTCTCCACCATAGCAGTTCAATCACCCTGCCAAAACAGCCCTGTTCAGAATGCTCTCTTTTGAGTGCCTGTCTCTTTAAATGCAAATGAGACACAGGAAACTACGTCAGCGTGAGGCTCCGGCAGCTAACAGCAGTTAGCATTTGGAAAAGCCATCATTTTCTGACTCTAGCCGGCACATTGCCGTCATATATAAAATGTAAATCCTCTGAGGCTGGAAGTTTGTGTAGAACTCTGTGCTGCACTGTGCAGCCAAGAATAGAACAGACTTCCGCTCTTCCAGATACTATTGCCCTCGCCTGAACTCTCGCATTTTCCACGAGACAACAATTCCAGGAATGTCTCATTTTGACGTCCCAATGAGTGCGGAAGTCAACAGCGTGTTTTATCTCCCGTACTTAGACTGAGGTGGACCACAAGAACACACATTTTGTCGACTGATAGGGCCTCCAGAGTCCCAAATATAAGTATTAAAATGATTAAAAAGTTGATTTTGCATATGTCTCTTAAGTACCTTGAGATATGTATGTTATGAAATGGGGCTATACAATATAATAAAATGAAACAAACACACACATACACAAACTATATAGACAAAAGTATTTGACCACACAAGTATTAAATTCAGGTGTTTCGGTCAGGCCTTGGGCTCGGCCTTTTATCTCCAATGAAGGACAAACTTTCCTTTGACATTTTGGACAATGCTATGCTTCCATCTCTGTGGCAACAGTTTGAGGAAGGTCCCTTTTCTAATCCAACATGACTGCGCTCCAGTGCACAAAGTTGACTGGCCTGCACAAAACCCTGACCTTTAAACCCCATCGAGCACCTATGGGATGAACTACAACAGAGATTATGAGCCAGGTCTTCTCATCCAAAACATCAGAAGTGCCTGAGCTCATAAATGCTCTACAGAATCTGTGGAATCTCTATATTAAAGTTGTGTATATGTATTTGAACACGTCATTACAGTCCCAGTTGGTGTAATGGTCAGGTGTCCGAATGAATGCTTTTGTCCATATAGTGCCTCACATGTACAGTTACATTTGAACAATATAAAAAAATGAAAGTGTCTCCTTGTCACTTGGTGTAATCCATCAGTACATTGTGTTTTCTAGTTGTTTTTTCTTTTTTTCCATTAGAAGCTGTCTGTAACCTCTTCCAATGGAAACTCCCCGCTGTTAATCAACACCACAGAGTGTAATGGCAGTGCTAACACAGCCTGCACCACACCGGAGGAACCAGAAGAACTGGATGCAAGGGTACGTGAGGATTCGTGTCCTGTTCCCGTTGGGTGTTAACAGACGTAAAGTAAATGTTTGTTGGAATTTTGCTTCAGCTCGGTTTGAATTTTGTGGATTACACTTCTGACAAGTGACCCTGATCTACAGCGGCTCTGAACCAAGAATCAACCCACCACGATGTCACTCATTGGTTTATGAACTCTTGTTCAATACCGATATCACAAATTGTGTATTGTGTAACCCCATCATAAACAGCCCACAACATGACTCGGCTAAAGGGCCGTTGCTGACTTTTATTTGCATTTTTACAATCTGTGCGCAGCGAAACCCGTGATTTATGGGATTGTTTGGATTGAATGGGATTTTTACATTTTTATCTCTGCAATATCCAATCCAGTGATTTTGAGTATCGTCTCTCTTCATCTAGGCCATAGCCTTCTTCAGTAGGCGACTGGACATTTCACCTCTCTTCCAAGAGGCCTCTTCAGTTCTGACTATTTGGATGATACCAGCCACTCATCAATCACGTCCACACCCCAAATGCATCTATTTTCCTGTAAATGGGACCATGATTTACTGTATTGAGGAGGACCTAAAATTAGTGTTTGAGGCTATAAACTTCATAAAAATACCAATGTTTTCAATCAAGTGAGAAGTTGATGCTCAAGGTTCAAGGTAGAAAGGTATTTCTACATAGGCTTCAGTCTCCAGACAGGGAGACGATGTGTTATGAACAAAAAGTGCCGACGTATATATGTCTGTTTGTTTGTTTCTTGGGAGTTCAGGTGGTGAACCCATCGTTCCCTAACCCTCGGAGGAGGCTGCGGCTACGTGACCTGGCTGAGAGGGTGATCGATGCACAGGAGAACGAGCAGGAACTCAACAAACTGCTCAACGAGGCTCTGCTGGAGAGAGAGACGGTGCAGGCGTAAGTTCCCAAATTCATATCTCAAATGAAACCTTTATAATTTTCTAGACAGCCATTACCAACCAGCAGGGTGACACTGGGGATCAGTGATTAAAAAAATGTGTCTGTCTTTGACCAGAAATAGTACTTTTCCCTCACGCCAGAGCTTGTTTGTTTTTGCACAGAACTCACTCTCATTATCACTCAACACCCCGGTCATGTGGTGCATGTTCAGGCTCTTACATAATTTTCCAACTTCTCTATCTGCATAGAGTTGTTCCTCTCATGCAAAACACACCTGCACTTCCATTCCTACCAAAGTGAGGCTTTGTGTGTGTCTGGCATGCAAAAACACATTCTGTTCACTTACAGCAAACTTGCTTAATTAAGATAAAGTGAAAGCTTATGATCTGGGATTAGTTGGTGGACGTCGCCTTATTTTTTTGTCGCACTATTATTGCTTCAGTTAAGATTTTGATGTGTGATTAAAGCGTTCCCTAAACACGAAGCCTTAAATGGTGCTGCCATGTCTTACCTCAGTGATCTTTCACATCCATATTCACCGCCACGATCACTGTGATCTGCGGGAAAATCAACACTGGGGAAACGGAGCCTTTGCTGTGATCGCTCCCAACCTGTGGAACAATCTGCACCCCCAACCCCCCACATTAGACTTTAATTTTTAAATCTCCACTATAAAACCATTAATGTTTTATATTTTTTATTGTGCTTGTATTGTGCATTTTATTGTTTTTATATTGCTATTTTTTATTGTTTTTATATTGCTATTTTTTTCAGTTGACATCCTGTCTGTTTTATGTATTTATGTGACGTGCAGACACTTTGGTCAACTCTGCTTTTTTTAAATTATTTAAATTAGAACAATCTTTTATGTTTCCCAGTAAATATGACAGTATTTATGTCATGTGGACCTCCTCAGAACATGGTCTGAATCTTATCTTATCTTATAATAATGTAAATGACCA
The DNA here is from genome assembly GCF_963457635.1 of Microchirus variegatus. Taxonomy (NCBI): domain Eukaryota; kingdom Metazoa; phylum Chordata; class Actinopteri; order Pleuronectiformes; family Soleidae; genus Microchirus; species Microchirus variegatus. Next base: position 18,992,617 of record NC_139802.1, read on the forward strand.
AATATTAATCTTATTGTCATAATAAACTTAATAAACCAGTTAAAAGGGAAATAAACAGGCTTTCCAACAGTATAGGATTTATTCCGAGCACCTTTACAACAACAACAAAATAATCGCGAAACACACATTTATTATACAAGTTCAAAGCAAATACAACTTGGCTCAAATTTGGCTCAACTCTATACACTGTTAATATCTGTACACAATTATTTGCATTACCTCTAAGTGGATGAAGAACTAGAATGTGCATCTTCCTCATGCCAAAGCTTGTTCATATCTGAGCTGTGCATGAGCACAGTTTGGAGCTCCGGTCTCCCTTTTAAATCCACAGCAGCACTATACTGCCATCTACTGACGTGAAGTGTATTACCGTAAATGTGAAGGCTTTAAATGATGATCAATGAGTTAACTAAAATGTGTGGAAAGAGGCTGTTTAATAAACTTAGAAGCATTTCCAACCCACTGCATAACACACTGCAAAAATCAAAATAGTTGTAACTGATTAATAAAATACTGTTATCTAATATAAGTAATGTCTTGTGCGGTCAGTTTGAAGGGGAAGCACACCAACCGGCTCTCGCTGAGGTTCGTCGATCCGGACCTGGAGACTCGTTACTCTGTGGAGAAGGAGAAGCAGAGTGGCGCTGCCTTCTCCTGCTCCTGTGTGGTCCTGCTCTTCACTGCAGTCATGGAGGCGCTCATCGACCCGCGGTCAGTTCACAAGTCCATCATTAATCTAAAACACTGTTTTATTTATAAGGTGTGATAGACAGCACTATTAAGAATCTATATATAATCTACAGCTTTTTTAGAATAATTTTAATGCTTCCTCTCAGAGTTTCTGTGTTCATGTGTTGTCGAACAGGCTTATTGCAAACTACATCACTTTTGCTGTGGGAGAAATCCTGCTGCTCATCCTGACAATCTGCTCCCTGGCTGCCATCTTCCCCAGAGTGAGTTACAACTCACTGTTTTGAATAGTTTCATTTTTATAGGCTGTAGTGAATTCACTGTTGGAATGAAATGTTCTTTTGTGTGTCAGGTATTTCCCAAGAAGCTGGTTTCTTTCTCCACCTGGATTGACCACACACGTTGGGCTCGTAACACCTGGGCCATGGCAGCCATCTTTATCCTCACCATGGCTGACATCATGGACATGGTGAGCTGGGATTTTTCTAGGATCCGTGCACCTCAGATCAGGTGTAAGGAGTCTTTCATGGTGAAAATCTGCAGACAGCTATGGAGAGAAACTTTTTTGAGGCATAAAGTCATGCTGTAACTCGACTGACAGGACAGACATTACTTAATAGACGGTGGTACACAACCTGACCGCTTATTATCACCGACGTGGTGACCCCACATGGAAAGACTGTAAACAATGGCATCTGAAGTGGTGTTCATGATATTTGAATAGTGCTGGGCTTACAGGGTCAATGTTAACACACGTTAATGCAAGACACGTTTCCATGACGACTGACTCGACACGCTTGACGTCATGTGTTAACGTGACACGCGATTGTTAAAATTTAAAGTAACGCTAAACTTAAAAAACAGAGGCACACATACGCAGTGTTGAGGGCGCTGCTCTTTTCGTTTAATAAACTGTATGCGTGCTAACGGCGCTAAATGAGCAAGCGCAACTGGTAAACTGTTTACCAGTTAGCTCCGTTAGCTCATTTCACCAGTTTGCCATGACACTGGTAATTCATGACACTATTAATTTATTAATTGACAATCTGTTAACGCTCCTTTTGCTTCAGCTGTTTACCACTCTGAACCCTAACAGCTTTCTCTGTAAGCCGTTTACCAGTTAGCTCCGCCAGTTAGCTCCAGAGCACCGAAGTCCAGGCACCGTTTACCAGTTAGCTCCGTTAGCTCCGTTAGTGTCGTTAGCGCACCTACAGTCGAAACAAAAAAAAGAGCAGCGCTACAAATAACCATACCTGTGTACTGCATATGTATGCCTCTGTTTTTAAAGTTTAGCTGTACTTTACAGACTAATTTTAACAATCGCAAGTCACATAAACATGACATCACACGCGTCTTTTTCCGGTAAGTCGTCATGGAAAAGCGTTATGCGTTAATGTGCCCAGCTTTAATTTGACATGAGTATTTTAATTAAACAAAGAAAATGTGAAAACCTTCACAGCACCAACATCTTCACTTCTCTTTCCATTCACCATTTTGGCCTTGATTGTCAGGCAGGATTAAACTATAAATCTTTGGTCCTGAAAACCTCTTCTCCTCTGCTGGATTGAGCAATAATTCTGTTTAATCTCCAAGTTTCTCCAATATTATACCTTAGGTGTGGTTCTAATCAGTTCTACACAGTTTTATTTTGTGTCCGGTGGAGCTGCATATATCACCAAGAATAAGTAAATACAGATGAATGTATGTAAAAATGTAGAAATTATACATTAAAAAGCTGCTGCTTTGTGTGGAAACAAGCTTGATTATGAAATCAGAAAAGACCAATCTTAAATCTGTCCTGGGATCATCTAGGTGGAGCAGGAAGACTGAGATTAGAGGGATCGTGGGGACACACTGGATGGATGGACGGATAAATATATCATTTAATACTGAACTTTATGTCTCTCTGTTGTCCAGCTGAGTTGTCTGCCTCAGGTCCCTGACACGGGTGTTGCCACCATGGCTCCCCCATCCTCATCCTCTTCCTCGACTTGGTCAGGCCCTCACGGTTGCCTGGACAACCCCAAATATTACAGTTACATCGCCGTGCTGGCCCTAATGGCCACCACCATGCTGGTTCAGGTCAGCCACATGGTCAAGCTCACGCTGATGCTTCTCATCACCGTGGCCACGGGCATCGTGAACATCTACAGCTGGAGGGACATCTTCGACCGCTATGACATAGCCCGCTTCCAGGACTACAGGTGAGTCAAATCACACCTGTGTGATGATGGTAAAACACCAACAGTTCAATATTCAAATGATTAGTATGTCAACATTTTTCTCCACAGGTCGTACCTCGTGCCCTCCAAGTTCACTATGACGATTATGATCTTCATTATGATGGTCAGCTTCTATTATTTCTCTCGACATGTAAGTTGATGACCGCTGCGTTCGTTAGCAGCAAAGGCTAGACAACATTTCAAACACGTCATCAGAGCAACTCTGTGTATCTTTCATATCTGTCTGTACTATAGCAACAGCTAATAATTAATCCCACTCCCTGTCTTTACCTTCTGTGTCCTCCAGAAATGTTGTGTTCTTAGATGTTGAACAATGTGTACCCACATTAAGTGGTTGCCACAGTGCCAACATGGATGTGTTAATATTCATGTTTTGGCTGTAAAAATAAATGTAGTGTGAAAGAAATCATTGTTAAAGGGTCATTTACTGAAGCATGGCAATAGTTTGGAGCTAGTATGGAAATAATAGTTTAATATTAAAGTAAGTCAATTAAGGGCCACAATTACCCCTGATGTTTGCTCAGAAAATTATATTTCCATGAAAGTACATGTAAAACAGGTTGATTATTATTCTGAAACAAAAGATTGTGTAGGGGACACAACTTTATGTTTCTATTTACAAACCCAATCTAAAACCCAATCAATCATCATTAGGAACTGGAAGCTGACAGTTTTAGTCTAGTGGTTCCTCATAACTTCTATAAAGTCACCATATTACGTTTATTTACGTAAATATTGTTTTTTCCTCTCTTTACAATACATTTGTAAAATAATACTTCAAAAATACACTCTTAGAAATAAAATTGCCAAGTAGAACCATATAAGGTTCTTCAGCTTGTCCTCATAGGAGAACCCTTTTTGGCTCCAGCTAGAACCTTTATATAAAGTTTCCACTTGGAACCCTTTTGGAGGGTTCCACCAAGAACCCTTTTAAACCCTTTATTCAGGAAAAGGGTTTTAAAGGGTTCTCTCGATCAAAATGGTTCTTACTGGAACCATTAGTGTTACCAAGAACCCTTGAAAACATCTTTCCCGAAGAAAAGGGTTTTTCAGAAGCAAATGTTTCCAGGTAGAACCTCAGCCCTTGTAGAAGAACACTTTTGGAACCCTTATTTCTAAAAGTGTACCTTGAAAAAGCCAGGGAGAAAAAAAGGTGTGCCCCATGTTGCCCACAAGCATATGCTGTGAGATTCTCCCAGACCCTCAATCAATCTTCTTAAGACTCTTCACTGACGGAAGCTGTTAATACCCCGTGTCTGTCCCTGTGTGAAGGTGGAGAAGCTTGCTCGCACCCTGTTCCTGTGGAAGATTGAGGTCCATGAGCAGAAGGAGAAGGTTTATGAGATGAGGCGCTGGAACGAAGCCCTGGTGACCAACATGTTGCCCGAACACGTGGCTCGTCATTTCCTGGGATCCAAGAAAAGGGACGAGGTGAGACCCTCGCAAATACACAAAGACACCTGTTTTAGTCTTGTGGTACAGAACTCGTGTGAAATATTATCAAACCCTGCATGTTTGCTTTTTCAAAAATGATCAGTACTGGCCTTTGGTGGTGTTAAAAGAAACACCACAGGTCTTTGGAATCCTTGAAAGTTTGTGAATTTGAAAAAGGTATTCTCAAGGCCCTTAAAAGTTTTTGAAAATCACCCAAAATAGACATGGGTCATTGAAAGTTCTCAGTAAATCAAAGATTCAATGCCACCTGCTTGATGTATATCGACTAAGCCTACGCAGCATAAACATGGAGTCGTAATTACTCGCTGTGTTGTGGACACTGTCCACTGTCTCTCTTCACCGTTGACGTGAGATTCCATGCAGAATATGAGCGAGTAAAGCTAAGCAAGAAAGCGCAAATGACGACGTGATGCCTGGGACATGTAAAATTCCAAGATTTTTGTCTCACCAAAGAAAGTGACAAAGACTCACAAGGACAATCACTTGTCCAGATGCAGAGCGTGCTGCAAATCAATAAAAGTGGACGCCCTGGCCTCTTAAGCTGTGTCAGCACATTTGGTCCTTGAAAGTCCTTGAATTTGATGTCAACCAAGGTGTGGAAACCCGGTGAAAATATTTATACACTGATATATGGCGATAACCCTTAACCCTTGTTAAAGCAACACATGGAATACGTATGGTTTTGTGTTGTTTTTAAGCATCTGACCACTAGTTAGTAGCAGACTTTCAGCCCGGACAGATTCTGCCAGTGCTCGGCCCCGCTAGCCTCTTGCCATAGCTGTATCCGTGAGTTCTGTCAATGCTCTGATCTCCGTGTCGATGTGACCTGTTTCAGGAGCTGTACAGTCAGTCGTACGACGAGATCGGAGTCATGTTCGCCTCCATCCCCAACTTCTCTGACTTCTACACAGAGGAGAGCATCAATAACGGAGGGATCGAATGCCTGCGATTCCTCAACGAGATCATCTCCGACTTTGACAGTGTAAGCTGCTTATGTCTATGTTACCTGTGAGCGGCCGGCAGCATCAGACAACATGCTAGATTTAGATTAACTATTGAATCCAGCCATTGTTTACTCTTCTGGCATTCAAGATGTTTTTCACTTGAATTGATTGAATAATTTCAGTCTCTGCAAACACAACAGTTGTCCGTTGTCTCTTTGACTCTGTGAACCTTTAAGGGGAGCAGGCAGGAGTGCACTAATTAAGTCCCACACCGAGCTCTGCTTCACATAACCGTCCACCTGTCACCATTCCAGCTGCTCGACGAACCGCAGTTTCGCTGTATCACAAAAATCAAGACCATCGGCAGCACCTACATGGCAGCGTCAGGCATCACCCCAGATGTCAGCAATGGATACACTTGCATGAAGGTCAGTTTCCGACTGAATGTACAGTGCCGTTCAAAAGTTTGTAGTCACCTATACAATTTTTGTGTATTCCATTAAAAGTCACACTTTTATTCATCAAAAGAGTTGCAAAATGAAAAGAAAATATAGTCAAGACATTGACAAGATTGGAAAGAATTATTTTTTTTTCTTCAAACTTTGCTTTCATTGAAGAACCAGCAAAACTGTTTTCATCTGTGCTAACATCATTGCACAAGGGTTTTCAAGGGTTTTCTAATCATCCAATAGTCTTCTAACACCATTAGCAAACACAATGTACCATTAGAACACTGGAAATGGGCCTCTATACAACTATGTACATATTCCATTAAAAACCAGACGTTTGCAACTAGAATAGTCGTTTACCACATTAACAATGTATAGAGTGTATTTATGATTCATTTAATGTTATATTCATTGAAAAAGAAAAAGTGCTATACCTTCAAAAATAAGGACATTTTTAAGTGAGCCCAAACTTTTGAACAGTAGTGTATGTTATCACAGCTTCCTGTTCCAATGGCGAAAGCTAATGCAATTCTGTTTCTTCAAACTCAACAATTTGTGGGTCAATTTGATCATCTGGGTTGGAAGAGCACATAAAAGCACATTAAACAACAACATTAAAAATGGTCAACCGTCTGTTATGTTGTATGCCTACCAAATTTGGTACCATTCCTAACTACCAGGAAAAAACGAGTGCTGAGGGCCAACTTTAGAGGGCACTGTTGAGCCACTTTGGGTTCTGAAATTTTTCAGAAAAGTTTCATGGATTTTGGTGAATTTTCTCCCATTAATATTTCAATGAGTTTGCGGAAAAAATAGAAACATTAGGGCTTACACATTACTACTGCACAATGTCGATGTTTCCTTCACGTCTGATGACTTTGGTGTCGAGGTGTCGTTTGAGCTCTTTGGTTTGCGTCTGACAGAAGGAGGAGCAGTCTGACAGAGACCGCTGGCAGCACCTGGCAGATCTGGCAGACTTTGCACTGGCCATGAAGGTCACACTCATGAACATCAACTACCAGTCCTTCAACAACTTCATGCTTCGCATTGGTACGTCACTCACCGTGTCCTTTTCGCACCTGTAGCTCAGTGTCGCGGATTAAATCTATGAAAGCATACAGCAAATATATCTATCTATATCTGTGTGTCATCAGATCTGTATCTGATTTTTGTATTTTGAGATTTCTGTGTGTAGACGTGTTTTTTTACAATACATACATCTGTAGATGTCTGCCATTTCCTTATTTTTATGTTTTTATGTTTTTCCGATGTTCGCTGTGTACTAACTACACACTGCAGTGAAGTAAAACTTCTGTTTAATACAATAAACCTTTATTTTGCTGATATTTCAAGTGTGAGTTTTTTAATCTTTTTTAGATTTTAATATGTTCTTTTGTAACAAAATTGCATGCACAATCAAGCAAACGAAATGCCTGTGTGCTGGAGATAGATCATGAAGTGAATTAAATATTAATCTCACGTCCTTCCCGTACAGGTCTGAACAAGGGCGGAGTGTTAGCAGGAGTCATCGGTGCCCGGAAGCCGCACTACGACATCTGGGGCAACACTGTGAACGTGGCCAGTCGCATGGAGTCCACAGGAGTCATGGGAAACATCCAGGTACAGCACATTGACTGTGACTAACACAAACCACATGAAAGTTGACCTTATTTAATAACTGTAACTATAGCAAACTGCTATAAATATGTGTTATTATTAACTGCACCACTGTAAAGCCTCTTTTCATTTCTCTGTGGTCAGACGATATGCAAGAAGTATGTTTATATGATACCTGAAATATAGAAAAGTCCCTTTTCTTTACAGTCCTGTCATCTGTTTCCTCTGAGGAGGATCCTCAAAGTGACTCGGCTAAATAAAGCCCAGTCTCAGCGAGCAGCTGTGAAAACTCAGCCCGGTCTGCAGCAGGCTTCTTTTTTTTTTTTAGATGCACAGCAGACAAACGGAGGCTAGATGCACGTTACTCTGTTTTCTTTCAAAATGCATGAAAGAATGGCTGCATTTGAATTGGTTACCTATGGCGTTTGAGGAGAGAAGATGTTTTCAATCATGAAATGAAAACAATCAATTATATGCATTACTGTCCACTTTCAGAGGCTCGGATATTATAGGACAAACCCAAATCATCAATGTTAATACTTGCTTGAGTGTGTCAATAACTGCCTGAAGTCTGGAACCAATGGACATCACCAAATGCAGAGTTTCCTCCCTGGGTATACTGAGCCAGTCCTTTACTGCAGTCGCTGCTTTTTTGCAGGTCTTTCTGCCTCCAGTTTATTCTTCAGTAACAGAAAAACATTGTGTTGCTGTACAGAGACAAAATGACAGAAATGTGTGTCTTTGTCAAAATACAGTATATGTATGGGGCACCTGGTGTCATAGCTACTGTAGGAGCCATGTCTCATTTTTTATTTGTAAGATTTAAGGGAGACATATTATGCAAAATCAACTTTTTAATCATTTTAATACTTATATTTGGGACTCTGGAGGCCCTATGAGTAGGCAAAGTGTGTGACTAACTCAGTCTATGTACAGGAGATAAATAGAGTGCAGAGGAGGGCAATAGTATCTGGAAGAGCTATTCTTGGCTGCACAGTGCAGCACAGAGTTCTACACAAACTTCCAGCGTCACAGGATTTACATTTTAAAATGTAAATCCTGTGACGGCAATGTGCCGGCTAGAGTCGGCAAATGATGGCTTTTCCAAATGCTAACCGCTGTTAGCTGCTGGAGCCTCAGTGACGCTGACGTAGTTTCTTGTGTCTCATTTGCATTTAAAGAGACAGGCACTCAAAAGAGAGCATTCTGAACAGGGCTGTTTTGGCAGAGTGATTGAAGTGCTATAGTGCTTCATCCTTAAGGTATTTTGACCAAAGCGTGTCAGACATGTTCATTAGGACACCAGGGAACTAGGTTCACTTGGAGAAACAGGGTATAATATGTCTACTTTAACGTGTTTGTGTGTGTTGCCCCCAGGTGGTGGAGGACTGCTACAACATCCTGAAAGAGTACGGCTTTCGCTTTGTGAGGAGGGGGCCCATCTTTGTGAAGGGGAAAGGAGAGCTGCTCACGTATTTTCTGAAGGGAAGAGACAAACAGGGCTCGTTTATCAACGGCTCCTCCGTCACTCTGCCACACCAGGTGGTGGACAGCTAAGGATCACACTCGCATACACACTCAGCCTCCCGTGTGATGACTGTAGAGGGAGGGGCCCCCGGAGGACATGACCTGACCTGAGCTGCTGTTTACAGTCCACATCTCAATACTACTGACAACCCACGTCCACGCCACTCATTACTGAACACATTCGTGGAAAGATAGAGAGCGTGTACCAGTGGAGATTGTGTTTGAAACGTGGATTATTTGAATGAAGTGAAAACAGACAGCATAAGATGACCGGAGCAGTGAATGTGTAGTGGGCACAATATTTAATAAATATATATGATATATATATATAAAAAAATAATAATAATTAGACCATATGAAGTGACGAGTACATGGGGGGAGCTAATGTGTCAGAAGCTGCTCATAAAACTCCAAACTTGCACATTTTCACAAAGAAACACTAGATTCAGATTATCACGAAATGTGATATAAAGTCTTGGATGCCTTGCTATTTGTCAGACAGATCCAAATGGAGCAATAGTCTTTGATTAATTGTGCAACACTAAAACTGAAACCACTAAACTGAGCTTGGGCTGCATTCGTGCTGTACAGACGATGGCCTGGTTACCATGGTTACTGCTTGTTTTACCTGTCTACACACACGTGCAGTGTAAACGAGACGTAGGCTACTCGGGCTTAACCCATCCATCGTGACTGACATGTCATGTCATGTGACGCTCTGCTACCCGACTTGCAAACATTAAGGCATGCACAACCACGCAGGAATTTTCTCTTAATAATCTGCATTTGTTGTCAAACAACAAAACTGCAGTGAGAAATCTCCTTTTTTAAGAAAACTGTTGTTGTCGCTGCATCATCCTGGTTGAGTCTAATCCAGGACATTTAATAGGTGGCGACAGGAAGCATTCGCCTTATATTAATGCAGATTTAAGGAAATAATATAGTGCAATGTTTAGGCCCCATAGAGCTACAAGATCCTGGGGACGTGCACTAATCCAATATGGCCAATAAAGGCTTGAAACTGAATGTGAATAACAGGAATTTAATGAGTTTGGGGTGAATTGGAAGCTTGTACCGTGGTGTCACATTCAAACTGCTCCTCCAACATTTTCTAGTGTGTCGTGTGCTCAAAGACGGCCTTTATACTGCCTCTGTCTATCTGTCACACCCTCAGGCCCTGATCACATTAGGTATTAACATCCTGGGTCTCTGGTGATTCCTTCACAAGTGGACAACTCTTAAGTGCACACACACAGGAGATCCAATCAGTTTGTTGTACTAATGTTGTCACAGAGGCACGTGGCCACATTCTTTTATCGGTGTGAATGAGCGGATTTCCTCTGACCTGCGATAGTTTTCAAAATGACCTAAAATATATATATATTTTTACACTTGTCAGAGTTTCACTACTGCCACAATTTGTCGCACAGACCAAAGCTTATCCTTTTATTTAATTTTTTGCCTTTTTTTATATGAGGACCGAGTTTTTAAAAAGGAAACACGATTCACAACTTTAATTTAAAGGGGACATATTATGCAAAATCAACTTATCATTTAAATACTTATATTTGGGACTCTGGAGGCCAAAGTGTGAAAAAAGATGACTCAGTCATGTTTTTGTGCTCCTCCTCAGTCTAAGTACAGGAGATAAAACACACGATGTTGACTTCTGCGCTCATTGGGACGTCACAGGGCTGTTTTGGCAGGGTGATTGAACTGCTGTGGTGGTTCATCCTTAATGTATTTTGACCAAAGCATGTCACAGACATGTTCATTAGGACACCAGGGAACTAGTTTAACTTGAAGAAATAGGGTATAATATGTCCCCTTTAATGCACACAAAAGAATTCTGATAATGTATATTTGGCGACCCAAAGAAAATCTACCACAGCACAAGTGTGGGTCCTGATCCGGCAGTTGTCAATGACTGGGTTAAAGATTTTAAATGTGCACATCACACACAGACTCAATCTCTGTATGATATCTGATCACACGCATGTATTGTGTATGATGTAGAGACACAATCTAATGTCAGGCGTGACCTGATAAAGTTGGAGCGTCCACTTGTGCTCGGATCACCCACGACACGTGTTGATAACTGGATTGAGCAGGTTCTCAGTCGCACTTGCAACTGCAGTTTTGGCAATTGTTTTTCATCTAAATTCAAGATCTCAGCAATGAGATGACTAATATAAAAGGATATCGTTTCAATAAAATAATGGGCTTTATCTCTTCCCATTAACGCTTCCAAAGATAAGCACGCACGCCCTCGCTTACACATCCCCGAGTTTTTGCAGACACCCTGGTTTGCATCTCGTCACTTCAGCACATGGACACTGATCTGAAGTCAGATTGTCACATGTCTGTCACACGTGTCCACGCTGCGCTGTCCTCCTGAACCATGCCAGGGACACGACGCTGCTGCACTTCTGGATTGTTTGGGTGCCTTGTTGAACTTGAAGGAAACTGAACGTCTCTAACGTCAGAGACTTGACGGCACGTGGCAGAAATATTTTCACGCTGATTCTGGATTGATGGGAGTGCCTTTAACAGCTGTGTTTGTCATCTTTTGAATGAGTTAAAAATGATAGTCTGGGGGGATTTTGTATGACGTACTGCCGTCTCGACCCACTAGTAAGTAAACGCTGCTGGGATCTCATTGTAAGACGAAGCCCATAGAGAAAATCACAGATTTGACATCACAGCACACAGGAGTTGTTGATCGACTGTTGCCTCCATCAGTGAGTTAAAATGTGTTATTTTGTTACTTTGTTTAAATTTACATACTTAATAAACGAGGCAGCTATAGACCAGCAACTCTTGGCCCTGCGAGCTAAAAATGCTGTTTTTCTATATGAACTTTGGATAACAAGTACACTTAAAGTACGATTATAAACTGGTATGCATCTTATTCAATGAGCGTATGTGGCAGCACCATGATATATTTCTTTCTTTGCTCTGTGAAAGGTTGACTCCAGTTTCATTGGTCGCGATAACGATCTGGATACACAAACAATATTAGGATCGATTAACTGTTGAATCGTTGTAGGGAGTGCAGTGTCAGAAATGAAATGAGAGTCGTGATGGTCGTCGTGCAAAATGCAGCTGTGAGGTATTGAGGTATAAGAAAAGCCCTGTGTTCGCTAAGGTAGAAATGGCAGAGATATGTGTTAAAGCTGCTGTCAGCGTGTCGTCGTTTGGTTGACTTCCTGCCCTTTGCCTGTGTTAGCTAATGGTCTCGATTGCTGGTTTTGGGTCTTCTTCAATGTTCGCCTGAGGTCAGTTTTGTTGCTTATGTTTCCCACTGAGAGCAGAATAGACAAGAAACTCATGGCACATATGAATGTGGTCACCAGTGTGACTGACAGCCGGTGATATTTGGCCAAGTTGTGAATCTCGAGGCTTCAAACCGGATGGAATTTTATTAACAGTGCAGATCAGGTCAGTCGGCCTGGGAGAAACACAGATTCAAGAAAAAGTCTGCTTTGCCTGCAGTCTAACAAGACCATGGTTCTCAAAATGTGGTACGTGTACTTGGAGGAAGATCAGAAATGCTGTTATAGACCAGGGTATGTGATCAGAGTGCGTAGAAAAAGAAACAAATTACAATTGTGAGGAAGAGGAGGATGATTTGAAAGCAAATTGTCTTATCGGGAATAATTCTGCCTCCTGTGAAAAGCTGACTCTGCTCGAACTATTTCTACCACTGTATTTTAACATTTTAACGATAATGGTCTTAGTGTAAGAGCTTGTTTGAGAACCACTGGCCTCAGTGAGCAAACACTCTAAATCTGTGATGGCTGTCGCAATATTATTGCAATTTAAAGCAAGACTGACAGCAGCCTTAATGATCGATTTAGAGCACTCGTCTTGACGCTGTGTGTAAATGAGGTGGACTGCTGTGTCTTTCAGGCTCTGCTCGCTTGTTTGTGCACAGCGGACGCCGACGTGGTTACGCGTGCGGTGGCAATCTGTGATGTCATTTGAACTCATGTGGATACAGATGATCCGACGTAGAAGACGCATTCTCTCGCATGTACAGCAGGTCTCACCTCCTGTTGGGCCGTCTTGGTCCTGCGGTCTAAAGTGGAATTAGGATGGAAAGGCTTAAAGTGTTCCCTGTGAAGTTGGTATTTCAGGTGTACGGGTGTTTAGGAAGCAGGTGCCACGTTTGTGAGCTTTGGGGGGAAAGGATTTCACGAGCCACTGCTCTTTTTGTTTCGGCAGATTGTAAAACCCACTAGTGTCTCTGTAGAATGGGATTAAAGTGCAATAGTTTCTTCTACAAACCCGATGCTCACCTCTCTTTAAGGAAAGGTTCAATCATTCCTTCCCCTTTAATTCATATTTTTATAATGTAATGTTTTGTTCACTTTAAAGAAAGGGAAAAAGGACTGAACGTGTCCTTACTGTACATAGAGTTTACACGCAGTTTATTGGTCGGATTTATTTATTGGAAATGACAGGGATGTTGTCTTTTTTTAACACTGATGTGAAAGTGCCAATGATATAGAAATGGCTTTAGGTGTAAAAGCCACAACATGAACCATGGCTGTATCCTTATTTGTATTTTAAAAGAATCTCAGGCTTGGGAACAAATAGCACTTTGAATAACGTGTCAACTCAACTGTATATGACTCCAGGTTTTGTTTTGGGACAGAATTTCTGCGCGATGTACCAACACAAGAACACTGAAATGCCATCTGGAGAGCCCACGCCAGCTGATGGCATCGACAAGGCAACATGATTCAGTGCTGTGGTTCTAGTTGTCATTAATGTTCACATTCTGTCAGATTTTGATTCAGAACTTTGATTCCTTCTTGCAGTTGTGTGGACTGAATTAGACATGCTGTAAGTCTTCTTCTTAGCCTGCTCTGAGCAGCTGATCCCAGTCCTGTTTTTAGTTTCTCAGTCAATGTGCTGTCTTTCATTTCAGTTGTTTGTCATCATAAGGTGAGTTGATTAAAGAAGTCCAATAAAGACGAGTGTCGGTGTCATGATTAATGCAGAGTGAATGGAAACAGTGGTGTTGTGGGATTAATAAAGGAGTATCATCTGATCTTATTGATAATACAGCTGAACATCTGTGACAGTGAAGGCTACAGCTCCAACATCACAGCCTCTCTCTTTTAGGGCCTATGACTCTGCTTTTATAGCCAGGAATGAGCTTGGCAAAGAGACACCGTAATGTACGGAGGAGGATTAAACAAACAAAACTAAATTTAAAAAATAAAAAAAAGCAGAACTGAGGAAAATAAAGTCATAATTCTGATATTAAAGTCAGTATGCTGACCTTAAAGTGATGAGAATTCAGAGGAAAAAAGTCAGAATACTGAGATTAGAAAGGAAAAAGTCAGAGTTGTGACTTAAATCTCACAATAACCTGCACAGAGCAGTTTAGGCCTTGGCACTTTCTTGCTCAGGGCCTAGAGTTCTGGGGAAAAAAAAAGACTTTGATTCTGACTTTAATCTCAGAACTATGACTTTATTCTTGTATTCTGACTTAAATTTCAATAAGTTGTTTCCAAACATTTTTTTTCCTGTCTAGGGATGGCAAGATACCACTTTTTTGTCCGATTCAGATATGTACTCATACCGATATCAGCCGATGACTCGGCTACAATGCTGTTGCTGATTTTATTTACATTATCCAGTGATTTTGACTCATATCACACCAATATCATACCTGTTCCTGACTTCATACATGTTGTGGAAGTTAGAATCAAGCAACCCTATAGTAATCTTTGAAATCATGTTGTTTACTTTGGACTGTGTAGTATAGGGGTTTTCTACATGTTCCAGAAGATGGCAAAATGCAATATTGTCGATGCAAGCTGCCGTTAAACCCCATCTCTGACCCCTAAAAATAGATTCTAAATTACTTATGTATATATATATATATATATATATATATATATATTTATATATATTTATATCTATATATATATTTATTTTTCCAGTATCAGAAGCAGAGAAAAAATGAACCAACAACGGTGGATGATTATATAATATATGAAAGAGGGTGTGGAAATAATACTTAAGCATATATATTTTGTTTTTTATTCATTTTAATTGCATATATGTTTGTCTATAACCCCTGACGTTGTGTATTACAAATGCAATCAAATAAATAAATGGTGTAAGAGCGCCCCCCTAAGGTGACGCAGCGCACACAGCGCGACGTGAAGGAATTTCCGCTGACGTCACTGTGTTTGCTTCGTCCATAACAGCGCTGCTGCAGCTGTCTGAGAGAGCAACAATAACAAGCTCCGTACAACTTCACCGCGGCGTCACCGCGTCCTGACAGCGCAGCACAACGACGACTCACAACAAAATGTCGCTCTCTGAATAATTCTGGCCACCGTCACGTCGTTCTCCGAGCCCCAACCGGGTTTTCGTCGCCGCGAAACACTCGCGAAGACTCGGCCGCAGGGGCAAGCAGAGCAGTCCGGGTTGCATCTGGGTCAGTGGGCCTTTCGGCGGCCGAACGGCTGGTTTTGTTCTATCCGCGTCGTGTCATTACCGTAATAACCGCGTTAAGATGCAGGCAAACGGGACCGGACAGGAGCGAGACTCGGAGGTGTCCTGTCAAAACGGAGCACAGAACGGCGAGTCGTCCTCCGCCGGGGAAGCTCACTCCAACGGACTAGTGACAGTCACTGACAATGAAAACGGTGTCAGCAGCGGCAGCAACAACAACAACAACGAGTGTCCGCGCAGCCTGCGCCCAACAACTGCAACAACAACAGCAGCAGCAGCTCCTCGTCTGAGGTGAAGAAGAAGAAGCGTCTGTCTCAGTGTGAGGAGGACGTCATCAGGCTGATAGGACAACATCTACACGACCTGGGTCTGAAGTAAGTCTGTGAAGTGTGAGGAGCTGCCAGCTGTCACTGTGTCATCCAAAACAAACCAGGGGCGGCCCAAGCCTTTATCAGGGCCCCCACCACCATGATGTGACAATTGTGATTTAACACGTTTCCTTTGAATTCTATAGCACATTTTGTACAGAATTTACAAAAAGCTACAACAAGGTTGAGTGTTTAAGAAAGAGCGACATCTAATGGTGGAACTGCAGATTGAGGACCCAATCCCTTAACTATGGTGGCTTTATACTAGAGCTGCAACTAACGATTATTTTCGTAATCGATTAATCTGTCGATTATTTTCTCGATGAATCGATGAATCGTTTGGTCCATAAAATGTCAGAAAAATAAAAAACGATGATCAGTGTTTGTCAAAGCTGGAAATGACGATGTTCACAAACCAAAATTATTCAGTTTTATATTTAGTTTTATGTTATGTGGAGCAAAGAAACCAAGAAAATATTCACATTTAAGAAGCTAAAACAATCAGATATCTGGTTTTAATCATGAAAAAAGCTTCAAACCGATTATCGATTATCAAAATTAATTTAGTAATCGATTAATAATCGATTCAGTGATTAATCGTTTCAGCTCTACTTTATACCAAATAGATCAGTGGTCTCAAACTCTTGCGGCCCTTCCATTGATTTAACGTGGCCTGCCACTTTAATGTTTGTTTTTGATATTTACATATAAATTACTTGCATATTTTGCATCATCAATATGTTTTTTTTTATTGTGAATAATATATCTTTGCTTATCAAAGCAAACACTTTTGTCTTTGAAATTATGTAAAATATTGTCACAAATGTTCATCGCCCACCCTGACTCAACAGTTGTTATTCCTCACACAGTTGGGCTTTTCTTCACTTGACTGCCCCCTACTTACCAGACTTGAACCTCATGTGGCCCCCAGGTCATTTGAGGTTGAGACCCCTGAAATAGATAATGTTTCTCTCTTTTTTAAAAAAAAAAAAAACAAAGGAAGCTCCCACTTCAAAATAACGGCACTTTCTTACAGTTAGACTTCCCTCCGAAGCTACGCCTCCAGAGCACAACAAATGCATTAATTATGGTTACAATCCGGGTGTGAAGAGAATTTTAAGCAATACAGTAAAAAATTATCCAGAAAAAATGCCACGAAAACCAAACAAATGTTATCTTAAAGCATTTATACACGTACACAAACATACGCATGGATAATGTATTCAATACTATTTTACTTAAACACACCTTAAATACACTGAAATCCCTTTATATAAAATGTTTATATAAAAGTTTGTTTGCTTTGAAGATTTATATAGAATATCGTTTTTTGGTTTGTATCCATGTGGGCTGCATCGATGAATCGATTTGGAAATAAACTATTTTCAGTTTTAGAATTGTTGTTTTTTCCATACTTAAAGGCGCCATGTGTAAGAATGTGGCCAAAAACGGTTACAACACTCAAATTCAAAATAACGAGGTCTTTTAGGTTTCGTTTTCTGACATAACTGGCAACCCGTGGTTGCTCGGCAGCTGAGACTCTACTGACTGCAATGATTGGTAGACGGCTGTAGGTGGCGCCACATTCCAAAACATGATTTCAAAACATAAACATGATTTGAAGTCTGCAAAAAAAATGTTTTAATGCGAATACTTTGGCTGTACTGTTGTTGTTGGTGAGTTCAGTATGTTATATGAACATTATTCCTGAGTCTCTGTGACATATTAGGAGGATTTTATAGTCAGTAGCTTTAGATTTATTACATAATGCACCTTTAAAGCAAGTTTTCAGATTTTGCAACTTCTTAAATGGGAATCTTTTCTGGTTTCTTTGCTCCATGTAACAAAGAAATCACTAAAACTGAATATTGTTTTGTGGACAAAACAAGACATTTGAGAATGTCGACCACACTGATGAGAATTTTCTGACATTCTATGGACCAAACCAGAAAAATAATCAACAGATGAATGGATTATGAAAATAATCATTAGTTGTTGCTCTAGTATCCAGGGGACAAAACCATTTTAGTTATCATAAAAGTATAATTATGTACAATTATCTCTAAAAAAAAGAATGTGAAGAAACAGCTATTTACTGTGTCGTACCACTCTGTGAGGGAACGCCATCATCTCCCTTGGAAGTCTGTTTGACTTTGGGCGTGACAAGACGTCATAATTATTAAATTACAAAACCGTGATTGTTCTCATGACAGCAACAGGCAGGAAGTTGCACACATATTAGAGACGAGAGACAACATCTCTGACGGCAGCTTTGAAGTGGATGCATTTGCGAGGTCATGTTAATTGATTTTTCTTCTCTGCTCTGCTGTGGATGTCGTTGTTTACAGTCAGACAGTGGATCTCCTGATGCAGGAGTCGGGCTGCAGACTGGAGCATCCCTCTGCCACCAGGTTTCGCAATCATGTTATGGAAGGAGAGTGGGACAAGGTGTGGGGTCAAGTGATCTTCAGTGCTTATCCAGAATATTCAAGGAGTCTTTGTAAAGACTTTTCTGTGTACACTATGTGATATGTATTATTCAGGTGATATTTCTGCTGATCAACCTGACCTAGAAAACCCTAACAGTCGTACCTTTCCTGTCTTACATTCAGGCTGAGAGTGATCTGAATGAGCTGAAGGCAATGATGCATTCTCCAAGTGCCATAGTGGTAAGTGACAAATCCAGCATGTGTCTTTAAAGCTCTAATGTTTTATTAATCGATGACTATATTAATCGCCAACTATTCTGATCATCGCTTATTTGATTTTAGAGGGTTAATTAAAACCAGCCTACTTATTTGTTTGGTTTCTTTTCTCCATGTAACAAAGACATCATTAGAATGGAATCATTTTGGTTTGTGGACAAAACAAGCTTGACTGTAGTGTGTGTAGCTTTTACATATAAATAATAGCCTGCTACATTCACACCACTGTCGAATGAGTTCACACAATACTGATTAAAGCCTATCAAGGCCACATGACTCCCTCTCTTTCTCACTGTTTTGTTTTGGTGTCTTTTGAGACAATCCCACACTGCAAACAGAGGGACGCCTTTTGTGTCACAACTGAGCAGACAAGTCCTTCTTGTCTGCACTATGGCAGAAAACACCAAGCAGTTTCTGGACGATCGCATTTTAATCACAATCCTGCATCGTACCAGCGAAACCAGCACATCAAGTGAGACACAAATGAGGACATCCAGTAGCTTTTCCCCCTTCTTGCTTTGACTACGTTTGCTTCAATTTCAATGGGATATTTACATCGATCAACAAACAAACAAAAAACTATTCACATAGGAATTGCAATTCTAATCATCCACGATTCTAAATCGATTCATAAACTTCAAAAATCAATTAAAATAAATAAATAAATAATATACATATTTTTTTTGTTTAAGTTTCTATTTTGAAAAACCACACTAAACACCAGTTTGTGTTAGTTGTGTACAGTTCATTTTTGTAACTTCTGGGAGAAAAAGGCAGCTAGCCTAAGCTAGCCTTTTTTTGGTAAGTTTTTATTTGTTTTGAATGAATAAATGTTAACTTTTGTCTTAAAGCGGACCTAGACCGGAAGTTCCTATTAACGCTGTTTTTTAGTGTGTATCTGCGTCATTACCTTTGTTTATGAAGCCCTGAAGGTTCGAAACAAACAGTTCAGCCATTGCTGAGAACGCTGTGTTTATTGTAATCTCGGGGCTCAGCGAGATCTCTGAAAATCCCGTAATAGTTACGTAAACACCGGTTCTCCTGAACAACAGATCGTCCTGCTCCGGGCACTAGTCCGGGCACATCCGGTTGCGTACATTGAACCGCAGAAGAAGAAGAACGTCCGCTGTGGAGGTGTTTCACGAGCGACAGTGTCTTCTGACTCTGGGTCTGACTCCAGGTCAAAGTCATAAAAGGGACTGCGGCGGGGAGTCGTGACGAAGCTATTTTTAAACACTGTTAAAACAATGTTTTGATAATGAGGAGCAGTGCATCCACCTTTCCAGAAGGGGGAGCTGCACTTCTGAGAGTGGATGTGCTGAATAGTACTGGCCAATCACAAGACTCTGTCTTCTGGGGGTGAAAGTTCACTCTGAAACATCGAACAGCATCAGAAAAGAGGATTTCAATCGGCTCGTTTACAGCAACTAGGAGGTTTTTGACCATAAAAAAAAGTTAATATATGTAAGTAGACCTCCATAACTAACATATATGTGCAACAGGACCGCTCTATGTGACCTTTAAGTTTGCCTTTTTTGTTATCACATTATCACATTATCTTATACAAACGGTTGTATCAAACTGTTTTGATGCCATAATTTGCAACACACTTATGCATTGTATCAATTTTTGAATCGAGAATCGTATGAATCGAATTGCTCAATTCGAGGATTGATTTTGAATCGAATCGTGACCTTAAGAATCGGAATTGAATCGCGAGCCACCCAAAGATTCACATGCCAAAAATGGAACGGTTTTGGACTGGTTATTTTGGCACTATTCCTAATTTAAACGTAGAAAAATACATACCGTGGGGTACCAAACTGAACCATTCCACTCGGTGAAAACACGGCTTAAGAGAGTAGAAATAGGTCATAGAGACCGCACTGTTTTGGCAGTTACTCAGAAGTCCACAGTGGGCGATATGCACTGGAGCTTTAACGCTTTGTTGTCTCACCAGCATGTACAGTACACTGTCTCTGTAATCAGTGGGAGTCTTTTTCAGCAAGTCTTTTTCAGCAATGGAAGAACAGGTTCAACACAGAACTGACACATGTCGAATGTTGAATTTAATATTTCCAGCAAGTATGTGGCGCGCCACGCCCAAACCAAAGAAAAAAGATTTTCAAAATTGTGCAAGTATCGCTTTTGCTGCTGTGGAGCTGTGTGTGTTCACCATTGAATGAAGATGGACAAGGAAAAAACGTAGAAGAACTAAATCGTATCCTTACTTCTTAACAAAGACAGAGGCCGACACATATCTCACTTCTGAGTGGACTAATTTAGCTAGTGGGCTTTATGCTAAAACATTAGCATAAACCATAGCAGACTTCATAGTTCCAAATTTTATCCAGAGTTTATGAACAACAAATGGATGGATTATTTATCGCCGAAAGAGAGCAGGACATGAGAATAAGTGGACACCTTGAGGAACAGACACAGAAGTTACTTCTGAGATGACGACATGACGCCAGCACTCCGAAACCTCTTATTAACCTTCTATCTTCTTATCGGGCGAGTTTTCATTAACGTTGTTAAGCTACATTATGTTAGTGTTAATTTGATGTCATAGAGGGATAAAAACATGTTTTTCATGACACTGTATTTTAATAATGTTTCAGAACACAACAGAAAGAATTATGGGTGACTGTAGCCTACGGGCGTGGTGAGAAATACAGTCCCTCTTTGTGATTATTTGCCTTGTTCCGTTCACGTCTTCCTGTACAGAGGATGAAGTTCTTACTGCTGCAGCAGAAGTACCTGGAGTATCTTGAAGATGGGAAGGTCCTGGAGGCTCTGCAAGTGCTCAGAGCTGAGCTCACCCCTCTCAAGTACAACACAGAACGTATCCACGTCCTGAGCGGGTCAGTCTGGATCTTTTGTGATAAGTTAATCATGTATCAGTCCCATAACGAGGAAGTATTCAATGTTACAGCAAAGTTGTCAGATCAGTAGTATTAGTAGTAGTAGTAAGTATGTGAACACTCAACACCTAAATGTTATATTTCAGTCTTTCCTTTCCTAATGCCTCTGACAGACAATATTGTAAGATAATTGCAAATCACAAGAGTCTGTAGACGTGAGAGAAGAGATGCATGCATGTCAGAACAGATCAATTCATGCGCGCTAACTCTGAGAATGTGTCATCGGTGTGTTTTTTGAAGGTACCTGATGTGCAGTCACGCAGAAGACCTGCGAGCCAAAGCAGAGTGGGAAGGCAAAGGCACGGCATCGCGAACAAAGCTGCTGGACAAGCTCCAGAGTGAGTACAGTCGACTTTACAGCCCCCGTTAGTCATTCTTACATATAGTATGCTTTTACTATAACGAACTTCGAACTACCTACGCTGAAATCCTGCAGCTGATACAAAACGTGCATGAATTAGGGGGGAGGTGTTTATCCTTACTCACAAGAGTTATTGAAACTTTGTCCCCTTGAGTTTTCGACTTACATTGTCTAAGTAAATCCTCTATGATGAAAAGCCAGAGCTGAGGACCTGAGCACTGACACTGTACATGTAAAAATGTCCCATCAGTCCCAGCTGGTCGTCCTTTCTATTTTCAATACATTGTCAGTAAAGAATTGGTGAGATTGAAAGCTCACCGGTAATGAGTAGCAGTGGGAGCCGGTCCATCTGGACTCGAAGATGGACAATCAGAAAAATATTACTTTTCAGCTGAAGAACAGAGGCTATTACATCCCAACATTTGGAAGCAGATGATCAATCCATATTCACTGTTATTCATTCATCTGTGCTCTGTTATGTTCTTCATGGTAGCAGGTAGTGCTAATTTTATTGAAATGTGGCCATTTTCACAGGAAAAAAAGAGGTGGTGTTAAAGTAGTCCTGATTTCTGCTCGGGGTCTGACTCTTGATGCTTGTTCTGCTATTATTTAAGATTTGAGTCATGTAATACCACCATTCATAATGTTCCTCTACGCTGCTGTCTCTGAGTGAGTCACTGCGAGCTGCCACCACAGTAATGGCTGCTCCACTAGATGGCACAACTCGCAAATCATTCAGCAGATTTGTCACCGCAACACTCAATCATAAACGATTGGAATAAAACATGTGTTACTGAGCTGAGTGGAAGATATTAGTGTGCTGAATACTACACAGCACAGTGGCAGAAAGAAAGAACATTCAGATACATTTCGACTCACCAGTATTATCTAAACTGATTTGAATCTGTGTGTGTGCAGCCTACCTGCCTCCCTCAGTGATGCTGCCCCCTCGCCGCCTGCAAACTCTGCTGAAGCAGGCGGTTGAGCTGCAGAGGGAGCGCTGCCTCTACCACAACACCAAGCTGGACAGTGGACTGGACTCTGTGTCTCTGCTCCTGGACCACACCTGCAGCAGGTAAGGACACACATATTCCCTGTACTGTAGCAGGGCTCGAACCAGGCTTCTTAAGTTGGAACAAATGTTACAAATGCAGTTCAGAAGCAGGTTAAATAAACATTAGAACATGTAGAGGTTTTGTTCCACCTCTTACCTCTCAGTTCATCATCTGTTCTTCATCTTTAGGAAACAGTTCCCCTGCTACACTCAGCAGATTTTGACTGAACATTGCAATGAAGTCTGGTTCTGCAAGTTCTCCAACGACGGCACAAAACTAGCGACCGGGTCCAAAGACACCACAGTCATCGTGTGGCACGTAGACATGGTACTCGCGCATTTTTGATTACATCATTATTTCCACTTTGGTGCAGGAAGGAAAAAATCTAATCTGTTGTGTCTTTTGGTCAACAGGAGACCCAGCAGCTCAAGTTGCTGAAGACTCTGGAGGGTCATGCTTATGGCGTTTCTTATCTGGCCTGGAGTCCAGACGACACCTATCTAATAGCCTGTGGTCCTGATGACTGTTCTGAGCTGTGGCTGTGGAATGTGCAGGTACACAGGCACACAGCTGCCCACAAGAAATGTAGTCCTGTGTCTCTGTTGCGGGAGCATTTGCGTGAGTGAACACAACCTGCAAATACTCGCCTGGGGCTAATGCTATCAGAAACCCTGGATTTCCACTGGACGCGGTCGCCGTTGCAAATCGCTTCCATTCTAATCAATGAGAGCATTCCCACCGGCCGCGCTGCGGCGCGTCTCAGCAGCGACCCAGAAGCGGCTTGCCGCACGCGCCGCAGCGCTATCGATAGGAATCAGTTCTATTTTTTCCGTTGCCGCTGCTGAACCTCGTAAATTTCAACGAAGCAGATCGCACAAGACAGGAAGTCCGACACAGAACCAGAGTAAAACATTTCCGCCCCCCTTTCAAAATAAAACACAATACGCAGGTCATATAGCCTGTCACAACTTCACATCAACATTACGTCGTGACCGGTGCTGCCAGGTAAACAGTCAATTAATCAGAGCGTCTCTGAGAGTCATAATATACGACGAGAGACTGATTGTTGAAGTGGAGAAACATAAAATCATTTATGACACCAGATCAACAGTTCTTCCACGTAGGAGAATGAAAGAAGCTGTGTTGTTGTTGTTTACTTTATACACACAGTCTATCGCTGGATCTCACAAACTCGTGTCCGTTCGAGATTATCGCGCGATCTTCCGTGAATACCGCCGGCTCCCAAGGCTCTGTGCACGCGCCCGGTGGGGATTGCCGCCGGGCAGAGGACGAAGCAGAACTGCGCCGCTGCCTTTCCGCGGCCGTTCCGCGTCCAGTGGAAATCCGGGGTAACTGTGCTCGCTGAAAAACTCAACCAGCACTTTGAATCATTTGACACATGCTTTGAGGCGTTTGTGACACTTCCTCGAGATAACACCAGGTCGAGCTGGGAATTTGAATATTTTACACTTAAAATGTTAATTAGGCTTTACCAAAGCCACTTTGTTGCTGAGGCTTTCAGTCCCTCCAGGATTTTGTGATGTCACAATCATAACAATGCAACTTGAGCCAGTCCCTGCAACCTTGCCTTTTTACCCTGCCTTTTTACCATAACTTTTTACCGCAACTTTATTTGAATCCTAGAGGAGTTGTGCTTCAGTCTGGTTAATGGAAAATGGAACTGGGCCTGTATTTAGTCGGAATAATCATCTTTAAACACATTAAGGCTGCAACTAAACCATTATTTTCATAATCTATTAATCTGAAGATTAATTTCTCGATTACATGTTTGGTCCATAAAATTGTTATATGGAAATATTCACATTTATGAAGCTGAAAAATCACTCAAAAGCACTTAAACAGATTAATCGATTGTCAAAATAGTTGACGGTTCATTTAGTAATGGTATAATAATGGAATCATCATTGCAGCCCTAAAACACATTCATTCGCCGTTATGACTCTGTATTTTCAGTCACATGACAAAAAAGTGTTGAAATCGTTGTGTTGTACAGTGTGTGGTAACTGACCTTTCCAGTCATGTTTCCCCCACCTCTCTGCTCTGGCTGTGAAGACGGGGGAGTTACGAACAAAGATGAGTCAGTCTCATGAAGATAGCCTGACCAGTGTGGCTTGGAATCCAGACGGCAAACGCTTCGTCACTGGAGGCCAGAGAGGCCAGTTCTACCAGTGTGTGAGTATCGTTGGCTCTGAGCATCAAAACACTCTCTGACTCCGTGTTAAAGGAGTCATATTATACCCTATTTCTCCAAGTTAACCTAGTTCCCTGGTGTCCTAATGAACATGTCTGTGATGTGCTTTGGTCAAAATACCATAAGGATGAAGCAACGCTCGGTTTAGTAATATATCTTTAGGTCCACCTTAAAAAAAAAAAAAGGAATACAAAACTTAAGGGACAGGAAATGACATCAGCCACAGAGGCTACTGGGAGCAGCAGTTAGCATTTGGAAAAGTGATCATTTGCAGGCTCTAGCAGGCACATTGCTGTCATATATAACATGTATCCACTGACAGATAAATCCTCTGAAGCTGAAACTTTGTGTAGAACTCTGCTGCACTGTGGAGCCAAGAATAAAACTTTTCGTGGACTTTGCGGACTTTGGTTTTCAGATACTCTTGCCCTTGCCTGCACTCTCTAACACATTTGATGTGTAATTAAAATGACATGACTCATGATCTGAGTTTAACTGGTTGCTTTTTAAACAAAGACACTTCAACCTCAAATGATTCTTTCACTTGAGGGTTGCGTTAACTCTAACCCTGACCCCAGCTCATGTCAAATCACTTCTTTAAACTCCATAACTAACTGGGCTCTCAGCCACCATATGCAAAGAATGCCATTGTTGTTTTTATAAATAATACTGTGCTACTCCTAAACTGTAATGGTTGTCTATGACACAACATACTGTTATGTCTTTTTATCCCAAGTGCACAGATTGACAGCTTAATTTATTAGACAACCTGTCATAAAAACAAGAAAACATAAATGGTTTAGAAACTTTTTTTTAAAGCAAAATGTTTTTGTTATTTATAACAAAATAATAGCCAAATAACAGACTGAATTCACCTTTTTAAACCCACATTTGTGTCGGCTTACTGGGCTTCTTCTCTGACAAGTCCCAAATTAATAAAGCATAACATTTAAGCACTTTAAAACAATTTTTTCTATATCATTTAGTTTAAATAGCTTCTACATACTGGTGTATTAACCATTACAGAAACATTAAAGGTGATTTTTATAATAGTGATTTGTGAATTTAGATCATTCTTGTAAGTAAAAAAATAGAGCTTTGAATATAATGTGAACAAATATTAATAAAGAATGTTTTTTGGGGGGTGGTTTCATATGCTACAGTATGTGCAGATTTCATTTAAATAAGACACTAAATAAAATGAATGTGACCAATAATAGAGGTTCCTGCTACTTATAAATAACACTATAGAGTTACCTGTTAGTGGGAGCTTGGATGTTTGTAATTCTGTTTTATTTTGACTCCCAGGACTTGGATGGAAACCTGCTTGACTCATGGGAAGGAGTTCGGGTTCAGTGCCTGTGGTGTCTGGGCGACGGCCGGACCGTTCTCGCATCCGACACCCACCAACGTATCCGAGGATACAACTTTGAAGACCTGACTGACCGAAACATGTATGTCCCCCTATGGTGACTGAGCTGAGTAAAATTAACACCCACTTTTCCCCCGTGGATTTACCCATTTTTATTTAAATGGTCATTTTACTTTTCTGTGGCAGTTTCAGGCTCTCACAAACATAAGAGACACAGTTCTTCACAGCAAAATTGTTTTAAATGATTCATTCACAGTTGTTTTACTAGCAACAGATCTTCACTGCATGCAACATAATACACCAACAAGCCTGTTTTACTGCAATGTAGTTGACCTTTTTGTTTAAAAACTGGGCACTTGAATGAATTCTGAATCAAATCAGGACCATGCGAACCAAAATGTAGCTTTTTCTCAACATGTCCAACACTTGTAATGTTGTTGTCGTGTTTATTTATCACATTAAAGACAACAGGAGTCGAGCCAAAGCCATTGATCTCCAAAACAAAGGGTCAGACACAGAGACGTAATAGACAGAATATGATAAAAAGAGAAGAGGGAGATCAAATGGCATCAGATTTTTTAGCAAGTTTGAGAAGGTAAAACTTACTAGTTTAGTTTCAGTCATGAAAATAGTTATTTTTTATTAAAGGTTCAGATGAAATGATCAACACTAACATGCGTCCTTGTGAGGACATTTTGGCCAATATCACAAATTCAAAGGGTCCTTTGGAGATTAAGACGTAATTTTAGTCCAAGTCATAGATTATGGTTAAAATCAGTGGCTTGGGTTAAGGGAGTTAGTTGTGATGGTTAAGGTTACAGTGAAATGGTTGAGTGAATGCATTATGAGTGTTCTCTTAGCGTAGAACAATGCATTTTTCTCTGTGCAGCACTGTGTTTACTCCTGCCTGTTAATCCTCTTGTGTCGTATCATTCCAGCGTGCAGGAGGACCATCCCATCATGTCGTTCACTGTTTCCAAAAATGGAAGGTTAGCTCTGCTCAATGTGGCCACCCAGGTGAGCAGCTCATTAAGACCTCAGCTTTTTCACAGTCGCACTTGAGTTCCATGTTAAAAAAAACACCCTCTGCGTTTGTAGGGCGTGCACCTATGGGACCTGCAGGACCGGGTGCTGGTGAGGAAGTATCAAGGCGTCACCCAGGGTTTCTACACCATCCACTCCTGCCTCGGGGGCCACAATGAAGACTTCATCGCCAGTGGAAGTGAAGGCAAGACAGTTTCATATATTTTAGTAGCAAGCTTGGCCGAATAGTTGCCCGAGCAACTTGAGAATCCATAAACGTTCTATCCTCACAAGTTGCTCTCCCATCTTAAGCTGTGTCTGCACATTAGGTCCTTGAATTTGTGGGAATTGGTCCATGGTTGAATTTGATGTCAACCATGGTGTGAGAACCCTGGTTTGGAGTTTGTACACAAACAATCAATATGAATCAGAAAATAGATTGAACAAAATAATATTTTAACTAGAGCTGCAACTAACGATTATTTTCGCAATCGATTTATCATTTGGTCCATAACGTCTGAAAATGTTAAAAAATGTTGATCAGTGTTTGTCCTGGAAATGACAATGTTCTCGATTGTCTTGTTTAGTCCACAAACCAAAATGATTCAGTTTTAATGATTTCTTTGTTATGTGGAGCAAAGAAACGAAGAAAATATTCACATTTAACAAGCTAAAACAATCAGAAATCTTGTTTTAATCATGAAAAAGCTTCAAACTGATTTATCGATTATCAAAATTGTTATCGATTCATTGTTTCAGCTCTAAATTTAACCTTGCCTAATGTCAACAAGCGTGTCATTCTACACTCTTCGAAATAAGGGTTTCAAAAGGGTCTTCTACAAGGTCTGAGGTTCTACCTCTAGAAAGGGTTTTTCAAGGGTTCTTGGTAACACTAATGGTTCCAGTAAGAACCATTTTGATCCAGAGAACCCTTTAAAACCCCGTTTTAAAAGGGTTCTTGGTAACACTAAGGGTTCCAGGTGGAACCTTTATAATAGGGTTCTACCTGGAACCAAAAAGGGTTCTCCTATGAGGACAAGCCGAAGAACGTTATGGTTTCTAAGAGTGTATTTAAAAGCAAATTTGAACCTCAGAAAACTTAAAACACTTTACCTAAAAGTTTAAAATAAACATTCAATTGATGATCACGTTCAGCAAAGTACTGCCAGGAAAGGTCTGTGAAGTTGTAAAACTGTTGTAGCAGCTCACAAAGTCTCCTGTTTGCCTGTCAGATCACAAAGTTTACATCTGGCATCGACGCAGCGAGCTGCCGATCGCAGAGCTCACTGGTCACACCCGCACGGTCAACTGTGTGAGCTGGAATCCCGTCCTGCCTGGACTGCTGGCCAGCGCCTCAGACGACGGAACCGTCCGAATCTGGGGACCCGCCCCCTTTCTGGATGTCCAGGATTCGGAGGGGCTCAATGGTATGAGCATGAAAACCTGCATGAATGGCTGTTAGGGACTTTAAACGACGCGTTGCCAGCATGCCGTCGTCGTCAGGAACCAGTCTGAAGCAGAAACTGAAAAACAGTTTTTACGCCCCTTAACAAAATACTCACCTGATAAAGTCTCTGCCTGCTTATCTAAACATGTGTTTGTTACTTTATCCAGCCATTAGAAAGCTTTTTTACAGCTGGAAACTGAAGTTTGTTAATTGCTCACTGTCCCACATCAAAGTCCATTGAGAAAAGCAGCATTTTTAGATTGCAGGGACACAAGAGCTACTGGTCTTCTGCTGCCTTATTTAGTAAGTTTGTGTTACTTAAATTAATGTAAAACTTAGGATTTCACCCACCAAAATCACAAAATAACACGTATGCACTTGGACGTAAACAGCAGACGATCAACAATAACTGTTTGCTGCGATGAAAAAAAAAGCAGATTTTCTGTATGGACTTTGGCGTGGGCAGTGAGCGGTTTAGTGGCACAAACTCGAGTTTCCAGTCAGAAAAGATTGGCGAAAGCACAGAACACATTCTTTAGGTATCAGAGGTTCACATAGGTGTTTGATTTTTTGTTTAAACTGACTAAAACCTGTTTGTCCTCTTGTCCTCGCTGGCTGCCGTGTTTTCAGCGAGGGCGAGCGTCTGTGTCTGATTCTCGGCGACGGCAGCGACACTGTGAAGTCTGCGATCACTTTGCATCAATAAGTACTTCACACAACCACACTTCAAAATTTAAAAAAAAGGAACGATCCCTGTAATGTGCAGCTGTGACAGGGATCGGAGGAAAAAAGTATTTTGGAATCGTCTACTGAGTGGTTGTGAGAAACTGCAGCCACAGGGACTGACAGGGGACAACTAACGCTGCAGTCCACACGTGTGTGTGTGTGTGTGTGTGTGTGTGTGTGTGTTGTGAGACTCGAGACGAGCGCGTGGAGACAGAGCAGCGCCTGTGCGTGAGCCGCCAGGATAAAGTGATCTTTGTCTCTTTCCTGTCCTGTCAGAGTGTCGCAGCACGGACAGCTGATGATCTGCTGCTGCCGGACTCAACCTGACTAGCACTAAAGACTCTGTTGACACTTGAATGGATGAGGCGGGGCTACTGGTGCTGCCTGTCACTACACAGAGATGTCAAGACTCCCGTCATGTTACTGAGGAGCTGAGCGGCCCGAGTGAAGCCGAGCTCCTCCTCCTCCTTATCTTTCTCCTCTCTGCACATCCAGGACCACCCACCTCCTCTTATTTATTATCAGATTATTAGATTATTTATTCATGAGTAGTTCACTGACGCGTGCTAAGCTGTGACGTACGTAGCAGCACCTGGCGGAGGGTGCGTGTGTGTGTGTGCGTTCCTAGAGGGATGAAATTTTACCTGAAGGAACTTTGGACGGCTTTAAGAAGAAGAACATTTTTAAAGGCTGAATTCTATGTCCTTTTTTTTGTTTGTTTGTTAAGATAAAAAAAAAAAAAACAATAACTCAATGCAGAACGTATTTTATATCACCCTCCCCCCCTCCTTGACTTCCTTGCATTTAGCCAGAGATACAATAGTATTTGAATGTGTTGCACAGGACTGCACGTGACAACATCATAACATATCTGTCAAAAAGAACATGTCGTTGTTAGGAGATTATTCAGCAGCTGGTGTGTGTAGAAAAGGAATTTAGTGTCGACCCCTTACCTCTGCACATAGATTGTTGTTGTGAGTGTCGTCTCCTTCATTCTGTCCGTGTGGATTTCCTATTTTTCTCCTGCACCGACATTTACTCGCCACTCGGTTTAATACTAGGTTTCATTTATAGCCACGTTTGTGGGTTTTTTTTGTGTTTTTTTTGTGTTTTGAGCTGTCACATTTAAGTAGCTTCTCTTCTCTGAAAAAAATAAGGCTGGTGTCATTCTCTGTTTCATATTATCAAAAAAACAAATCAAAAAACTGAAGCATTAATGTGTTAAGAGTACTTTTTTTGCTTTTTTTTTTGTCTGTGGCTCTCAGCTCCAAGCCCATCGGTTCCTTAAAAACTTATAATTTCCTTTTTTTTTTTTTAAGGATTTAATTCCAGAAGCATCACTTCACTGAAGCGTAATTTCAGCGGGGAATTCATCATTTTTGGTGCTGTGGCAGCAGGATGGTGCCTGTTTGTGTCTATGGTTAGGAAAGAATAGTGCATATAATGGATAGTGGTATTTATATATATATGCATATATATGTACACACTCTTTTTAGGTACACAAGATGCCTAATTAAGCAGAAGGAGTGGCGTGAGGTGTGTTCTCCTGCTGCTGTAGCCCCATTCGACGTGTTGCCGATTTGTTATTTGAGTTACTGTTGCCTTTCTATCGCTCTCTAACCCGTGGCTTTAACAACGCAGCCCGGAGAACTTCATGAAGCTCACTAAATAAATATTCTTTCAGACAATAATGCTCTGTAGACTTGAGACGTTATGACGTAGATGTGACATACAAGGAAAAAGAAGTACGATATCATTACTGCTCGGAAATGTCACTGCACCACACACAGGGTTCCCAAAGGTCCTTGAAAGTTTTTGAATTCAAAATAAAATTCAAGGCCCCTTTTAAGTTTTTGAAAATTTCCCTAAATAGACATGGGTCATTAAAAGCACCACCTACTGTTTCATGTACCTACACTAGGCCTATGCAGAGCGGTGTTGTGGACGCTGTCTGATGTCTCTCTCCACTGTTGACGTGAGATTCCTTGCAGAACCGTGAGCGAGTAAAGTTAAGCAAGAGAGCAAACAACAATGTGATGCCTGGAAAATGCTAAATTCCAAGATCTCTGTCTCAACAAAGACTGACTTTGACCCAAGAGCCCAAAAAGGACTCTCACTTGTCCAGATGCAGAGCGTCAGTACTGCAAATCAATAAAAGTGGACGCCATCATGGGCTCAGTGGTGCTGGAAAGTCCTTTAAAAAGTCTTTGAATTTGATGTCATTAACTCAAGTGTGTCCTCGTGATGGGTATCAGCCCATGTCTAAATCGCTAGGATCGTAGATCGTAGGGTGTGGGAATCGCCAGAGACGCCACAATACGATATTATCACAATATCCCAAAAATACTGAGCATCGGTGAAGTCATGTATATTGCGCAACAGCTCTAGTGAGAGTGAGCACTTGGCACCATGTAGTGGACTGAAGCGATTTTTTTTATTGATATTTTATTTTATCATAATCTTGTCGTAAAATAAAGTATATGCTTTAAAAAATGCATACTTCGCGTCTCAGATATCGCCCTGCAAAATATCGCGATATTTCATCCATCAACAAGCATGTTACGTCCAAAGTCACATGAATCATCTTTATTCTGATCATCGGGTTGACCGTGTGCCTAAATGTGAATGGTTGATAAGATATTTGTGTACCTAATAAAGTGGCTGTAGATATCACACATGCACACTCGGTGACATTTGGTTATAAATGTGATGTAAAAAAAATCCCAGCCTTATCCTTTCAACTCAACACAGAAGGACAGAGTTTATCTGGGGGGGGAAAAAAGAACAATACGTGTAGAAAAAACATTTGTACACAAGTGTAACATAAAGATATTATAAACTTCTACAAAGTGTTTCCTTTCAGAGTCTTTGCCTGATACAATGTTGGTTGTAATATGTGCTATATAGTCCTATGTTATGGCATGTATTATCAGGCTGTGTATAATGGCAGACAGGAAGTTTTTTTTCTTTTTCTTTCAGGGTTCCTACATTTGTTTTTATAACTATTGTAATATAAAGCAGCACGTTCACATTTGCACCTGCTGACACGGGACGTTTTAGAGGTTTTCAGACACTTGTACATTTCATGGTGGAGCTGTGACCTGTTTCCAAACGGCTTCTCCAGATTCTGTTTGGTCCTGATTGGAAAGTGCAGGAGGCTGAGGGAGGATTTGTAGGAACCCTGTGTTCATCTGCACACGCACCAGCTTCAACTCTGCCATCACACACTCACACACACACACACACACACACACACACACACACACACACACACTTGGGTCTGTCACAGTTGTGGTGTTCTGTGACTTTCTTTGAGTTTGTTTGTTCTTGGTATTTCAGGCATCGCTTCTTTTCTCTTCTGGCAGGATGGAGCCAAAGTAGGAAGTTTAATTTGCTTGCAGGCAGTTTCTGCCAGGAACCATTTTACATTTTAAATGTGTGATTACGAGAAAAAAAAAAGTGATTGTACTGTTCTGTATCGTTCTGTAGGAGACATGTTATGTATGCATATTTTAAATAAAGCATTCAGGGTTTTAAAATGGAATGGGATGGACTTTTTTGAATTAATGAGATATTCTTTCCTGATCTTTTTCTACGGGTCTGAAATTCTGAGATTTTTTTCAGTTCTGAATTTGAGTTGTTTTGTTTTTTTTCAGGTTTTAATATTTTAAATTTTTTTCGGGTCTGTATTTGAAAGAATTTTTTGTCCGGTCTGAATTTGAGATTTTTTTGGGGGGAAGTGGGGGTCTGAATTTCCAAGACTTTTTTTCAGGTCTTAATTTATGAGATTTTTATGCAATTCAGATACATTTTTTTCCTGTTCTGAATATGACATCTTTTGGTCCAAAATTTGACAAAAACATTATACTATACTATGTCGTCAAATTTGACAATAAAAAGTCATACTTTAATATGTCCTTATTTAAGTATGACTTTTTTGTCAAATTTTGGACGACTAACTAAAGTATGACTTTTTTGTCAAATTTTGGACAACACAGTATAGTATGACGTTTTTGTCAAATTTTAGACAAAACATTTTTTTCTAAAAAATGTTTTTAATATTGGACGACATAGTATAGTATGACTTTTTTTTGTCAAATTTTGGACGACATAGTATAATATGACGTTTGAGTCAAATTTTGGACCAAATTTTTTGATTTTATTTTATTTTGGACAACATAGTATATTATGACGTTTTTGTCAAATTTTGGACAACATGGTATATAGTATGACGTTTTTGTCAAATTTTGAACCTAAAATACTTTTTTCTAAATATGTTAAAATTTTGGACGACATTGTTTGACGTTTTTGTCAAATTTTGGACGACATAGTATAGTATGACGTTTTTGTCAAATTTTAGACCTACTTTATTTTTTCCTAAAAATTTTGAAATTTTGGACGACAGTATAGCATGATGTTTTTTGTCAAATTTTGGACAAAACATTTTTTTCTAAAAAAGATTTTTAATATTGGACGACATAGTATAGTATGACTTTTTTTTGTCAAATTTTGGACGACATAGTATAATATGACGTTTGAGTCAAATTTTGGACCAAATTTTTTGATTTTATTTTATTTCGGACAACATAGTATATTATGACGTTTTTGTCAAATTTTGGACAACATGGTATATAGTATGACGTTTTTGTCAAATTTTGAACCTAAAATACCTTTTTCTAAATATGTTAAAATTTTGGACGACATTGTTTGAAGTTTTTGTCAAATTTTGGACGACATAGTATAGTATGACGTTTTTGTCAAATTTTAGACCTACTTTATTTTTTCTAAAAATTTTGAAATTTTGGACGACAGTATAGCATGATGTTTTTTGTCAAATTTTGGACAAAACATTTTTTTCTAAAAATAATTTTTAATATTGGACGACATAGTATAGTATGACTTTTTTTTGTCAAATTTTGGACGACATAGTATAATATGACGTTTGAGTCAAATTTTGGACCAAATTTTTTGATTTTATTTTATTTTGGACAACATAGTATATTATGACGTTTTTGTCAAATTTTGGACAACATGGTATATAGTATGACGTTTCTGTCAAATTTTAGACAAAACATTTTTTTCTAAAAAATGTTTTTAATATTGGACGACATAGTATAGTATGACTTTTTTTTGTCAAATTTTGGACGACATAGTATAATATGACGTTTGAGTCAAATTTTGGACCAAATTTTTTGATTTTATTTTATTTTGGACAACATAGTATATTATGACGTTTTTGTCAAATTTTGGACAACATGGTATATAGTATGACGTTTTTGTCAAATTTTGAACCTAAAATACTTTTTTCTAAATATGTTAAAATTTTGGACGACATTGTTTGACGTTTTTGTCAAATTTTGGACGACATAGTATAATATGACATTTGAGTCAAATTTTGGACCAAATTTTTTTATTATTATTTTGGACGACATAGTATAGTATGACTTTTTTGTCAAATTTTGGACGACATAGTATAGTATGACATTTTTGTCAAATTTTGGACCCAAGATTTCTTTTCCTAAAAAGTGTCAGATTTTTGACGACATAGTATAGTATGATGTTTTTGTCAACTTATGGACCATACATTTTTTCCAAAAAAAAGTTACATTTTGGACGACATATTATAGTATGACTTTTTTGTCAAATTTTGAATGACATAGTATAGTATGACTTTTTTGTCAAATTTTGAATGACATAGTATAGTATGAAGTTTTTGTCAAATTTTGGACCTTAACTTTTTTGTAGTATGTTTAAATTCTGGACGACACAGTATAGTATGATGTTTTGGTCACATTTTGGACGACAGTATGACGCTTTTGTCAAATTGTGGACCAAAAAATGTTTTCAAAAAAATTGTCATATTTTGGACAACATAGTATAATGACGTTTTTGTCAAATTTTGGACCTAAATTATTTTTTTCAAAAATGTTTTAAAATTTTGGACGAAAACATTTTTTCTAAAAATTTTCAAATTTTGGACAACATAGAATGTTTTGTCAAATTTTGGACGACATAGTATAGTATGACATTTTTGTAAAATTTTGGACCCAAGATTTCTTTTCCTAAAAAGTGTCAGATTTTTGACGACATAGTATAGTATGATGTTTTTGTCAACTTATGGACCATACATTTTTTCCAAAAAAAAGTTACATTTTGGACGACATATTATAGTATGACTTTTTTGTCAAATTTTGAATGACATTGTATAGTATGAAGTTTTTGTCAAATTTTGGACCTAAACTTTTTTGTAGTATGTTTAAATTCTGGACGACACAGTATAGTATGATTTTTTGGTTACATTTTGGACGACAGTATGACGCTTTTGTCAAATTGTGGACCAAAAAATGTTTTAAAAAAAATTGTCATATTTTGGACGACATAGTATATAGTATGACTTTTTTGTCAAATTTTGGACAACATAGTATAATGACGTTTTGTCAAATTTTGGACCTAAATTCTTTTTTTCAAAAATGTTTTAAAATTTTGGACGAAAACATTTTTTCTAAAAATTTTCAAATTTTGGACAACATAGAATGTTTTGTCAAATTTGGGACGACAGTATAGTATGACTTTTTTCTTGTCAAATTTTGGACCAGAACATTTTTTCTAAAAATTGTCAAATTTTGGATGACACAGAATGTTTTGTCAAATTTTGGACGACAGTATCATATTACTTTTTTGTCAAATTTTGGGAAAAAAAATAGTTTTTAACTTTTTTTGGATAATTTTGGACGACATTACTTTTTTGGTAAAATTTTGAATATTTTATTTAATCTTTGTGATGTGTATTGAATCAGAATTTGATCGATACCTTTAGCCACTAGCTGTCGACAGTGAAGACAATGAAGGTACATCCTTCAGCTGACTTCACAATAATAAAAGTATGCACAGTAGTTCATGCCCATAGTTCACTGCAGCATAGTAACAGTTACATCATGTAGTCATTAATTTCAAGACAAAACAATACAAAACAACTTGTCTTCAATGTTTATTTATCAAACACATTTTCCCTCCCAAAAAGACATGAACTCATTCACCAGCATTTTGTCACATCATGACACTGCAGCCATAGCAGCCGTGATTCTAAAGGAGGAGGAGGGGTAGTGCACACACATCCATCATCATCATCATCGTGAGGAGCTGCCTCACCTGCTCACACTGTGTCTGTCAGAGGAAATACTACAGCGGTACATGACGGAGGTTCACTCCCAACTGTCACCAATACTGTGACGGCTGGTGCCTGAAGACTACATTTACTTCACACTTGTACAGTTTGTTTTTGCAAGACTTTTCAGCCCATAGAAGAATGGTAAAGGGTCAGTTCAGGTTTCTTGAAGTGGGAATGTATAAGGTATTGTAGAGTCAGTGTGATACAGACAGTACAGTGACCGAAATGTTATAGAACAGAACAAAAATGTCTACTTTGTTACTTCACCCCACAGAGTGGGTTTTTGGTGTGTGTCCGTTTGAGTTTCCACACTTGCACTTGCCAACATGACCAACAGAGGGTGCCAGAGGCTTGTTGCGTGAATGGGGTGAAGTCTGCCATCTCTGATTGCCTTGTTTTGATATGGATGGGAACAGCAGAGAACATGTGATATAGCCTTGTAAACAAAGACCCAGATTAAGTACCTTATATCATCCCTACTAACTCAACTGTCCTTCTGCGTCCATGTTGCTGTAGCACAAGAGCCATGTGCTCACGACTTCACTATCTGAACGTCAAAGAAAGTATGCAGTCTGTAAAACGTCCCATGCTTCACAAAGAAGGGATCACAAGGCACCAAAATCTCACACAGAGTATTAATCCTTAACAGACCGTGGAACAACCTCTTTCGTGGTATAAAGAACAGTGGGTGTGTGCGTGCGTGATCAGATCAGCTCCAGAGTTTCACACACAAATCTCCGAATGTGTGAAAACCTTTTGATAGTTTGACCACGTTTCTTGTAAAAGGTTCTGGGATTGGGTTGGGATTTGTTGAAACTGTCTTCACATCCAGATTAAAAATCAATAAAAGTGTCTGTGGGGGCAAAAAATACTGTGTAGCTGGAGTCTGTATCTCACTCCGTGCTGTCAAAACTCTGCCCTCAGAACACACAGTCTGGTACAGAAGAGGATAGGGGCCAAATGTGGAGTTGGAGTTTCAAATAGTTCAATAAGAGACCGGTTGTAAGCCAATAAATTGACGTGGTCAAAACGGATTGGCCCCCAAGCAACTTTATTTATTGAAGGTTATTGGGACAGATTTTCCAACAAATAAGGTGTTTTAGTGTTTGTCACCAACGCAAATGCAAACTTACGATGACGACGACCTACACAAGCACTTTCAAAGCCCTCAAGTTAAGAGCTCCAAAGACGGCGTCGAGTAGGAATGAGCTGATCTGACCCTCAGAGATCCATAAACCCCTCATTGTCAAGTAAACGCTTTAGACCAAGTACCACCTGAGAAAATATTGCACTCCCAAAGTAACATAAAACCCGCCCAGTTTAAGAAATGAAGAATCAGAAAATGTTTTCAATTATCAAAATAGTTGACAATTAATTAAAAGTAATCAAATAATAAACGATTAATGGAATAACCGTCGCGGCCCTAGACTGCTTCAATGAAGACAGCAGACGAACAGCTCTTTGTGGTGCGGTCACAACATGCTTTTGTCACGAGTATTAACTCGAGTATGCAAAAGTATCAACTTGGCATCATATCAAAGGTAAAACACTGAGACTGTGATATAAGAGACAACTGATGCAGGCAAATGTGAGAGTGAACTTGTTCTCCCCGCTGTTCTGACAGAGTCGATGCATACACAGTTGAGGAGCAGTGAGTGAGGAGGAAACGGAAAACCCTGGAGATTGGAATTTGATGAGTGTGGATGATGTCGGAGAGAGACGTCGATCGCTTCAGTCGTTGATCAGAGCCAAGATCATGCTGGGAAAACAAGGCGGGAAAGAAATGTGTTAAAATAGACACCTCAGTGTGACTGTCATACAGGTGCAGACACACTATATTACTGTTTTCAGATATGAACAGTGGAGAATATGAAGAGAACTGGGTCCATTTACTTGTTCACATCGGGAAAATCTCTGCAGTATCCAGGGAAGATAAATCACCCATTCACTGACACTTTCATACAGTGCATCTACAGTATGTGCTGCACATTTTTTAATCACTCATCTTCTACACTTAACACCAAAGGATACATTGGCATGTACACTAGGGGAGTCTGGAATCCACACTGTGGATTATCATTAGTGTACATGAACATAATCCAGAGATTAGGCTCAGGAACTGGCAGGGGAAACTCCAGAGAATGTCTAAAAAGTGTTTTCTGGACATTTTCACAGATACAGTCTCCGGAGAACGTCCAGACCTGAGTGCATGTCTAAAAGCAGCTTGTGTCATTAGACTTCATCCATGCCACTATGTCTGAGTCCATACCACCACATAAGTGTCAAATGACCAAACATTCAAACCTGTCATGAAGTCTGGACATTTGGAGATTGTCTGAGAGACTGAATGTGAGGATGTACGTCTCTGCAAAGGTGTTTTAAGACATTCTCCAGATATTTGCGTGTTGGCTCCCAAGTCAAATCTCCTGGTGTTATAAATGTATTTGATACAGACAATTTCCCACTGTGGTCGTCATATGTGAACAGCAAACACCTTAAATTGTCTGGACACAGTTTGCCAGACATTGTCCAGCGTTTGTTTTTGAAAATAGCATATAACAAGTATATAACAAGTGCAGATAAGGAAATGAGAACAGCAGCATTTTCAAACTTTTTCATTTTAGGTGCTCCAACTGGAAGGCATGCCTGTGGTAGCTCTGTCACATTACCCAAAAATCATGCTGGAGCAAACGTAATCTGACGTGCTATCCCTTTGTAGATATGCAAAATTACATTAGACGTGTGATGCACTTCTTGGCTGTATATTTTGAACAAATTTCAGATTAAAAAAAGAAAGGCGATGAAACAGTAGCATGGGTGTTGCTCTCACCTGTACAGATAAATGAAGAAGCAGAGCAGGTGGTAACCCAGTTTGATCATGGACTCCTTCATGTGGGACTTGAGCTGACCACGGTTGTGGATCTCAGTCGGGTCAAACACACCCATGTTTCCCATTGGAACCTTCAAGTGCCTGAAGAGACGAGAACAGAGACAGAGAGGGAGTGAAACTGGGAGCCTACAACGCAGAGCTCGACTAAAGTTCTGTTTTGTTAGAAAACACACCTGTAAATGTTCCAGGCTGCTACAGGCAGGTTGAGGAGGAAGATGAACCAGTGCATGGAGACTAACATGAGCACAGTGGAGAGACACTGGCCAATCATCTCTGGAATTACCCACTGGAAAACACAATCAGAAATAATGTATCACAATATACAAATACACAAAGCACACTGCTACCTCTCTTGTGGTCGCCACAGCGGATCCACACATTTAATTTGGCAGAGATTTTTTTACGACCCGCATAAGGGATTGTTTTCTCTTTATTCTGCCACAACATTCAAACTGATAGCTGACTGGTGAGTGTGTGACTTACTTTGTTCAGCTTGGAGCAGCACGCTCTAGCATTGATGTAGTCACATTCTAGATCAGATAGGGTGATAATCTGAGCTTCAAGTCAAGGTAATAAACACAGACACGTGATAACAGAGTCAGCATGCACTTGCACGAGTCATCACGCATTTGGTTCCTACACAGTGGAGTGAGTGCGACACTGTGTGACCCACACATCTAACACAGACAGGTGTAAGGTGTTTGTGATTGACTGATTGATTATGGCTTAGGAACATGATCATTAAATTAAATTAAAAACTTTACATCTCAGTGTCACAATATTCAATATCAGAATTCAAGAGGCTGATAAGAAGCGGTAAAAGAAAAAAAGCATTTGATGGCTCACAAGCATGGGATGATATAAAACATTTACAGTCTATATATAATTATATATATATATATATATATATATATATATATATATATACATACATATATATAATTTTAATTATTGAAAAAATTTGCAATGCCCTAAGTCAGGGGCAGTCGGTTTCGCCCAATACTGGACAAAATCACCACATAGGATATATAGAAGATGAAAATGTAAAATTTGACAAAATCCAAACATAAAAAAAGGTAGATAAAAATCTACAGCAGAATTTTAGCCGAGTCATGTTGTGGGGCTGTAAGAATATTTGTTTAAACAATTAATTAAACAATTGGAGAAGTATGTGTTTCAAATAGCTCAAAATGGTTAGCACAAATGTTTTGTTAGCAATACAACAAAACATGTTAGTAAAAGACTGCGTTTTGATACCAAGTAAAATGTTTACAAACCAGTACGAACATAATAAACAAAGAAAAAAAGAACTTGTTAAATAATTAGTAAATTTAAGGCATAATAGCTTTATGTTTTGTGTCTCAAAGTGTATTTGCCCAAAGCACATAAATAACTGATGGAACTTTGGTATATTGACATTTGTGATACATATTGTTACTGAATTATTGCCCAGCCCCTTTACAAACGTACGTATTTTTAGTATTAAAGTGAATAACAATAATGTTTAAAGGGTATAATTTAAAATCAAACGGTCCTTGACGGACAGGAAAGCCAATTCACTTGTGCGAAATATTAACAATGTTCTCCGTTGACAATTATCACGATAATGTGAATGCGTGTTAATATCGTATTATTTACCTTTAACTGAACAACAACCAGCAGCAGCAGTGAAAGAGGAGCGGGTTCACCGTGTGCCTACAGCTAAT
The DNA here is from genome assembly GCF_963457635.1 of Microchirus variegatus. Taxonomy (NCBI): domain Eukaryota; kingdom Metazoa; phylum Chordata; class Actinopteri; order Pleuronectiformes; family Soleidae; genus Microchirus; species Microchirus variegatus. The sequence continues at coordinate 19,033,979 of NC_139802.1, forward strand.
GTCGCTTTTCCACTAAATGGCCCCAGCGCGAACTCAACTCGCCTCGGTACGGCACGGTTATTTTTGCTATTATAACCGTACCTGGTACTTTTTTATTTAGCATGACCAACCTCCCAGCCGGACTGCAGGCTCACGGTTGTGATGAACGCCCCTCTTTACAACCGGCCTCACCAACACTTAGAAGTCAGCAGGCCACCGCTCAGGGAGCCCGCATCACTACAACTCACGACTCCGTCGCGGTGACGCCCTTCAACAACAGCCACAATAACACACAGGTAGAAAGGATACGAAGTAAACGGAGAGAAAAATTAGTACGCAGCAGTCCACAAGCGAGAGAATGAACACTGCCGCCTCCATTTTCTTCTTCCGTGACTGACACACGGTCACTTCCGGCCAACTCTCAGCGCTCAGGAGGCGCGAGCGACTTCATGACCGCAGTGCTGCACCCTGGCGGACGGAGAGGGAAACGTTTATTTTTATTTTTTTTAAATAAACATACCGTACACACAGACGTCGAAACTGAGAATTACGTCACACAACGTGTTCCATTTTCCACAGAAGACAAGGCAGATATATTACATATTGAATAACACATAATTAGGAATTTTAAGCAAAGGGTACATACAAAAAAATCCACACTTGAAAAATAAAATCAGCAGAGAAACCAAAGACAGGTTATCAGCTAGTTAATATTATGTCTATATTCAAAACACTGTAGCAACATTTCCGACTAATTTCAATTGGACATGAAAGAAAAGAAGCGCTAATAAAACACTTTTTTTTACAGCTTTCACATCGTTTTTGAACTCGTTTTATGTCCTCATCGGGATGACTAGTCCTCCTGACAAGGTCACTGCTTTTTAATAAACAAAAAAACAAAAGCCTAAAGAGGTAAACACATTAATCCTCAAATTCAACTCTTATCTACACAGTTATGTTGTTATCTTTGTGTTAACAGAAACCAACAAAACCAAAATTGTTTATACTTCAAAATTAAAAGTACTTTGGTTTTCATGGCTGTAGAAAAAAGCCTCTTTATTTAGTGAACGGCCTTGCTTTACACAAATGGCGCTATCTTGTGCCGTCATGTGTCTACAGCATGGTCCTCAAACTGTGGTAAATGTACCACCAGTGGTACGTGAACCTCCTATGGCTGGTAGTATGTGGAGGAAAATCAGAAATACTGTTACAGCCTATTTACACCATTGTATTTTAACAATATTTCCTCAGGTGATACTTGGTATAAAATGTTTGAGAACCACTGCTGTCCCAAAATTGTCAATGCTGACAGAGAGGACTTACTTCCCACACAACTGCAGATGTCCACTGTGATCTGCATCACTCTATTAATTCAAGGAACGCCTGTTCTGCCTGTCTGGTAACTGAATAACTGTCCAACAGTTTGGATGACAGGCTTTTTAAATTCGGGAGTTGACTTACTAAAGACTCCAAAGTATGCTTTGCAAATGTATTGTGACCCTCTGGCATGAACTACAATCCAATTTTAACATGAAAGTATTTTAACATCAAAGGAATAATATATATATATATATATATATATATATATATATATATATATTTACTATTCAATTCACCTAATCCCAACGTCTGCATGTCTTTGGACTGTGGGATTGGCACAGTACCCCCGCTAGCCTGGATAAAGTGGTACAAGGTGGATGGATGGCAAAATGTGACTTCACAGACGATTAAAGGATCACGATGTCCCCATCTATTTGTTCGAGGCCTGTCTGTTAATCACATTCATGTCCCCACAAAGCCTTATGTCACTCATTTGTACTCACTGGACCTTTAACTCTCTGAGTCAGAAAACAAACATTTGCAAACAGGTATTGCAAATTAAACATTACAGTGCACCTCCCTCTTGTCCAATCATCAGATATGTGTCCATCCATCCATTTTCTACCGAGTAAATTCAGAATGTATTGGTTATTTCCTGCTGATTAAGAATGAAATGATGAAGCTATTGAAACTGAAGGAATTATTCTTATTAGGGTCCGAGTACAAAGTGCAGAGGACACGTCCCATAGATGTATTTTAAGAACTGGATATTTTAAGAACTGGATAGAGCGCCATCCCTTTGGCTCCGTTCATTCCTATGGAGCTGCTCCATGAATGTTTATAGCATGTTACTCCAACAATGCAGTACGTTACTGACGTGTGCTAACAGATTTCATGAATACCGATGTCACGTTAGCTTCAGGTTTGCAAATAAATGACAAAACCAACGATGGTGAATACAGTAAGCTGAAAAGTATAAGGACATAATATTAATTTATATTAAAATAACTTACGTACCATGTGCGGTTTTTATTAGTTTTAGTGTTTTTTGTGTTTGCAACGTGCAAGATTCAAAAAGATCATATGTCATAAAAAAATAAAATAACAGTTAAGGTAAAGCCTTATGCACCACATTGTAAACAAAAACAAATTGAAAACATTTTTATTAGGAATAAAAAACAAACAAAAAAAGCTGTCTCAAATACAACTTTTCAAAATTGTCAGTAGAGAAAATGTTAATGCACTTCATATGAATTCAAAGGTAAGAAATACACAGTTTTTTTGAAAGAAATAATAAAAATAATAAAAAAAATTTAACTTTCTTTCAAAAAAATTACATGTGGCCCTGATAATCCTCTGTACTTCCGGACAATTCAGTTTCAGTTAGTTTCAGTATTTTAGACAGCTTTTTTAAATTATTTTTTTTATTCATAATAAAAATGTTTTAAATGTTTTAAGGTCAAAAATCTTTCTTTTATACTGGTATCATGGCTTGGAATAGTTTGCCGACTGCTACACAACTCCTAGCATCAAGAGGGATTTTTAGAAGACAGGTAAAGCAGATTTTATGGAATAGGGTTGAAATGCTGGGTTACTTTTTGAAACACTACGAAAATGAAACAACAACTATTATACAGCGACTAGACAATGCAGGAGCACATAAAATATGTATAAAAAAGTGGATTTTGGGTTATATAAACCCGTAAATACTACACATTGTCCCTTTAAAGCATTAACTTACCAATTGTCCTCTAACAGCCTGTGACTACTTTAAATGACACTGATTAATGTTTTGTAATTTGTGTTCTTGTGTATCTGTCAGGACTGTACGCACACAAACAATGTGGACACAAAAGCATGAGGCGAAGGCAGAGTTCTCAGTTCAAAAAGGTTTTTTTTTTTTTAAATCTAACAAAAGGTCTTACACAAGGTAAGGTTCCAAAAACTCCGGACAAGGTCAAACAACAGGGAGCCAGACTCAGGTAACGATAAGCTGTCGTGTAATTCTTAAACAGGATCCGTAGTGTGTAGCACACAAGACGCACTGGCACAGGACAAAGGAAAGAGGGCACATTTAAAGAGTGTGTCTGCTTAATAAACAGACCGATCCAGTTTGACTGTACGCGTGCTAACGGCGCTAACGGAGCTAACTGGTAAACGGTGCAGCAGCACATAAACATTACATCACGCACGTCTTTTTCCAGTCAGTCGTCATGGAAGTGCATCATGCGTTACTGTGCATTAACGTTGACGCTGTTGACGTCGTTAAAGTGCCACATATAAAATTTGGAACGAACCATATAGATTAAATAAAGAATCAATTCAGCGATCAAATTTTAAATTAGCATGTTATGATACATAAGTGAATGCAATGAACGATTTACCCATGGAATAGCCCCAGCTTCAAAGTCATGTACACATCAGTAGGAAGACCATAAATATAGAAAAGTGGTAAATATTAAATAATTTATGAATGATTTTCCACTGAAATGTAGTAGTACGTCTGTCTTAACTGATTTTCTCTGCTTTTATTTCACACACAGGCCCGTTATGTCTTATGTGGTATTCATATGTGTGTCAACAGAGGACCAAGAAAGACACATTATCTAGAGGGCCAAATACAGTTGTATGGCAGGCCGGATGTGGTCCCCGGGCCTTGAGTTTGACAGTGAACTAGACAGATGACGTGCAAAACAGGAAGAAAAAAAAACCCTTCACCAAAATCAAACCAGGGGTAAACATAAACTAACTGACTAACACGGGACACGACAGTATCCCTATGTTGTTTGTCTTCATGTTTATCCTCAGCATGACACACGTGACAGGTACAGTAGTGTAATTGTATCTGTAAAAAGTCTTAATTCAGACGTTTTAAGAGTGAAGGGTGATGTGAGTGTTATAATTTCATTGTTTTTTTTGGTCACCCCTCTGTTTTATCTGATCATAAATGCAATGGGATGTTTGAAGATGGCACTTAGTGTTGTAAACACAACACCATGTGATGACAGCTGCCTCTACACAGCAGTGACTCACCTGCTGTCAGTCATGGAGAAGTGGGCAGGGCTGCAGGGGAGAATGTGAGCGGAGTAAAGCGTGAATGAGGAAGGAGGATATTTTTTTTTCCTTAGCCTTGGGAGGATGCTTAAAAGGGAGAGTATCACTGAGCCAGAGGAGAAACACCAATGAGAGGGGGAAAGAGAGCGGGGAGAGCGAAACAGCGAGGACAGTGACATGGCTGCGTTTACTCCCATTCTCTATTTTTATATCACTCTTTTCCTAATTCTTGTGGAAATAGGACATGCCAGTGAAGAGGATGACCATGTCATGGAAATGACAGCCCCGGGAGATTTCATCATCAGTGGACTCATGCCCTTACATGAAGCTGTGAACCATCTGAAGCACACTTTTGAACCCCACCGCCAGGAATGTATCAGGTGAGATCATTGTTTAAAAGTACATTTTACAGCCTTACAGCACATACTCTGTGTTAAAAATACTGAACAAGAAACATGTGCATTTTTACTCAAAATAACATTACAAATACAGTTAATGTATAAGAGGAGTAAAGCCATCCATGTGCTTTTTATATTATTGTAAACAAAAAAATCAATAACATAAAATAACATATGAAGTGCTAAAGACAAGAACATGATCAACATACACAACATTAGGAAAATAAAATGATTGAAGTTTATGACAAGATAGAGAATTAAATAAAATAAATATTAATTAAAATGTCCTATGGTTATGGTCCTTTTGGGTAAAGATGCATCACTTTGTTGTCAATGTGTTCAAACAAAGAACTGATAAGGAAAAAACTAAAAGAGAGGGAAAAACAGAATATAACCACAAATAATCAGACTGCAACAACATGCAAACACAGAGCTTTCACCCAGAAGTTGAGGGTACTTTTGTTTTTTTCACATGAAACTAAATAGAAGTGAGTAGATCAGCATTTTACAGCCCTGATTATTGGTTATTGCACAGGAACTACATGAAACATGACCAAGTATTATAGCAAAAAAGTAATAACTTTAACTTTATAATTAGAAGATTAGAAATAATGATTTTTATTCAAAATAATAATGTTGCCCTTTCGTCAAAGAACCAGCAAAACTGTTTTCAACTGTGCTAACATCATTGCAAAAGGTTTTCAAGGGTTTTCTAATCATCCAATAGCCTTCTAACACCATTAGCGAACACAATGTACTATTAGAACACTGGAAATGGGCCTCTATACACCTATGTACATATTCCATTAAAAAACAGACGTTTGCAGCTAGAATAGTCGTTTACCACATTAACAATGTAAAGAGTGTATTGTTCTGATTAATTTAATGTTATATTCATTGAAAAAAAGTGATTTTCCTTCAAAAATAAGGACATTTCAAAGTGACCCCAAACTTTTGAACGGTACTGTATTTTGTTGCTATTACCAATGAATAATCATCATCAATAATCACACGCGCCACATTGTCCATAACTGAAAGCCCTACGTTGCATGTGCAGACATATACCATTAAATTGTGAATAACAAAATGGGACAACAGGAATATAGGATTTGATAAATGGAAATTATTTTATAGCCCAGTCTGCAACCTCCAGGCCCCACCAGTGGGTCACAGCCCAGTTTATTGAATCAGTATGTTTAACATTCTGCTGCTAAATCTTTATTATAAAAATTAACATTACAATGTTACATCAGCTTACACTTACTGGCCTCTTTCACAAGCCTTTAATGACATCTTACGCCCTTTCATCAAGGGCTGGAATTTGCTCTGAGCAGAAACAAAGAACGTGAAATGCAAGCTTTGGAGAATGCTGCAAAGTGGGGTACGATGTAAAACCTTAGGCCTCATTCACCAATATCTGCTTCTGTTTTTGTTACACTTTATTTTGAAGGTCAATCGTTGAATCTCTATTAGTGAATCAACATGTATTCAATACAATGTCAGCAGATAATCAGTTGTTATTCAACTGATAGGTGACATCCAATTAACTACCTGCCAGTACCAACTATGAGTTGTGCTTCAAGTGTTTCCAACCTTAGGCCCACATAAAACACTCTTTTTCAGTGTGTTTACATGCATGTTAAAAGTCTGATTTCAGTCAGATTAGAATATGGGCCAATTCCAATTCCTATCTTAACCCTCAAGCTCAACCCTTAATCTTAACTGGCCCTCAAAACCAAGTGGTGAGGGTTATTTTGTCACTTAGAAATGGGACACCCCTTAAATGCAGATACGTCTTCAGACTGTGGGGGGCAGAATAACGCGAAAGCTGCGTCCAGTCTGTCAACTCCAAAAAAGAAGAAGAAGAACACATTTACGTCACGATTATTTATTTATTATTTTATTTCAGTCAAGTTATTAGGTTGTCAGTTAGTTATAAGATGATACTCATACAAATACCACAACCACGGACATATTCAGCTGACAGTTACCACACACCACGGCTTATTGAAAAGTAAACGATAGCAAACGATCGCGTGTCCGCACCGGCCGGCTATTGACAAAAGATCGTAAAATAAAAATAAATGTTACGCAACAATGACGTCAGTAATCTATAATATGGGTCTACACTAAGATAAAACAATAGTTTTCATCATTTTTATATCTCTATTAACAAAGAAAATACTTAATTTGTATCGCACTCGCTTCGCTGCTTTCGCCGCCATCTTTGTTATGTCAAAACACGCAATGCATTCTGGGTAACCCTTGCTCCCAAGGGTGGTCTCAGAAAATCTCAATATTGAGGGCAATACAGCCCTTAAACTTGCCCCTCAACTTAATTTTTCTGAGAATCGGGACAGCACTTGCACTAGAGGGAGCGCGCATTTTTGAGATTGAGGGTTGAGATTGAGGGTTAAGATTGAGGGTTAAGCAAGGAATGGAATTCACCCTTTAATTAAATTTACTTAATGTCATGTGAATTAGTTAGACCGACTAAAATTGAGCTAATCTTAGGCAGACTAACATACATGGATAATGCAATTCATAGTCCGATTACTCCTGCATGTATATGCTTAGTCGGACAGGAGTCGGACTCTTTGACCCATAAGTAGAAGGAGACGACATATAAACTGCTGTACTGTTGCCGGCGGCAGCATATTTCTGCAGACAACAAAGCAACCACAAGAGCCATGCTCGATCTAATTTGTATCCAAATTACATTGTGAGCCATCTCATCATCCATCTCGCCATTTAATGTGTTTATTGTCAAGTAAACAAACCGGCCAGTCAAGTCTTCAGAGTTCTCACTTTGTGCACTGGGGCACAATCATGGTTGGAAAATTGGTATGCTAGGACAGTAATTTTGCCATTCATTGGCCTAGCCCAAAGCCTCATTGAAACACCTGAGGTCAATATTTTACAGTTGTGGCCAAATACTTTTGTCCATATCGTGTATCTCATTCTGTATGCCCTGTATCTATTATTTGAACACCATGTGGTGATGCTGCATTGTTCCCACAGGTTTGAAGAAACAGGCTTGGCAAAGTCTCTGGCAATGATAAATGCTATTGAGGTGATGAACAGATCCCCGGTGCTCACTGCTGTGAACGTCACTCTGGGCTACGAGATCCTTGACTCCTGCTCTGATGTCAGCACAGCTCTGAGAGGAATAGAATTGTTAATTCATCGGGACCTCTGCGATACAGACAATGCCTCCTCCACCTCTGGCCAGCCAATCATGGCAGTCGTAGGTGCCACTTTCTCTGAATTATCCATTGCCGTGGCCCGACAACTGACGCTCAGGATGATTCCCCAGGTAAGTTGGGAGCGCTAGGAAAATGCTGCTAAAGCCCTGTGGCAGCACTGACGGACAAAGCTGTCGCCTGCAGGCAACTGAAGCAGCAGAACTGGTTTGGAGTGATAGATGTTAAACATCAGCAGCTGTCAGCTGAGGCATGTAGAACACAAGAGATGGTCGGGAACATCACAGCTACAATAGGCAGGATTGTTTGGCGTAATTGTTCAATAATCTCCTGCTAGCATTTACGCAACAGGTCCATCAAATGATCCAAGATAGAAGTAGACTTCTGCACCACCACTCGGCTTTGTTTACAGCCTTTTAAAAAAACATAAATCTGTCCTGTCACAGGGAATTTTGACCAAGCACAGGACAGCTCAGAGAGAGAGGGGGTGCTCCTACTGAAGGTGAAAAAGTCAAACAGTTGGACAGTAAACACAATATAATCAGAGGTTCAGAGATGGCAGACATCCTCTGCCACCAAGTGGCAATAAATAGTGATGTCACCTATCAGAATCTGAACTGAATCTCAGAATTTGCAATTTGGCCAGTGCTATGTCGGAACACATGTGCACTTGATCCAGTAAGAAGCCAGAACTCCAGAAAGAGACAGTCCCGATCGTGAGGTTAGTTCTTGTTGTCAATGAATAATGACGCTTTTCCACTACAGTTCGAGCGCGACTCAGCTCAGCACGACTCGGCTCAGCACGACTCGGCTCAGCACGGCTCGACTCGACTCACTTTCTTTTGCTTTTCCATTAGAGATAGTACCTGTTGACTTGAGGTTCCAAGTGAGCTGAGACAATACTGAATGTAAAGTCGAAAGACTGTCGGCCACTGATTGGCAGAGTGTCAGCACTAGAAGAGATATGAGTGCCACGTTCGACACAGGAGTCAAACTGAACAATGCTGAACTGTAGATCAGTCAAAGAGGCATGCGTTAATCTCCAACATATAGCAAGGACATGTCTAAAAAAAATCAACATTTAACAGAGAAGTGTGGTTTATTTTGCAAACACGATGCCGAAAGCCAGCGATCACAAGCCGCATTACAACCCCTTCCGCCATATTTCAGTTCGGTGACTGTGTCAGAGGGAGTCTATGCTCCGGAAGCATGCAGGAAGTAGTGAACTAATCTTTTTACCTAACTGATTCTAATGATTCAGTCAGGTGCTATCCGATTGCAATCCGATCACAGAAAACACATTTGAATGCCAGGTGTAAAGGGGGCCAGACAGGAAGTACAACAATGATGACATTGCTGATAGCAGCTTTAAATTTATCAATGTTTTTCTTCTCTACAGATCAGTTATTCATCAAGTGCTGTCATTCTGAGTGATAAGAGCCGCTTCCCTGCCTTCATGAGGACCGTTCCTAATGATTATTATCAGACAGCTGCCATGACCACACTGTTCAACATCAACAACTGGAACTGGGTGGGAATAGTGATCACAGATGGAGAATATGGCCGTTCAGCTTTAGAACAATTTTTGATCCAGTCCCTTTCTAAGGGCATCTGTGTGGCCTTCTCATTACAAATACCTCAGTCTGTGATTAGTAATTTTACCCACACAGCAGTTGAGATTGCTGCCACTGTTATCCTCAAAAATCCGAAGGTACAAGTCATTGTGTCCTTTGCCAGGCCAAGTCACGTTAGGTTCATTTTCGAGGAGCTGAAGAATCAGGTGCTGAGAAAAGGACTTAACATAGAGTCTATGAGAAGAGTGTGGGTGGCCAGTGACAGCTGGTCCTCTTCCCCATCCGTGACCAGAAATCTATCTCTGAGAGAGATAGGACACATTGTGGGCTTCACCCACAAACATGGAGATACATCATCATACAACCAATACTTGAGCAGACTGGAGAAAGCTGGACATGAATATGCAAAGACTAACCCCTTCCTGCAAAAGTTCTTTACACTGCTTAGTGCTGCAGGACATGGAGACACTGAAGTGGTGTCTGAAGCTGTGAAAATCCTGAGAAAACAAATTGGTAGTGACACCATCTTCAGTATTGAAATGGCGATTAATGCCATTTCTCAGGCTGTGGCATCCATCTGCAGGAGCAGAGACTGCAAACGACCAGGCACAGTGCAACCCTGGGAGGTAACTGTGCATGAAGAGTCTGTGTATCTGTGTGGTAGCCAGACAGCATGTCAATGTGGGCTCCATAAGGATTATATTCGGACTGACAATATGGGTCCCAAGTGGGTTTGCCCACTTTATGCTCATGCCCACTCTGTACCCTTTCCAGGTTAGTTAAGTGGGCATGTGCTTGAAGTGGGCAAATTATACAGGTCCCATATGGTTCCAGTGACATGGACAAAATACAGGAGGGACCACCATGGAAACCACGGTCAAACCCGCTTGGGACCCATATTGTCAGCCCGAATATAACACTTATGGAGCCCACTGACATGCTGGCTGATAGAGTCAAGATAAAGTGGTTTAGATACTGAAAGAAATGAAATCTGAAATGTTGTGCAGTTGCTGGGTGGTCTACGGATGGCAGACTTTCAGCTCAATGGAGAGACCTATCATTTTGACGACAATGGTGACATTAACCTGGGCTACGATTTGACAATGTGGTGGTCAGATGGCAGCATAGTACATTATCAAGATATCGTCGCCGAGTACCACCCACAAAGCGACAGCTTCACCTACACCTCCAACAGCATCACCCAGCACTTCATTGATCTGAAGGTAAGCTGTAATTTTACTGCCATTACACACACACACACACACACACACACACACACACACAGAACACTACAGCTAAATAAAATGTATATGTATACACACATAAGAAGAGTTTTAAAATCACAGTGTTCCACTGCTTTCCTCAGCACATCATCTCAAAGTGCACCAACAGCTGTGTTCCTGGAGAGTTCAAGAAAACAGCAGAGGGTCAGCACACCTGTTGTTATGAGTGCATTAACTGTACTGAGAACTACTTCTCTAATATGACAGGTAAGATTTTTTTTTAAATTTAAGTTAAGAGTATGATCAGTTACTGACAACAAGCCCTCCTAAACATTACACAGCTGACTTTAAACCCGGTTGGATTGAAGTGTTCCTGCATATAACTGTGTCTGTACCTGTGCTTGTGCTCCATCATACCTGCAGATATGGATCAGTGTCTGAGCTGCGACATAAATAAAGAGTGGTCAGCCGTGGGCAGCTCCAACTGCACCCCCAAAGTCCTACTCTTCTTCTCCTGGGACGACGGCTTTGCCATTGTTCTTCTGTCCTTTTCGTCCCTGGGCATCCTCCTGGTTGTACTGGTGTCCGCTCTGTTCATACATCAGCGTAACACCCCTGTGGTAAAGGCTGCCGGAGGGCCACTGAGCCAGGTCATCCTATTCTCGCTGGTCGCTAGTTACATTAGTGCCATACTTTTTGTAGGTCACCCCAACAAATTCCAGTGTAAGGCTCGACAGGTGGTCTTTGGGATCAGCTTCACTCTGTGCGTCTCCTGCATCCTGGTCAAGACCCTGCAGATCCTGCTGGCCTTCCAGTTCAACCCTGCGGTGCAGCAGGCTCTGCGGAAGGTCTTTCAGCCTTACGTCATCGTCAGTCTCTGTGTATCCATGCAGATATCTCTCTGCATCTGCTGGCTGGTCCTCAGAAGCCCGTATAATCACTTCATCAGGCAGCCAACCACTCTGCTGGAGGAATGTCATGAGGGCTCCTACATTGCCTTTGGGGTGATGTTAGGCTACATAGCTCTGCTAGCTCTTGTGTGTTTCATCTGCGCCTACAAAGGACGAAAACTTCCACAGCACTACAATGAATCTAAGTTCATCACCTTCAGTATGCTGCTCTACCTCATCTCCTGGGCGCTCTTTATCCCCGTCTATGTCACCACTTCAGGGGTGTACCTGCCAGCTGTGGAGATGGCGGTCATTCTCATATCTAACTACGGCATCCTCTGTTGTCATTTCTTCCCAAAGTGCTATGTAATCCTTTTTAAGAAGGAACAAAACACTAGGTCTGCTTTCAGAAAAGATTTGTATGAATATTCCAGCAGAACCTCAATTTCTGCCTCAGAGTCTGAAAGTCCGGTGACAGACAAACAGTCCACTGATCTGTCTTTCATCAGTGTTTCATCACTCTCTGTATATACACTTAGTCCTGATAAAACTGAAGAGGTGAAAAAGTGCTGCGACACGACCAGCTGCGCAAGTCTGTGCAGAGACTCATTCACACGACGTCGTTCCAGAAGAAGCAGCATATAACTCTTATCATTTAAAATGGCTTTTCTGAGGGATGTTTGGTGTGGTATGTGGGACTGACATACAGTATAAACATAGTTTCCACCAAGTGGCGCGCTGCAGTGCAATTCAGCTCGACATGGAATGGTATTTCCACTGCAGGCTCATGGTGTCACACTATATGCACAAAAGTATTCAGACACCTGATCATTTATGATAGAAAATGTAACCTATAAATACATATCTACTGAATACATGTACTGAGGCCGCCCTACACTGGGAAATGAAGCTACACTCTTGCTCCTATTATAAGATGATGTTTATTTTTGTGAAGAATTATTACCTTACTTTTTCTCAGGCTTTTAAATGTGTGGTGTGGTCAAATTGACCGTGACAGCAGTGTCTATCCAGTATTAAGAATATAATGTATATAATGTTTTATGTTGTGTAACATCAGGAACTACATCGTATTATGCATTTTGCCTGTAATGTTAGTGCTAGATTGAAGGCGTGATATGAAGTCAGGTGTGAGATGAGGTCTCACTTTTGTGGTCCATAAGAGGAACCAAGTTGCACTGATGTCACTGAAATGTATAGAATATTTTTCATACTATTGTTGCAGCAGATGTAGATATACATTTTCTTACACTCTTAGAAATAAAAGTGCTACGGCAATGTTAAAATATAGTTGTGTAAACAGATCGAGCAAAGTCAGCTCCAGATTTTTCACAGGAGGCAGATATAATCCCAGTGAGATCATTTGCTCTCTCATCAGCCTCTGCTCTTCCTCACATATACTTCAGACATAGTGAAATTAGATTAAGATGGAGTGAGCGATAAGGTGATTCTAATTATTATTATTTAATTCATTAATTTTTTTGTTTCATTTTCTACACACTCAGGTGAAAATTCCTGATTCTGATTTTCCTCCAAGTACCACCACTGGTCGTATACGTACCACAGTTTGAGAACCATGGCTCTGCATTCTTAGAAATAAGGGTTCCAAAAGGGTCCTTCAACAAGGGCTGAGGTTCTACTTCTACTACTACAACTGCTAACCATTTTCTTCTGAAAAACCCTCCTTTCCAGAAGAAAGGGTTTTACAAGGGTTCTTGGTAACACAAATGGTTCCAGTAAGAAACATATTGATCCAGAGAACCCTTTAAAACCCCTTTCCTGAAGACAGGGTTTTTGAAGGGTTCTTGGTAGAACCCTCCAAAAGAGTTCCAGGTGAAACCTTTATAAAAAAAAAGGTTCTACCGGGAGCCAAAAAGGGTTCTCCTACGAGGACAGGCCGAAGAACCTTATACGGTTCTACTTAGCACTTTTATTTCTAAGAGTGTAGACTTAAGTTAGCTCTTTCCTTGTTGATTCTGACTATGACACTATGTGGTTAAGTGTGGCATTTTTAAGTGACTTTGTGACATACATGTGACATGATATACTATACTATATATATAAAAGTCATGAATGTAAACGGTGTCTGAGGGTCTTTGTTTATGAGGGACAGAAGGTGTCCCCCTCTGTAACACCACAACAGTTTTACCAGCACAAAATAAGCTGTGACATTGCCTTTTCACTCATGCTCAAACAATGAAAGAAACAAAACGAGGCACACCAATAACAATGTTTGCAATGTGTGCATTAGCGTCACATCTGCGCGCTTGTGAGTCAAAACGGTTGTTCTTCTGAACTCAACCTTCTTTTTCGACTTTGCGTGATGAAGTTGTCTGAAGATGTTTCAGGAATGAGGAAGACAGAACAAAAGTGGCACAGTCACAACGTTTAGACAATCGTTATTGAGCAAGACACTCAACTTCAAATAGCCCCTGATGGCTGTGTTTGTCAGTGTGTGAATAGATGATTGATAAAAGTGAGTGTGTGGGTGTGTGTGTGAAGTGAATGGGTGAAATGGGTGAAAGTGACTCTTGGTTTAAAGTGCTTTATGTGGCCATTCAAACAAGAAAGTCTCCATGGACGCCACAGACGAATGTGCTTGTCATTGTCACGTCACTTTTCAAATTCACTAAAACATTTTCTCAGCTTGTGAGATTGTGATTCATGGTTAATGTATATTCCTCCACCATGTAAGGCAGGGCAGTTTCGTTTGAAAAGCATAATCCTTTACTCCACAGCTGTAATTGATTCCACATGTTCTCAGCCACTCTTTTCGTAACATATCAAATGTGTTAAGACGAGAAACTGCACTTGCATTACACAGACAAAACTAGGGAAGACTAAAATGTAAAGGATAGCCCAGATTTACCTGGTTTCCTCACAAACCTTAGCTACTTTAGTCCAAGTTATTGAATTTCAAAAGGACAATCGATGGCAACTGTCCAGCTCCTAACCAAGGACCAATTGTCTACAGATGTAAAAACATTCCTGTGATCACCTGCAAAGAGAAACACGACAGGAAAGAAGAGTAAAAGAATCCAAAGAAACTGACAGAGAGCCAGGTGTTTTCCAAAATTGAATCAAGTTATAATCAAGTTAACTTTACCACTTAACTCTAACCAACTTTAGGTTTGTTAGGAGATGAGCAACCGAGACAACGCCCTTCTTCAATAAAACAAAATATACAGTTAATCCCGACCAGTTGCGAGCAAGTAAGTTGATTGGACGAGAAGCATGTTCCAAGAGTGACGTCGATATTGACAAAACCGCTGCAAAGATAATAGGTTTTCCCACACCCAACCTTATTGAACTTAATAACAAGGCCATTATACGTGTGTCAATATCATTAGACTTCACAAACACACACTCATTACATCGCATCCCTCAACAACCCACCGCACTGAGTGTAACCAGAACAGCTTTATGTGTCAGGGTGGATGGGTGGTGGTAAAGTCTGTTACGTTTATTGTGTGAAGTATTGTTGTCTATTGCTGTTGTGTTTGTTAAACAAGTGCAGTACTGTGAAAAAGAACAATAAAGGACAATAAAGTCAACGTCAAGTATGCTGAAGAGACATTTTTCCAGGATTAATATCAGAATACTCACAATTTCCCACTGGAGATCACAAATTGAAGGGCCAATTTTCATGTGCATTTTGCATGTCGGGAACTCGCATTTACCATCATTTCAATAGCAAGTGAAGGCGCCTGCATGATTTACCCACTTCAAGCCCATGCCGGCTTCATACCCTTTCCGGGCGAAGTGGGCGAAATATGCAGGTCCCATATGGTTTCAGTCACACGGACCCCACACTGGAAGGCCATGTGGGCAAACACGCTCAGGGTCACCATGGTAATCATGGACAAACCCGCTTAGGACCCATATCGTCAACCTGAATATAAACCTTCTGGACATGCTGTGTGAGTGTTTTTAAGCAAAATCAAATGAGAGGGAGTGCTGTTCTGAATATCATCATGGCTGTGATGTGGTCATGATTAGAACAACAGCATTCTGTCTCATGTGATATTGCTGACAAACACTCACTGGCCACTTTAATAGGTACATATGACACCTAATTCGGATGTAACGAGTGGTTATCTAAGCTTCTGTTGCTTTTCTATGATTTTTTTTGGCATTTACAACCAAACAACTGCTGCTCACTGGATATTTTCTCTTTTTTGGACCATATTCTTTAATCTGTAGAGGTGATCCTTTCTGCGTCTGGCACCAACAACCAAATCACCATATCTTCCCATATGATTGGTTTGAACTTCAGCAGCTCATCTCAACCATGTCTACATATGCACCGACACTGGTTAGATATTTGCGTGAACCGGTTGAACCAGTTAATAAAGTGACCAGTGAGAGTATAGACACTAAAAAAAACTGTTTCAAAATGGTTTATTCTTATTACAAACTTTCACCATCCTGAAGCCTAGAAACCTGTGAACGCAGCCTGAGGTGAATGTGACAGCAGAGCCAAACTGGTTCCTCCAGGTTGTGAATATGAGTAAGCCGAGTGTTTGAGATCTGCTCGAAAGACAAGCATGGTGAAATAACACTTAATGTTCCAGAGGAATGATGAGGTACACTTTTAAACAAACAGACTGTACCATGGGAAGCTCTTCAGTGTTTGCATTTACTGTGAATCTCATGTAAGAATTCAAGTCGGAATTAAAAATGAACAATCACTTGGCCAATTAAAGGTAAAAACAGTGGCCAATTTGTTGGTGTTAATGGAATAATAATAATCTTTTACTGAGATTGACCATTTTTTTTCTCTTGTTTCATGAGCCTATGTTTGAGTGCAGGCAGGGACAACACAAAGCTTTAACATGATGTGGTCAGTGAGCATGAAAAGGTAAACAGCCTGAGGTGCTGCGCATGTCATCGAGTTTCACCCTGAAAATCCCCAGCTCTGAACTTGTCTCTCGAGTTGCACAACGGGAAGAGGCGAAGGAAACATGACAACATCTATTAGATGGGGACCACGCACGAATCCATCCGTGTGTCAATATGCGTGTTCTTTTTCGTAGGCGTCCAAGAAAAACACAGGCCGAGGAGCTCAACAGAAACTTGACATGCTGTCACTGCCGTGATGAATAGAATGTTCTGAGTAAAGAATGCCACATTGTAAGAGGATATTCGCGAGCTGACATTCCACAGTCTTGTCATATGCTCAAACATATAATCACAGCTAACAACCAGAGAAAGCACCCAGAGCACAAACCTTCCCCCAAGGCTGCTCACTTTCCCATGCACTCCTTGATCTCACACTCAAACTTTTGTTGTTTTTTAAAAAATCCTCAAATGGTATCTGCAACTCGATCACCCCACAATCTAATCATTTCTACCTTGGGCCACAACCTACATCCCAATGAAATTTCATCCAAATGCGTCCATTGATTACAATAATTAGTTATTTAACTTATTGAAAATTATTAATAATAATTGTATATTTATACACACAATAGAAATATAAAAACACATGAAAGAGTAACACAATGTTGCTTTATTGAATAAGGATAAATCAAAGCAAGTAAATCAGCTCCTTTCAAAACTGAACTCTGTCTCTACAGACAGGAAGCACCAATTCAAATCATATTATAGAACATATGAATAAATGCACATTCAAAGGTCTGTATATAATACAGAGCCCACATGTCTGCACATTGCACACATTATGCGTACAGTATACAACACAAACATCATAAGAGGTCAAATATTAATGCATATTGCATATTAACTGAAATAGATGGCAGGATTGTTCCAGTCCATGTGTGATGGCACTCTGGAAGCGCTCTCCTTCCTCAGGCAGGACACACTGAAGGACAGCACAGATAATGTGTTTGTAGACATCCTGTAGGTAAAATAATGTATGCTTGTGCATTAAGTATTAGTCAGGGCACTTGTGAATGTGCTACAACACTCAAATGCATCTGCTTTGTCCAGTGGAGTTGTGATGTCCACATCAAGTACAATTAAAAAATAAGAAATAAAATTCCGCATTCTGCAGGATGTTCTTGTATTTAATTTTGACTTATAATGCCATGTATGCTTTGGCCCAGTCATCTTTAATCTACTCACACACCACACACACGCTCACACACACGCACACGCGCACACACACAACGTGTATTTTACAATCTAAAGGAAGTGACTTTTCACTCACAATTTCAACTCATTATCAGAGTACAACTACGTTTTCGGAGATGTTAAATAACTTTTTGGATAGTAAATGTGACGGTTTCGGTGGAGGAATTAACGTGTATTTCCGCACTACTTACGCTTTCAGGCGATCTCTTTTTCTCGTTGGTTTATTATGGTGTTTCATTTCTTTATGATTTGGTCGCTCACTTCCTCGTACACCTCCATGTGGATTACAGCAAGGTCTATTTGAGGAAGCTGTGTACCTAAAGAGATACTACTAAACCGAGTGTTCTGAACAGGGCTGTTTTGGCTAACATGGAGAAATAGGGTATAATATGTCCCCTTTAAGAAATCATGTGTAATCAGGGTTTATACTGTGACTACAAATACATTTCATTCATTCGTTCATTCATTGCGTTTCGAAGCCTTAATTTGCATTATAATTTTCCGGTATTATACTAAAAGCATCGCTCATAAACCTACCACAGTACAAGTGAGACAAAATGTAGGTCATTTACAAGTGTAACATTCCAAATGTTCTGTTTTCAGACTGAAACTGCAAGCTTTCTCTTCCATGAGGATCATTATGGCTCTGCTAGCCCGTTCACCTCTGGTTTTAGCACTCTGTAGTACTGAGTATTGTATTTATAGTGTGTGATGAAGCTGATTTCTACATGTTGTGCTTGCAATGACAAACTGTGCCAGTTTTCTGTTTAAATATGAAGCAGGGTCTAAGTTTCAGAGAAGATCACTGTAGATCAGAGGTGTCACCCAAAGGCCACTTTCTTCCTCTGAACTGGCTCTCCATTCCCAGACGAGGCACTCATTGGCCCCCCCCGGGTTCATTTGAGTTCGACACCCCCTTATTCCACTGAAGGCCTCCCATCCAGTTTGACAGGATATTTTGTTGAGCTGGATTATGCTATGACTGTAAACCAGAATAAACCAGCCCGAGACAATAGGCTTTCTCCGCTCATCTTAATAAGAGATCTTACCCTTATTTTGAGTGTGAGCCACTTTTTCTTTTACTGCATTTTAAACTCATTAAAGAGAGAGTTCCAGTTCCAGTGTTTTTCTGGTGAACCACTATCTTGTCATCTGCTGGGCCTAGCGCCAGTGTCACACGCGAGAATAAACGTGGCTTAATGCACCGCGTGCTGACACAGCTCAAGAAGGGAGGCCAACATGTAAGAGTCGCTTCACCCATGGCGTCCACTGTCATTGATTTGCAACACGCTTTGCATCTGGACAAGTGAATGTCCTTGAGATCTTGGGCAAGTCAGTCTTTGTAATTTTCTTTGGCGAGACATAGTTCTTGGAATTTGCATTTCCCAGGCATCACACTATCATTTGCTCTCTCTTGCTCAACTTTACTCGCTCATCGTCCTACATGGAATCTCACTTCAACAGCGGCGAGAGGCAGTGTTGTGTCCATAACACCACTAGTATTTACAACCAACAAACAATGGCACATCAGTGGTGGGAGGCATCTATCTATAAAGCAAGTTGTGTGTGTCTGTCTGTGTGCCTGTGACGGGCATATCTCGCTGACTTAAGTCGGATTGCCCTAAGACTTTGGATATGTGTTGAGCATGGCCCGATGGTGTGCATCCTTGATTTTCAAATTTTTGGAGGAATTAAAATTTTCACTGATGTATCACGCTACACCAGGCAGGCAGTGGCTCATCAGCAGCAGCTGCGCTGTCTGGAGCAGGGAGGTGGGAGTGAAGAGGCTGTCCTCACGGTGGGTGAGACATTTTCACATGGTTCACCGCAGAACATGGTGTTATACTGAAGCGACGAGGTGTCCACATTTTTTTTCATTAGCATGCCACTACTTTGCAGCTAACTTGGCGAACCGGTTTCCAAAGGTAAGCTAGTGAGGCTATGGTTAGCATTAGCGTAGGACTACATAATACAAACACTGTGCAACAACTCAATAAGCACAATGCTATTTTTTTTTAAAAAGCGTAGCTAGCTGTTGTGACTGTCAGCCACACCAGTGCTGGCTTTACGTTCCTTATCATGCTTTACCATAACTGAAAAATCTTCTTCAGCTAGCACTAAAGGAATACAGGAAGGAATACCTTCTACAGGCACTGTACTAGTTTACATAAATCAACTGAACTACTCTTGCACAAAAGTATTTTCAATGACCCATGT
Organism: Microchirus variegatus; assembly: GCF_963457635.1. Taxonomy (NCBI): domain Eukaryota; kingdom Metazoa; phylum Chordata; class Actinopteri; order Pleuronectiformes; family Soleidae; genus Microchirus; species Microchirus variegatus. The sequence continues at coordinate 19,053,951 of NC_139802.1, forward strand.
CTATTTAGGTTAATTTACAAAAATGTTCAAGGGGCTTTAAAAAACAAAAAACAAAAACTTTCAAGGACTTCCAAGGGCCTGTAGGAACCTTGATGAAAAAACAATACGAATGTGTCAAGTTTACAGCCAACAGATCAGTTTATTAATTCTTGTTACACAATGTTAATGTGCAGAAAATGCAGGTTCATTGCGACACCCGTCATCCAGTCAGTGTTAAGAAGCACAGACTGCAGCTGTGTCCAGTAATTCAGTACTTCACTGTTGTACACGGGCTGCTGGAGTTCAACACGCACTTCTACTGAGAGCCACAACAAGCCACAGAAAACAAAGACACTACCAAAACCTAAAAAAAAAGAGATATACAATCATACAAACCAGACATATTAGAAAACTATACACAAGTAAATGTTCTTGATGTAATTTCTGCATTACAAATATTTTCCATTTCACATAAATATAGATTAATTTCATGTTCGGCTCTCCACCAATTCATGTTGCTGTACTTGAATATGCATGTGGTTCAGGTCTGGAACCGGAACAAAAACAAGAAAACACTGTGCTTCCATCTCAAAACACAAACTGAGACCATGAGAAAATAAAAACTGCTGCATAAAGGCTGAAAGAAGACAAACCTCAAAATCAAACCATGAGGGAGAAGCAGTGATGGACTGGAAACTGCATCATGAACTGTAATTGCATATCACACCTTCCTACAGCCACTTAAATACATTAACAATGTCTTACATGTATATATAATATACAAAACCTTCCAAGTCAGTTGACTAATCCCATCACATGCAGGCAGAAAAAATAATTTAATGTATGTTGGGAGTTCAGAACAACAATCAGGAAACGGAACGGATATCTTATTGAACTCTGGACTGTTGCACACACCACACGACCTAACACAGACACCTCCCGTCCATGGTCTGTATATAAAAATGGAAAAAGCGAAGTCCCATTTTGAAGGCTCAGGATTTGTGAGTTTTTGAAAGCAGAACATCACAGATGTCACCTGCAACCAGGCTCCTATTGGACAATACCAGTGGTCAATCACTCTCATATGTGCCGTGTATTTTTCTCTAAATGGAAACATAATTTACTAAATTGACATCATGTGCTATTGAAGACGACCTGAAACTAACGATTGAGACTACGAACTCCTGAGAAAAATGTTTACCGACATTATAAATGAAGTGAGACGAGTTCTGCATGTAACCAGTGGAGTCACCCCCTGGTGGTCAACTTTCATTCATGAGCCTCACTTCTCAAGCTAGAAGGCTACATCCATGTTTACATACAGTCAGTGCCTCTGTCCTGTTCTCATAGAGTTCTCTGAAATAAAGACCCTTTAAAATAAGCAGCAAAAAGAGTGAAGAGCAAACACTGTTACTGAGTCCAGACTGCAGAATGAACACATAATCCTGGAAGCAGTTACCTTTCAGAAGACAAATAAATAAAAGACCTCGAGTCCTCAAGTGCTCGTCAAGTTCTTTTTAGGACAAAGAACGCAGAGAGCTCATGCAGCTGCTACTGACTTAAAGTATGGCGACACCAGGACGTACAGTCGTACTGTATTTACAACTGCGACCTGCCTACAGCCTGCTGACAGGTCAGCCACTACATATGATTAGATATTAGCCATGATGAAAGAAAATAGATCAGTCTGATGTGTTTTCTGTCCCTCTTTCTTTCAGAAGATTGAAGAGGTAGATTCACATTCAAAAAAGGGATAACGGTGCCGATTTGGAAACAGTGGATTCTAGTAGTAACATAAGTGTTAACTTCACTTAGAATGTAAAAAAACAAAAAAAAACACGGCAACTCAGTTGCACTGAAGAAAAAAAATTATATGAATAGGCTTTCGATGGCATAGACTTCTCATCAGTGGGATAAAACCAGCCTCTATTCAGGCTCCCACAGTCTCAAGGAAATGAATGAGCTGTCTTTTACATCTCCATATTCCTACATCTCCGTCCTTCTTTGGAGAATGTGTTGTTGTGAAGGCATAGTCGAGGTGGAGGTGTGGGGAGGAACTGGTGGAGCTGGTCCAGCAGAGACGGGGGTGAAGGCCCAGGAGAGTTTGCAGGCTGATGCTCAGAGCCCAGGAAAAAAAGGGAGCTGTGGAGGTGAGATGGGGTTAAAGCTGGAAGCCCTCCATGGGCCCTTCCTGTTGCTGGAAGACAAACTGGCCTTGACTCTGGTCCACCTGTGGGGCCAGGCTGGCATCCTCCTCCTCCACACCAAAGTAGCGTTCAATCAGGTCAAAGGCCTTCTGGTAAATCTCCTGGTTCTCGTGGCTCTGCAGAAACTCAATCTTGTCCAGACCTGCAAAGGGAAAGACAAAATGCCTTTTGTTTTCTTTACAACACTACTACTGGAGTATTATGGCTTGTGGGGAGAAAGACAATTTTAAAAAGTTTTTGCTTGGATGGATCTAAACGTATCCCTAATGGTAACAGATACATTCGGAACAGAAAAAGCTACATACACGTTACATTTTCAAGTTCAATTCTGTTGTGGAGCATCTACAACAAAGTAGTTTGAAAATGCTGCTGGCTCTGTTTTAGGCTGACAACTCTGTAGAGCTGTCCCAAACTATTATTTTTCAAACGATTAATCTAGCGATTATTTTTTGATTAGTCGGCTAATTTTATGATTAGAGTGTGCGTGTGTGTATGTATTAGGGCTGTAATCAACCAAAGAAACTCTTGGTCGACTAAACGTAGCGTTTATCTTTGGTTTACTACTGCGACTGCTTGAAAAACTAACATTTCAGTGCGTGACAAGCCAACGCAAAATATTAATGTCGACAAATTTTTGAAGTCAACTACGTCGACTAGTTGTCCCAGCTCTACAACTCTGGGAAAGTGTTTCAGTCTGGATGGACAGAAACCATGACATTAGAAAAGAATGATTATTATTATTATTATTATTAATGATTACATATTATCCCATCATTAGTCTAAGATTGGATTTGTAGTAGTGCTTTTTAAGCAAATCATGAAGTGTAAGTGACCCATTTTAAACTAGAATGCTGGTTTGTGTGACCTGGAATGTCACCACTGTCTTCAAAACAATATTTCTCGTATTTCTGGTGAGGGAAGTTGAGGATGTTAATTACAGTGTGACTGATGGGTAAAGCTGTCAATGTTAAGACAGTCCATTTTTTTCTGTGAGGAATGTGGGCGGCAACAGTGGCTCATAAATTCTTTCAGACACCTCAAAGAGACATGTGTACTCTCTCACAGGTGGGCAATTACTTATCCTTAGAGACTGGAGAAGAGTGATTCATCAATCAAACCTGAGACAGTTCATTACAGTGTTATATTTCCTGTTCTGGTTCGGTTTATATTAATTAGTCTTCCAAGAAGTGTGGAAGCTGCTATAGCCGCAAAAGGGGGACCGACTCCATTCTTAAGTATTGTATTATGTATTTGAATATGTCATTACAGTCCCTGTTGGCGTAATGGTCAGGCGTCCGAAGACTTTTGTCCATATACTGCAGTTGTGAGTGCAACATGTTACAAGCGTGAAGAGTGAGGTAAAATGTACCGTAAGCCTCCTCGATGAGAGCACAATACGGGTTGATGCCCGTTCCATTCTGCTTGGCCTCCTGTTCTCCAAGTCTGAGGATGTTCTCCAGGCCGTTCAGAGACACCTGCACAATCTTAGAGTCCATCACTGTCAGCAGGTCACACATGGGTTTGATGGCATTCTGAGACACCAGATACCTGTGCATACAAAGACGAATATTAAAGTCCATTTATTCTCAAAAATGCTAAAGCACAGCGCAGCTGGTGCTGTACAGCAGCGGTCCCCAACCACCGGGCTGCGGACCGGTACCGGTCCGTGGGTCATTTGGTACCGGGCCGCACAAAAAGAATAAATAACTTGAATAAAATAACCTTATTTCCGTTTTAATTATTATCGGGGTCTGAACAATGTTTTATTTTGAAAAATGACTGGATTCCCTCCGTTACATCCGTCTATGACTCACTCTTGACGCATCCCGAGGGAGATCGCTGGCCAGAGTGTTTGCAGCGAGAGCCGCTGCAGAGATTTCTCTCAGAAAAGAAGTCACCGCTGGCAGAACATTTCAGTGACAAGGAGTGAGTCGCAAAACTCGCTTACTTGTGCGACGTATTCAGCCTACACAAAAATAAGTAAATGAACTAATGGCCAAGACCGCAGACTTCACTCACTCACACTCGTTACTCTCTCTCTCTCTTCCACCCGCTCGCTCGCGCTCTCTGCGCATACTGATTTTGATGAACAACAAACAAATGCTGATCAATAGTTTTGTGCAAGCAAATTAAGGTCCCGACTCTTGTCCCAAATATGACAGGTTTCACTTAGCAATTGAAACAAATATATAAACATTAATGAAACGTTTACAGCTGTTTTGTGTATCTTATTTTGAAGGCACGCTTAAGCGTTACCATAGCGACCAGAGAGCGTTAGGGGGCCGGTCCGTGAAAATATTTCCTGACATTAAATCGGTCCGTGGAGCAAAAAAGGTTGGGGACCGCTGCTGTACACTAACATTAAAAACTCCATTAAAGATAAATAAACATATAAGGATGTTAAAACACATGAAAGTCTATACATAAATCACACAAATATATACATATACACACACACACACACACACACACACACACACTTTTTTAAATTTCTAACAATACTTATGAGCCATTGCCTAAAGCCATTTCAGACATGAACGCCAAAGAATGTCCAAAATATTGGGTTTGGACATCCTATTAATAAGGAATGCAGCAGAAGATTGTTTGAATTAGACATGTTACCAAAAGCAGGAGAATGTCCAGACCACCCAGGCAAAGAACTGAGCCTGGCTCAAGCTTTCGGGAGGCAAGACACTCACGAGATGCGACGAGTGGTGTATTCTCAAATGTGACTTCTCACTTGAACATTATTTGGACAAGGGAACTTGGCGGAGAAGTTCCAGAAAATATTTGGAACAACTTTTGGGAACATCTGCATTTTTCATAAACCCTCTGGACAATTTCAGGAAAATGTCTGGACATAATTTAGGTCTGAAGCAGCTTTTGAGAACCAGAGGCCCCAAGTCTGGTAAACATACCTGATCTGTGCAGGAGTTCCCCCAGAGGTCGCATTCGTAATGGCCCATGCTGCCTCCTTCCTTGTGCGGAACTCTGCCTTCTGAAGGATCTCAATCAGGACTGGGAAGATGTTGGCATCAATGACATTCTGATTGGAGAAGAAATGTTGTCAGCTGAGCAGCCACCTCTCTTCTCACATGATTCATCAAATCCAGGTGACTCTGCTTTTACCTGAATCTGAGCTCTATTTCCTGCAGTGATGTTGGACACAGTCCAGCACGCTTCCTTCTTAATGGACTCCTTAGGGCTGCTGAGGAGATGGAGTAAACATGGCAGCGCTGAACAGTTCAAGATTACCTGAGATGACAAACATACATTGAATGTAAATGAATACTGTATTTGAGCCACGACAAAGAAAAAGAGAGTGAATAAATGAAGTGACTGTCTGCTGTGAGGAGGGTACAGTCTACCTGAGTCTGGATGTCATCTCCTGTTACGATGTTGCCCACTGCACGTAAAGCAGGAGAAACCACCTTGTAGTCACTGTGCCTGTGGAAACAGTGTAGTGTTAAGATAAGAGAAAGCTGAATGAAGATGAAGTGACAGTGTGGTTGATCATTTTCAATTAATCATTTTCTGTGCTCTGCATTTACGGTTTGCTTCTGACTGCGACTATTAAATAATTAACCTGTTAACAACTATTTGTAATGGAAAAACTGTTGTGTTTACTGTTGTATACATGTATTATACTTCTGTCTGTCGTGCAACAGGGATCCCTCACTTCATCCTTCTCTTGGACTTGGACCACATGACCAGCTCTCCCAGTATGTGTTCCAGTGGATGTCTGCAGGTACCAGCTTGTAAGTGTGGGTACACTTAGAGTCCTGGACACTAAATGCCTTCAGACATCCTGTTCACCTTAATCTGCCCACACTACCACTACCCACCACTACTTTTACTGTCCCTGGGAACTCCAGATGTTCAGAAAACTTACAACGTTAAATAAACTGGAATTTCCCTCTCACCAAAGCGCCAGCTATTGACAATACCACATCGCCTGTTTTCCTCTGTAATGAACCAGGAAATTTCTAGTATTTCACAATGGGCTACTGTCAGTTTCTTACATGAGTAGCTCCACCAGTCTGCGGCACACTCCAGAGTCAATGACCGTCTGGATCTTTTCATTGGGGCCGTCAGAAAGGTAGGACAGAGCCCAGCAGGCATCAGCCAGCACATCTGGATCACTGCTGAACAGAAGCCTGGACAGCACACTGAGACAAGGAGACACCTGAACACACCACAGACGAGGACAACAAAGACACATGCACAATTCAACACCGTAATATATGAACAAACCCAAGGATTGCAGCTGAAAGCAAAGATATGGTTAAAATGAATATTCAGATTCAGTTGTAACTCAGTGGACTCACCTTGGCAAAGTCCGGTGGTGGGTTTTTCCCTCGGCACAGGTTTGACAGAGCCCATACTGCATTGCGCGTTGTTGTGAGACGATTAGATTTAGCAAGTAACCTAAACACAACACAGGCTCTAGTTGTAATAATCTTTAAATCTAGCTACTGACACATTCATAAAAAGGAAGGAGCCTTACTGCTGCAGAGATGGTAGGATGCCACAGTTGAGGACGTAGTCTCTGCACTCTGCATTATCTCCTGCTATGTTCCCCAACGCCCACACGGCCTGAAACATTACAGAGTCAACACAGAAGGCATGTCAACACTTCAGCTCTGATCTGTTCACACAACTTCATTTTGAGAATCAATTAATCAGTTTCAGCGTTTTTTAAAGAATTTAAACAAAATTCAGCTTCTTAAATGTGAATATTTGATGGTTTCTTTGCTCCATATTACAAATAAATCAATAAAACTGAAGCAAACAACTAATCGATCAATCATTTGGTGCATAAAATGTCAGAAAATGCAATGTCCTGAGATTTCGGTCCAAAAAGTCACCAGCGTGTTGTTTACATATAATGAATGCAGCTGTGGGTCCTTCTTGAGTTTCTCATGCTGCGTTCTAGCATAAGCATGTAACCAATACTATACCTTGGAGCTGATTGGGGAATCTCTTGTGAAACTTCTGAGAAAATTTGCATTTACACGTTCAGCCCCTCTGGGCAGTTTTTACATGTGTTTGTAACCTTAATCTTCCTCAGGTGGGATTCAAAAGTTCACTTATTCCCTGAACGTGCAAATGGCACACATCTAAATTTCAAAATGGCAAAAACAACAAATTACCAATTCGTGATGTGCAAAGAAAAGCACAGGAAGCTCTCAGTATATTTGAATTTTTTCCAAATCTGCAAATTTCATATCAATTCAACTGTTAAAATGGATAGAAAAAACCCTAGATTAAAGTGTTTTAAAACCCCGGCAATGATCCTGCTGCTCATTTTGGATGTTTTATAATAACTAACATGTTGTGATGTCTCACCTGCTCCTGTACGTCCTCATGCTCAGAGTTGAGCAGCTCAATGAAAATAGGTACAGCTCCTGTTTCAATCACCACCTTGGTGTGCAGGAAGGTTCCGGAGGCGATGTTGGTTAGAGCCCAGGCTGCCTCAAACTGTTGAAAACACACAAAGACACACACACGCACTTGAACAAACTGAACTTAGGACTTGACAAGTTAATAAACGCAAGACTATTTCTACCAGATAATTATTTGCTGGTTTTTGACTGCTTTGACTGGGATGGGACATTCAGAAATGCTGAATGGTCACATACTGCCAGACTTCAAGACTGCCTCGTGATATATAAAACTAAACAGGTTTTTTTTTCATGTTTGGGACGCATTAGGATAATAATGAGATAAATGGAACATTACCCCTGTGTAAGGCAAGCATCCTCCAACACCTGGACTTCACACAAACCTACACAAAGGGTCATGTTTTTTTTTCTGGATTTCAGCTCTGCCTTTAATTATTACATGCATTGCAGCTGAATGTACCCGACTCCACCTCTAGACTTTGTATCTGACAGGAGACGGCCTGTAAAGCTGGGGAAACAAGTTTTGACTGCTGGGTCAACATCATACTGGCTTTTCATACACACAGAATCTGCGTTTAAAGAGCTCTGAAACAGTAATTTTTTGGAAAAAGTGGGAAAATCTCAAAACACTGCCATTGTATTTTCATGCAGACAATGAATACACTGGTTTGGGAAATGATGACGATAGTCCCACCGCTCTTGTGCTGGCATTCACTGTCCTTATCTTTGTTGTTGTCGTCACCATATTGCATTTTAAAACAATAACTAAATCCATTGACCGAACGGGCGATTTCCTTCTCAGAAAGTGGTTGGGGTTATGCCAGAAAGTCGCAAGACTTTTCTGTCTCCATTTACGTGTATACATAGTAATGTGTACAATGACATCTTTTTTTTGGTGAAGCAGTGCAACAGTGCCACTTACAGGCCTGTCATATGTACTACAGCATTTTGAGACATTCTGGGGGGCTCATGTGGATAGGTATTTCCTGGAACGATGCTGTGTTCACAGGAAATGTTTAAAACAACAAAGAAAAAATGTGTTTTCATTTCAATCTGCCTCTGTGTAGCCTTGAAAACACCAGGAACAGTATAACCTTAATTCAGAGGATTAACTATGACACACAACAGAGAACCGATTGCTGTAACTTTTTGACGTATTTGACACTTTGTTCGGTATAAGTTACTGTGTGTAAAAATACTTGAGATGTGCCATATCTCATAGAGAAATCTTATACTGAACACTGCCCACATTGCAAAGTGTAGATAAAATGCTGGCCTTAACCTTAATGTTTTCACGAGCATGTAAAACACCACATGGGTCTGACATGTCTTGATGCTCACACAGAAGCCTCTTTGAAAATGGACAGTTTGGTGTATTGCAGCTCTCACCTGCAGGGTGCAGTTTTCACTCCTCTTCAGGAATTCCACAAAGCGATTCACGACACCAGGAGTGGAAATGACCTCGTCTATGGGTGGGTTTGGCTCTGTGCACAGGAACACACCAGACGTCACTTGCTTATGCAGACAAAACCTTGCAGAATATACGATGTTCAAACTCAGTGTATTCCTCAAAAACATTTATTTATATAGTTGCAAGATTGAGAGATTTCTTTTCAAAAATCCAGGTCAAATTATTCACTCTACGTAAACATTTGGATTCACAGCATGTGAAACAAACCTTTGGAAAGTAATTTCCTGAATTTCTGTGTAGCAATTAGCTGCTGGTCTGGGTCTTCAGAGAAGATCATCTGGACCATATCAGGAGTTATAACTCCATCCTGCACAAAAATCAAAATATTTAAATCATACATGTGTTCATATCAGTTGGCAGTTAGGCAAAGTAAAACAAAACAACTTAGGTTAACATGGAGGTAAATAATAGGCCTTAAGTCGGGCCAGATCAACACATTTACAGAAGGAATACAAATTAACACTTACACCTGCAACAGGTACTGTGGAGCTGATGTCTGGATCCTGGATTGGACAATCCAGCATTGATTCATCATTTGAAGGTGCAGATACATTTCTCCTCTTGAACAGCTGTGGGCACAAAGTCAGAGGTTCATCATTTACCTGCTGGTTAGGGTTAGGTACTCTTTACATTTTAATTTATACCAATACTCCAAGAGTAACTTCTTAGTACTGCATTGACGATGGCACACAACCATAACATACCACCTCATCTAAATTCAAGTTCAACCACATACATCAATCAATACAACAAATACAATTAGAGGCAATTAATATAAGGTCAATAAATGTAGAAAGGGTTCAGTTGTTTACCTGCTCCTCTCTTTTTTGTTTGCGTAGCTGGATTCCTTCTTCCTCTCTTCTTCGACGCATCTCCTGAGGATTGAGTGCTTTGTTCTTGTAGCTCTTCATCCTGTAGCTGTCTTTTCCTGGACTCGCCATTGTGTCTGAAGAGTCAACGTTGACATGCTTTAAGGATCTAGGTGCACATCATCTAAACTAGCAAGGTGAGTTGACTTGGTTGTGTAGTGAACACCTTTTTGTTATATTGCAATTGCATCACGTATGATGAATTGCAAAATATTTCTTCTATTTCTATTTTGAATGTCTTGTCTTCTATGCAGACCTGCATACAAAACGCATGTGGTAAAAAATACATCTTAATATTTAGATCATCGATCGAGTAAATATTGTTTTGATTATGTCACGTGACAATGTTCTACCATTGTTTGTTATATGGGGCAAAGACACCAGAAAATATTCAAATTTAAGACGCTGATAAATCAAAACTTGTTTGGATTCATGACAAGACAAATCGACTAATCAACTACCAAAATAGTTGACTAAATAGCTGAATAATCGTTGCAGTCCTGCGAGTGATATTTACGATTATCCTATCTCTCAACACTCTACATAACGACACAGTAAAACTGCGTTTAATTTTAAAGTAATTTGTTCGTAATCCTGTCCACCGTGCTGCTGTATGTCTTTACAATGCCACATGGGCTTTCTTGGTAAAATGTCATTGTGACAGGGGCGACATTATATAACACGTCACTTTCTGGTTGTGTGGATTGGGCCATGATAAAGTAGCGGTAACCTGACAGGGAGGCGGTCATATCCAACTCGCCTCAGCCGACAGTTAGCTGTCACATGCTAACAACCAATATTAGCACGAGCTGAGCATGTTCCAACCAAGTCTAACCACACACGGCTGAACCTGAGCTAAGCAGCACCCGTGCCTGAACTTTAGTCTCACTTCCCCGGCAAAGGGTTGGGACTGCTCCCGGTCAGTTATCAAAATAGCTTCGCGGCTACTACTGAAGCTAACACTGCCGTCGAGTCGTCATTCAGGAGTGTTAAATCGCGCCGACAACCACATCGACTGCCACAGCAGGTGTCCACAGAAATGCATCTTAGCAGTCGGGGAACTACAGTACCTGAGAGTGAGTACGGGTGATTTATCACCACAACCTCTGCGGATCTCCCTCCGTTTCCAGGAGCAAAATGGCGTCCTGCTAAAACTCTCCCAGCAAACCCCTCGCGTCAACAAATTTGCGTCACTACCGCCAGCTGTGACTCTGACGCCCCCGTATCCTTTTTTTTAAATTATTATAATTTTTTTCATATAACCATATTTTTATTTTCATTTTTTTATGTATTTACAATGGCACAGTACATATTAATGTAAATATGCAAGATTATAGCCGAAGCTAATTCCCATCTTCAATCCCAGGCCAATGCTAGCCACACAGCACAGCGCAACACAAAACAACAGTAACAGCAGAAGGAAATTAACGTGCAGAATAATATTTTTTTTCTAAATGAAATATTGTTGATTTCCGAATACATAATTTAATAAAGTAATATAATATAATACAAATAACATATCAAACGTTAAGTCTAGATGTACTCTACCCTACACAAATTATCCTACATTTGCTCTGCTATGCTCAGATTAATATGGATTTGTTTTTTAATCTAGAAGATAACTGACTGGTGCATGATGCCACATCATGAGACGGACTTTGGTCGACAGAATCAGTTTGTGTGAGTATATGTTTTTAATTTATATGTTGCTAGTTACATTTTAGTCTTATACTTTAGTATTTTATTGCCTCTTTCTATGCTGCCCCATTAAGGCAGCAACACATTGTTTGTACTTTGTTTGTGTAATCTTGCCTTAAGAAAAAATATTATTGTTATTTTGATATTAAATAATTAATTGATTGCTTTCTAAGTAAACAATTCCTCCCCTTTTTTATTGCCCCAGATTATTCTCAGGTAATGTCAAATGTACGGGGAATAGAAGGAGAATCGGTTTTATTCTGAAAGTTTTTTACCGGAAGTGTCACACTTTTCTTTGCGCCGCCGTAAATGTGAAAGTAGGCTACAGAAAGCACGCTGTGTATATGTGTGTGTGTTGGGACTGTTCTGTTTGGCTGATCTGACACACTCGTGTCTCCTGTGTGAGCGGAGTCCGCTGCAGTCACCGTGAGTACATTCACATCCTGCTGACACAGACATCCATGGAACCAATTCATTCAAAAATCTGCTGATTTGGGATGTTTTTACATCATTATAAGGTTACCCAGCAAACAATCGGATATAGATTAAATGCCGTAGTAGAAACTTATCAGTCAGCCAATGACCAAGCCAAATCATCAGTGTTACACATTTTTCTAAAATGACTGCAAATGTCAGACCAATCACGACAGTTCTGAGAATAAAAGGTAAACATCACATTCATAAATGTATGGCAAGTTGACAACTAGGGCTGCCTGCTACTAACGACTATTTACTCGGTTAATCGAGTACTTAAAATGTCAGAAAATGTTTTGGTGTTTAACGAGCCTGGAAATGATGATGTTCTCGAATGTCTTGAATTTGTCCAAAAATGATTCAGTTTGAATGATTTCTTTGTCATGTGGAACAAAATCAAAGAAATATTGAAGCTGAGAAATCAGAAAACTTGTTTTAATTTTCGAAATAAAAAAACACACTCTAGTCGATTAATCAATTATCAAATTATGATTAGGTGCCGGTTTTTAAACTGTGGTTGTATTTGGTATTATTGACACATGGTGCTGCTGACTGCATTGTGTGCTCACCTTGCACTGAGAACCAGCCTGAGACATGATGGAGGCTCACTCTCCCTGAAAACATGGCTGCCAACGGTGACACAAGAAAAAAAAACAAATTTTTAGCTATAACAAAGGGTTTATAAGGGCTAATAAAATGTATGCATGCTTTAGTCACTATTGTATCTTAAATATGTTGGTAAATAGTAGCTTTATCTCTCAGGTAGACAACCTTTTGTGGCTGGAAACACAGTGCAGCCATATGTCAGGACACTCTCCATGGTGCATCTATTACGGTGTTGGAGCAGTTCCTGTGGGAGTCTGGTTCCTTCTGAGGGTTCGCAGGTCTTTGCTGTGCCTTCTTAACCAGTTCCCTGGTGTTCACTCTCCAGGAGGTCATCTGCCAGATGCACCCTGGGATACTTAAAACTTGAGACTCGTTGCACCTCTTCTCCGTGTCTCACAAGCCTGTTGTAATTCTTGTTGTTATTCTTGTGTTTTCTGAATCCAGCAGTGATGAAAAAGAGGGAGGTGAGGGATATTCAGCTGCAACATGTGACTTCACCGATAAATGATGCACAATTTTACACATTGTACCTTTAGCTAAACGGTTTTACTGACATCAGAAATGTCACTTCCCTCAGCTTCTCAACCCAGCGTGTTTGTCAGGTTATGCAAGCCCACAGAACAGCCAGTAGGAGTCGCTGTTAATGAAGACCACAAACATCCTCTACTACCCGCATTCTGTTGTAGTGCAGTGATTCCTGCCTGTGAAGGTTCAAACAGCTAAAATGCTGTGCTCTACAACAACTAGCCACTTTATTAGGTATTCTGTTTCATCCATCCATCCATCTTCTGCCACTTTATCCTCCACTTGAGGGTCGCGGGGTGCATTATGCCAATCCAGGGTGCAAGGTGAGGTCACACCCTGGACAGGCCACACTGGTTTATGTTCTTGGGAATGTAAATATCAAATCAGCAAGTGCATTTTGTCATAGAGCCACGGTCAGAAGAAGCTGCTGAAGTTCAAACAAAGCAACAGAAAGGAGAAGAAAGGTGTTCTAAGTGACTTTGAACCCAGCACAGGGCTGCAGCGATTATGCGTTTAAATCGATCAATCGATTATCGATTTTTTTACAAACAAATGTGAATATTTTTGGTTTCATTGCCCCATTTGACATATAAATCATTAAAACTGTCCAAAGAAAAATTGAGAACATCATCATTTTGAGGTTTGGGAAACACCAATCAACATTTTATGAACCAAACAAATGCTCCGTTAACCAAGAACATAATCAACAGATTAATCGATGATGAAAATAATCATTCGTTGCAGCTGTGAGACGTGAAAATGGCTTGTTTGTGTCTGCAGGCTGCTGCAGCCATGCTGACCTGTGAGATCTGTGGTGAGGAGATACTGCTGGAGGAGGACATGAAGACGCATCTCCTTCTCGACCATATAGAAAATAACATGCACTGTCCGCTCTGTTCCTTGTCTGGAGTGTCATATGATGAACTCTGTTTCCACATCAGCTCTGCACATCCAGAGAGGCAGCAAACGGAGCCGATCACGGCTCAAGCCGCATCCACAAACACTGGTTTAACTCCTCAGTCCTGTGATGCAGCCAGTGAAGTGACACCCGATGGTGCCTCTGGTGTGACTGCTGACTCAGTACAACTTAAACACAACAGTGTACCTGAAAGTGGGCGTTTGTCCCTTGAGGACACTGAACCCTTCACCAGACACGAGTCATTCTGTGAATGTTCTCAATCGTCCAGCTCATTGGACAGATGTGAGTGTGTCAGTCGCTGTAATGGATCGGAGTTTGATGGACCCGGACACAGCAAAGCCAAACAGAAGCGACTGTCTTCATCAAGAAAAGGTGATTCAAATGTTTTTTATTAGATTTTATACGATTTTTCAAAAACCTATATAATATACACACCACACAACAACAAAACAAAGACCTACGATTGTAACTACAAAACAAAAACATAAACAGACAGACAAACGAACCCTCAAACCCTCAAATGTTTGTTACAGAGAGGCTGTTCTCCTGCCCCATGTGTCCCCTGGTCTTCAGCAGCAGCGTTCTCCTGCAGGAGCATGTCGAGTTGCACCTGGAGAAGAGGAGCACAGCTGAAGGTAACTTCTCTGCCGTTGAGATTTGCATCTCTGCTGCCATGTACAGAATGTGCACTTCTAACTAATTCACCTTTTGTAATCAGCACCTTGCTAATCAGCAGGATCTCTTCAAATTCCCAAGCAGCACAAACACGTTCCACAAATACCAGGGCGGTTAGCCGAGGTCTGAAGAGACACAAGATTTCTTTATGTCTTAAGATTAAGACGCCCCCCGGGCTACATATGTACTTCCTGGGACTTTATTTTAATTGTCTACACTGGAGGCATTTTCAGCAGTCAGCTGAAGTCACATTTTTGTGTCTGTTGGAGGCACAGAGGAATGTCACGTAGGACTGGTAAATTAACAGTAACTATAATTATTATTGCAGTGTGAAATAACAGAATTTTTTTATGAATCAGAGTCACGTTTTTCCAAAAATCAAGTATTCACAACATAGAACACTCAGTAGAGTAGGATGGACAGGGTTCCCGTGGCTCCTTGGAATCCTTGAAAGTGCAAGAAAGAAGTTGATATTTAGGTAAATGTCTCCCTCTGCTGATGTGCCCTTGTTTCTTACGAAGCCACCTACTGTTTCATGCGCCCTGCATTGCTTGATGTGCATAGACTAGGCCTGTGCAGAACATGTCAAGACAAAGCAGGCCCCCTAACCCGAATCCCTGTCTACGCACACACACCAAAAGAATAAAGTGAATAATTACAAACATTTATATGCAAAAATAAACAGCAGTTGTAGGGTTGTGTTCCTACGCTCACAGTGTATATGGATAAAAACCTGTCCTGTGCTTCCAGAAAAACAAAACCAAGGTTATTGTTGCGATACCGGTGTGTCTTTGGTACGTTTACCTTTCTCAGATGTGATATTTTGTTGTACATATGCTCATAACAGGTATGCGGTCAGGTTGAGCCGCTAACTGACCTGATGAGACTTGCTTCTGCAGTAATGGTCATATAAGTTTTAAGATCAGAGGTGTTGATTTATAAATAGATTTATAAATCTAGAGGTGGCCCAAAATATTGGTTTTAATTTGGGTGATACCGATTTCTGATTATCCCCAGTTTGGGAACCATGGGTCTGTTAATATGGAGATATAAAATGGGAATGACAAAACCTGACCCAAGACTGAAGCTATTGGGTGTCTATCTTGTGGAAATTTTCTGCTGCTGGTGAAGAATGAAATAGAGTACTTCTGCCGGCCGACAAGATTTTTATTTTCTTTGCAAGGAAAAGGTCAATCTTCACAGGAGTGTTCCTAGCTGGAGAAAGATCCAGAGCATCGTGAGCCCTCCACTCCACATATATACCTGAGCAACTCCCCTTTTGCATTCCTCTAATAGACAAAGAGTCTTCTTTTCCAGGCGGTGTCTCCTGTAGGTATTGGGGAGCCGACTCCCTGCGGATGTCGTAGGAAGGTGTCAGTTCAGGCTAGATGCAATACACAATACACAATACACAAAAAGGCCTGGTGTTCTATGTTGGGCTGGTATAGGGTGATGGTAAGTTGTAGCTCTGAGACAGAGAAATTGAATTTACCATGACAATCTCTGATCAGCTGATCTGGCTGCATGACATAGCTGTGGCCCAATGTGACAGAAAAAGTATCACTGAAATCTGAGAACACTTTATTCCGGAAGTTAAGAATCATAGCAACGACAATGCGGTGCCACAAGTGAACCAACCTGAACCAACAACAGATGCCGGGGATAAAAACCCTGCCTTATGTATACATTTATCAGTAAAAAGCATGGAAAATGGCTATTTGCTGGGAGGCTTCCATTATTTTTCTTCAGAGCACCATTCTACAACCGTCACATGAAATACATTTGTCTTTCTAATCTGCTCTGTAGGGGAGACGAGACCCGAATGCCCCATGTGCTCTGTTGTCTGCAGTGACGACATCTCTCTGCAGGAACACGTGGAGCTGCATTTAGACCACGACACAGGTGGCAACAGCGCAGGTGGACGCACCATATTTTCATTTTCATGTCCACAAAACAGGTCTTAAAGCCCACTAAGTTTTTTGGTTTCCTTGTGTTGCTGCAGGAAGTCCTGGTTCTGACCTGAAGCTGGCCAGGCAGCTGCAGCAGCAAGAGGAGGAACTCAGAAGGAGGCAGGAGGAGGCACAGGAGGAGAAGGAATTCAAGAAGCTGCAGGTCTGGATTCTACATTGCTGAACATCATTTTATTCACATTTGTGTATCTTGCAAACTGCCTCCAATGACAAATTAGGTTCAATTCCAGCAAATGAGTGTAATTGTTCACTGATACAATAAGTAGTATCTGCCACTGTTGAGGGTTAAAGACAGAGGATGATGCACAATCGTATGCCCTATAATTTGAATATCTGCTCCGAGGGCCATGGGTGGAGCTGGAGCCAATCATCTTGTGTATCAAGTCAGTCAGACTGTAGTATGTGGGGTGGGGCCCCTTTTATACATTGCATTTTTGAACCTTAATTACAGCTCCACACCCTGGCTTGTTGGTGTCATATTCCTAATTAAAGCAGCAGTGTGTAACTTTCAGACATAAACAAGTGTCAGTTATATTTGATCCATTGTCAAATGCGTTACCACAATGCTGCCCACGGGTCCTTGGAAGTTTAAAAAATAAAAAAATCAAGGGCCAAGGTTAGACATGGGCTATGAGAGTGCTTGAATGTTGTGCAAGAAAGAAGTTACGTTGATATTTAGCTAAATGTCTCCCTTGCCTCCCACTTTGTTATGACGCCACCTACTGTGTCATGCCCTGCATTGCTTGATGTACGTAGATGAGGCCTACGCACAACAAACACAGAGTCATAATTACCAGCCGTGTTGTGGACACTGTCCACTGTCTTTCCGATTTCGTGCAGAAGAATGAGCGAAGTAACGTTAAACAAGAGAGAGCAAATGACGATGTGATGCCTGGGAAATGCAAATTCCGACATCTCTGGCTCACCAAAGAAAATTACAAAGACTTGGCAAGATTCCAAGGACAACCATTTGGCCAGATGCTGAGCGTGCTGCTAAACAAAACAACTGGAGGAGTTTCAGTTGTGAATTCTACTGCTCAAAACACCCAGTTGCTCAGTTTTGTTGGGATAAATGCTTCTTGCTCTTGCCTACACACAAACTCTCCTTCAGCTGCAACAATTATTTATTTATTTTATCGACAAAAAATCCCCCTCACGTTACCTACCTCATAGTTCTTTTCAGGCCTAACATCCAATATGCTGGAGCAGGCGTATTCCATACTAAAAGCTGAGTTAAGTTAACCTGGCCTGTGTGACATGTGATCTGTGCAGCGGCAGTTTGGTGTGGACGGCAGCGGGGGCTACCGCAGACAGATGGAGAGGACCATGGAGAGAGCGGTGGCTAGTGGCCTCATGGCGCCTTCGGAGTTTCACTGCAAGAGGGCTGAGATGATGGAGTCTCTCGCCTCAGGTGTCGATGACGGCAGAACCAGAACTCAGGGTGCGTTTGTGCATGTCCGACAACCATCACTGCATAATCGCCATACACAGACTGATTCAGTGATTCCCAAAGTGTGGGCCACGGCGTGACCCGTGGCGGTACTGCAGGTGGGCCGTGAAAGGTCATTAAATATGAATGAATTAATAGGTTTTTAATTTTAAGTTGTGTAATCAAGATTTAAAGAAACTCTTACAAAGCCGTAGTATTTAAATTATGCAATCTTTTCTGCCAGACACTGAGTTTTAGTATCCCCATGTTCATATAAAAACAATAGTATATATGGGAATTATTATTGATCCTAGTCTCGTTTCTTGATGAGTGATCGTAATTTAAAGGTGAAGTAAGTAATTTATAGTTTTCATACTGTTTTAGCGTTCTAATGGCTAATAGCGAGCTAGGTGCATGTTCACACAAACTGTCACCGCAATAACTGGTCATGATAGTTATTTCACATAGCCGTTTCGAGATGGGGTTAGCAGGGAACGTATTTACATTTGCAGAGCCAAGATACGTCTGTCGCTGAGGGCGAACAGACAAAGTAATACAACACACACAAACTAACCTGTGTTTAGTGACTGCCATCGGGCAAAAAGTAACATTTAGATAAGTATGTGAAATTACCTGTCCAGCAGAAAACAAGCAAGGTCGGCATCAGTGCGTAACCCTCTGTCCCTCATCAGCGCTCTCAAAGCAACACCGATGTTCACTCGTGATTTCTGCCGTCTTTTGTCGCGGTCATGTTTTCCGGCGTCGCTTTTCCTTTTCTTTGCGGGTATACGGTCTAATACTGGTGTTCCTTTATCCGCTGTAAAATACGTGTGGTCCATTCTAAACGCGTAAAAAGATCCGATCTCAGTCTCGTCTCGGCGCTCTCTCCAGCTGACCAGCACGTTTCCACTCTGTTTATACCTCAGACTTCCTGCTCCGTCAGTGGAGGCGGGACTTCCGCTACAAGTAAAGCGACGCTCGATTTGTTCTCTCTGGTTTGTCTATACAGGCTCCCGTAGAAACATGGCGTCGTGGCAATGCAACAGCGGCCCGCGACCATGTTATTTTACATGACTTTTTGAAACTACGAAAAATGAAACAAAGAATATTATACAGCGACTAGACAATGCAGGAGCACATAATATGTACACAAAAGTGGATTTTGGGTCATATAAACCCATAAATACTACACAGTGTCCCTTTAAGGTTTAGGTGTGGTCCTCAGTAGATTTCCAGATTTCAAAGTGGGCCCCCCAGGAAGTTTGGGGATTGCTGCTTTAAAATAATAAAACACATTGAAATTCATTGCAGTCATTATTGTCCTGTATTCCTCATTTACAGATGCCAGTCTCTAATTTTCAGCTGATTACCTCAATATCCCTGTTGTGAAAGGCATTCTAGAATGGTGTTTATGAAGTGCGAGAGTGAATCATCTGTATAGAAAATTACCCCAAAAAAACGCTGTAGAAATTTGTGTAAACAATCCTTTTGTGAACTTGGAGGGAACAACCAAGCATCAAACTAAACCAGCATAATTATCACATTAGGGACTTAAGATAAACAAGTTATGTAACAGTTTTATTGATGCCACCAAAGTTGACTTTAATCTTTCATAGTGTGGAGTTGGGAGCTGCTCTCATTCTGACAGTGCATCCCCGGTATTTGGTGTAGTTTTTTATCCCGTTTTTTCCTGGCACAGTTACTGTGACCTGCAGTGCTACAGTGAAAACCATGAACTTAGTTTGGGTGTACGTTTTTTTTAGGTCCTAAGACCCCTTTCTTGGTCCCTGTACTGAGGGGAATCTGCTCAAATGAAGCCAAAGAGAAGACGTTTACAGTGTAGTATTAATATCTTCTACTGGTTTTGTGGTTTCTGTTGTCATTGTTGTCTTGTCAGAGGTGTATATTTGTACCCTGCAATAAGAGAGCTGTCATGGCCCAATTAAAGAGTTATCAACACTGCTGAGTTTATGTTCCTGCCCATCTCTCAGATTCCCAGAATTTGTCAACTCCCTGTTACAGTCCACAGCTTTATCCTGAACCAGTTCTTCAGCATTCCCTCACCTTTCACAAAATGTTCCTTTCATTGATCTCTGTCACTGGAATACATGCGCGCCCGTGTGTGTGTGTGTGTGTGTGTGTGTGTGTGTGTGTGTGTGTGTGTGTGTGTGTGTGTGTGTGTGTGTGTGTGTGTGTGTGTGTGTGTGTGTGTGTGTGTGTGTGTGTGTGTGTGTGTGTGTGTGTGTGTGTGTGTGTGTGTGTGTGTGTGTGTGTGTGTGTGTGTGTGTGTGTGTGTGTGTGTGTGTGTGTGTGTGTGTGTGTGTGTGTGTGTGTGTGTGTGTGTGTGTGTGTGTGTTAATCCACCTAATGTTTTATTCAGGTGCTTTTCAAAATACTCTGTGTTCTGCACACCATATTATATAATGGGCAACGAGTGACGCACACAGAAGGATAAATGGGTCAGTGTCGGCACAATGTCAATCTGTGGTGTCTTTGTTATGGTAAGAGTCGGCAGGTAAAGGCAGGTTGACTTGGTGTGTATGACGCTTAAAAAAGTGTTTGCTTACAGTTGCATTTTTGACTTCAAAAGCAAGATTATGCAACTTTATTTTTACTTCATTTGGACGGCACACTCATTTTTTGTTCCAGTGTGTACAATTTAGTGGATAATAACTAGTAGACATTTTTCACTAAATGTTTCATTAATTTATTACCTGAAAACTGACATTACACAGGTTTTATTCAACTCTTTAGAAGTCACGTTTCCTCTTCGCAGGTATTTTTGCGATTTGATGGAACAATGAAAGTGAGACCAGCTACAGACATTTCTTTTCAATCAGACGTGTCTTCTATTGTTCTTCAGAGTTCAACTTACTATACATAAATGTAATATTTTTGATCTGTCTGCACTGCGTGAAAAGTCATACACTCTTAGAAATAAAAGAGCTAAGTAGAACCATATAAGGTTTTTTGGCTTGTCCTCATAGGAGAACCCTTTTTGGCTACAGGTAGAACCTTTTTATAAAGGTTCCACCTGGAACCCTTTTGGGGGGTTCCACCAAGAACCCTTTTAAAACCCTTCATTCAGGAAAGTGGTTTTAAATGGTTCTCTGGATCAAAATGGTTCTTACTGGAACCATTAGTGTTACCAAGAACCCTTGAAATTGAACCCTTTCCTGAAGAAATGTTTTTTTGAAGCAAATGGTTCCAGGTAGAACCTCAGCCCTTGTTGTAGAAGATCCCTTTTGGAACCCTTATTTCTAAGAATGAATCAGTTAGAGCCATGGGTCTCAAACCTATAGTGGTACGCAAGCTTCCTCTCGTGGTACTTGGAGGATAATTCTTTTCGACTGTAGATAGATACCAGTAGCCACCAAAGTCCTCAATAAACATACAATAATATATGCTTATTTTTTTAATATATATATAATATATAATATGTCCAGAACTCTGCTCAGAACTGCTGCACGCCTCTTCACCGGTACTTGCTGCAGAGAACACATCACACCTGTCCTCAAACACAGAATCAACTTCAAAATCTTATTCTAAAATAAATAAAAAATATTTTGTGCAGTCGGAGATGACAGGCTCTGCGTCGACGCAGAGTCTCTGCGTAACCTACGCAGAGTCTCTGCGTAACCTACGCAGAGTCTCTGCGTAACCTGCGCAGAGTCTCTGCGTAACCTGCGCAGAGCACTTTACGCAGGAGTATAAATTGGGCTTACACCTACAAAGCCCTCAACAACACCACCTTGCTGACCTCCTCCATTGGCACAGTGGGGAACCTCTTATGCCGGTATTCCTAAAGACTGCCTTTGACCTCACATGTTGTTGACCAATCAGATATGGATCAGATTCTAAATTTAAAGAGTCAGCTTATAGCACTATCGGTGTATTTGTACTTTGAAGTAAAACATGTTGTCATTTGAGAGAGAATATTTGACCCAGTTACTGGTTCTTTCGTCATTTGCCGATTTCAGATGGTTGTTTGTTACTACTGAAGCTTGGAGGAGTGCATTCATGCACACATTTTCATACCATGTTTCCCAAGCATAGATTTTCTAACTGAATGTTCCCATTCACAATATAATGGCAATGGTATCTTTACATGGCTAACAAATTACTCATGAGAGGCTGCCTAAACTTTGTTGTGTATTGCTAGATAAACACTTCAGCAGGCAGTCAAAAAGTATTTTATGTGGGAGCGTTGGTACATGTCCTGAGCTGAAGCACATGGTTTACCTACTAATTATGGGCTTTGTGTCTGGTAATTATGGATTAATGTCACATTTTTATGAGAGCTGTGGTAAAGAACATAATACAAGTAAATAAACTATTGGAGACATGGTGATGTAGGCAAGTCTCGAGCTTGGGCTAATTGTTTATCATCACAGTCTCTGCATAGAGAGTTAGATTATACACATCATGCTACTACAACGTAATGTTGCTGATTCATTGAGACACAACTTTTCCATTCTTCACTTCCATGACTAATCAACAAAATACATGTGTGATGTAACATCATCTAAACAATTTATCTCTGCTTCAAATTGGGTTTTTTTTGTAACGTAAGTTTGTAGCTGTGAGTGACAGGTCAGTATTACTTTCAAAAAGAGAGCAGCCCCCAACTCTCCGAGCAAATGAGCACCACCTAAAAGTCGGAATATCGTGAGAAAAGTGCTGAAAGGGAGTGTGTGGTAGCCGTTTACGTTGGTGTTCTTTTCTATGCAAATGGTGCACTCCACTTCACAATCACCCAAATCATTCTAGAGAAGGTTGTCACTGTCCTGCATGTTTAAGATGTTTGCCTGTTCAAACGCGCCTAATTCAAATGGTCAGCTCTTTAATAATCTCTGCTGAGTCCTGATAACGAGCCATTTATTCCCCAGGACCAAGAGCGACCCATGTGTAACCCAAGAGTAATTTGTCTGTTCCTCTAATTGTCTGCTAAAAATTGCTGTTTTTTTCCCATATCACAATATTCTGTGTACTGCAACTATATTACAGAAAGACGTAATATTGCAACGTCGGTTTGATCAAACGGGTCAAACAATTTTAGCAGTGATGGACTAATGTCTGTGTGCCGATCACATTCCCATCTGATGGTTTCCTCTTGAGATGATCTGCTGCTGGAATGTACTAAGCTGAACTCGTTTAACATGCCCTCTCGTCTCCTCTGTGTCAAGGTGTGGTCAGAGCCCTATATGAATACTACCAGACTGAATGCAGAGACAGTGCTCATGTGTGGCTGAGCGCGGACACGGACCACTACTGCTCCTCAGAGGGGGATAACGGCTGGGGCTGTGGATACAGAAACATCCAGATGCTCATCTCTTCTCTACACAACATAGACACATTTTCTCCTGTCCTTCAAGGTGTGCAACCACACTGCATACAAACAAACATATTAAAACAGAATAATCTTGGTTGGTGAACAAAATAAGACATTTCAGAACATCAACATTGTCTGACATTTTATGGAGCAAATTTGAAAATAATTGTTAGTTGCAGCCCTTCACACATCGCATGGAGTACTACCATGTTGGTGGTCAGCGCATGTTTTCAAATGGGTATCCTACAGGACATTATCATTATTAGAAGAAGAAGACCTCAGTGTCACCTTGTCAAACACTTTTTTTTGCCTTGTGAACACATACAGTATCCCAGGAACGCCTGTAGGGGAAACCTTACACAGTTCTGCTCAGATTTTTGTGGCCGTACAGATCAACACCAACATGTTTTTAGCCATTCTGCTGAGATGACTGGCAGAGGCTTACGAGCAGTAATTTGAGTTGTTTTCAGGAGCAGGGCAGCATTGATGTTCTGTCACACACAAAAGCATGATGATCCTCACTTAGCTGTCCTCGTCTACACTATAATGGACTAAGCTTCACCAACTGTCCTACTGTCAGAGCCAGTTACAGCTGCTATATAACAGCTATGTTGTTGTCTTTACTCTGTGAACTGAACTGTAGTTTTAGGCCTGACAACAGAACAGACAGAGAAAGACTATGACTTTGTTTTTGGTAAAACTAGGGCGTACACACGGCTATGTGCTTT
This sequence comes from Microchirus variegatus, assembly GCF_963457635.1. Classification (NCBI taxonomy): domain Eukaryota; kingdom Metazoa; phylum Chordata; class Actinopteri; order Pleuronectiformes; family Soleidae; genus Microchirus; species Microchirus variegatus. The sequence goes on from NC_139802.1 coordinate 19,078,238, forward strand.
GGTCTAATGACACTATTGTTGTTGTAGAGATCAGTATATCATCTGGTCTTTGGTGATTTGGTGTTGGCTGCAAAATAACCACAAGGGCACAATTACTACAATTAGGGCTGTTGAGGTCATGATATTAGTTGACTAATGCACTGTCTGAAGAATGTTGGCATTAAACTTTGTATGTAGCATTAGAAATACAAATACCTACCTGCTTGGTTGGAATTGTGTCCATAAATGTTTTTTTATGTCCAATCCAATTCAAATATTAAGCACTTTTAAAAACAACACGGTTGGCCAAAGTGCAGTACAGTCACATTAAAATGCATGAAACATGGTACAACGTATAAGACAATAAAACAAGTGAGTGTTAACACTCTCTGCCACCTTTCTGTCACAAATGCGACAAAGCTCCTCATCCACGTTACGTAAAACTAGTTTTTCAGTTTGAACGAACGCAATCAGCAAATCACATCGACTGCAATTGAATCGGTCTATGTTTGATGCTTTTTGTTCCGTGTCGAGAGTTAGAGTTATGGTTATGGTTAGTCCAAGAAATTGCAGTTAGGACAATTAGTTTCCACTGTAGCCGAATGTAACTGTCCACAACACACGCACCCCTTTCACTGAATCCACAGACAAAATATGTCTGACAGCACGACTACCAGCTTTAGAAACTTGAGAATGTGTATTACAGTAATGCAACTCTCCTAACCTGTCCATATTTTAGTTAATTTAATTTACATACTCATTCCTTTGCAGATAAATCTGTGCCAAGTATCCCTCGGGTGCAAAGTATGATCGAGGATGCTTGGAAAGAAGGTCTGGATCCACAAGGTGCGTCGCACTTCAACCAGCAGCTGCAGGGAACACGAGCCTGGATCGGAGCCACAGAAATCTACTGTCTCCTCACCTCATTGGGGATCAGGTGAGCCAAGACTCCTCTCTTAAACCTATTATGCCGTGTTTCCATCAAGGTTCTGTTGGGTTTGGTACAGTTTGGTATGTTAAAGCCCTGGGTCAGGCTTGCGTTTTGACTGAGAACAGTACCTTTACTTGGTAGGTGGTTATGGGCTTTTCCCGATGGGCGCATTGGGGAGATGCGTAGCGTCATACCGATACGACACACCTCCAAGCAGTATTATACTGGTCGCAAAGGATTGAAGGTTTTCTGTTGTCCAATTAGCTGATTACCATGAGTGAAGCCAGTCTAGATCCACTATGACAGTATTGTACCATTTTACTCTGGTACCCCAAAGGAGGGGTGCCAAAAAATGGTTATTTTGGTATTATTCTGTATGGAAACCAAATGAATGAAACCAAAAAAATGTACCGTACTGTACAAAAACATCCCACTTGCTGAAAACACGGCATATTTGAAAATAAGCCTACTTCTCACTTGATCTACGACATCAGTTTTTCCTGAGGAGTTAATTGTCTCGATCACTCGTTTCAGGTCTTCATCAATAGGACACAGTGTGATTGACAGCTGGTATCATCTGAACCTGAAGGCTTCAGAATGCAAGCAGAGATTTTTGTGGGTGACGTGACATTTCTGGTATTCCCTGTTGGCAATTGTCTTCCCTGTTAGGTCGTGGAGATGAGGCTTGAAGTCATGTCTGAGAAAAGCAAATAGAAGTAGAGGATGTTGGCAGGACATTTTGCACATCTGCCTGTGGCATAGTCTTGGAACAGCCAATGTAAATAAGTCAACCACACTGCAAGGTTTCTGTAATGCCAACAGCAGAGGTTTTTTTTGGCATTATTTATGTGGTGATCCACACAGCAGAACCAATGATCATGATGATCGTTCTAATGGCCACACCACCATGATTCTATACTTAACTCTAGTGGGAATAATATGCACAGTCCTCATTAGAAAACAAGGCCCAACAATCATCAAAACAACATGGTGATGTTAGAATCTGAAACCATTATTGTGGTTGATAAAGTAGGGTTTGTCCTTTTTAATGATGCTGTACCGAGGTCATGTGGTCTTTAAATTAGTAAGGGTTTAACCTCGAGGCCCTTGGGTCTCGGAGCGCAGATCCTGTATGTGTATCATAACAAACTGGTCAGTTAAACCTGGAGATTGGCAATTTGACTGGAGCCATGTTGAGGTTGTGCAACCAAAAGTTCACAGACATCACCTGCAACCAGGGGCCTGTTACACAAAGCAGGTTTAGTGAAAACTCTGAGTCAGTTAACCCTGTAATGAGGGAAACTCTGGTTTTTTGGTTTCAAAAAGCCAGTTCAGCTTAACTCTGAGTCAGTTACCCTGGCAACATACGCCGTGAACCTAACCTGCTCACTGGCAGGTTTTCTTCAACAAACCTTGAGTTTCTCTCTGTCTCTGCCCCCTTTCAGACACACACGGTATTTGATTTCCTCATTCATTCAGTCAGCAGTCGAGTTTTGGCGTAGTATAGTTCTGCGTCTGTTCTGCGTCTACATTAGAAGTTATATTAGGTGGAGAGTATTTTCACTACCATGTCCTTTTGACAGTGATCCCGTGGATGAAGGTGCAGCATTACTGTGCAGATAATTAAATATTCCTCTGGAGATGATTATCAGACCGCGCATAGATTTCCAGACACTTTTCTTTTTGAGCGGAACAGTTTCACGTCACAGTTCATCATTTTCATACACAAGCTAATCCGTCCTTACATTTCCAACATTACCAACTGGAGTCACGCTCTCACATCACAGCAGAAATTGTGTGTTGCGCTGCGTTTTTTGTTGTTGTTTTTTTACGGAGTTTTTTGTAGAACATCGGAGATGCAGAGCACTTGACCATGATATAAATGAGAAATCATTTATGTGTGTGAAAACATCATTATGTTGGGGATAAAACAACTGTAGGGTCAAACAGCCACTTAATATTTACTTATAAACACAATATAAAACATGATCAAAATGAGGTAATCCCATGAGATTATACTGAGGTTTTACCTGTTTGAACAATGTTTTTATGTTTCATATTAAACTGCTGCCAACTGCGCTTCTCCCCCGCAGGATTACACCTAAATAAATAAATGAATAGTCTACAACTCAAGCAGTTTCCCCCTGTAATATTATTGTGATTGTGCAAAGGATGACATTTAAATGACGCTGTCTCCCTCTCTTTTGCTGCTGTGTTACACTTCCTTCTAAAAACATGCTCAAACTCACCGTATGAGCGCATTATTTTTTTCAACTCCAGTGGGTGAAGAACGTCACCCTCCGCTTCCCCGTTGTCAGGGTGACTCGTCGAAACGGGGCTCCATTCATGCTGTCTTTTTATACTTGTGGTGCACGCGCTTAACTCAAGGTGAAACTACACTGAGTTGAACAAGCTAACTCAAATCAGCTGTTCTGAAACCGAAAACTCAGAGTTTCCTTTCTCAGAGTAGATCAACTCAGAGTTCAGTTAGACTGAGAGTTTGTTGAACCTGCTTTGTGAAACAGGCCCCTGGAACCAAGTGGATAATACCAGCTGTCAATCACACCACTGTCTACTCATACAGTACTGTGTGAACGTCTCAATGCACCAGCGGCTTTGTTGTTTTAATAGCAGTCAGTCTGCGATCTTTGGCATTTAGACTGGAATGATGTGACGGTAAGTTGGTCTTATATAGTATTGGCAAGTTGTCAATGAGTTTAACTTATACAATGTGTATGTAATACTCAAGCGTGTCTTGAATAAACCTGGCGTAAAAAACTTTTTTCACATCATACATAAGAAAGATATCCAGGGCCGTGCTGTTACTCAAATGCTGGATGATTTCAAATAAAGTGATTGAGAAATAATTATACCGTATGGTCATTATAGCATTGCTAAAACAACAAATCTAATGGTGTCCTAAGACTCTTGCACAAATGCTTAACTATTTACTCCAAATGGGAAGATAATTTGAAGAAACTAACATAAAAGGACCATTACCTCCAGAGGAAAATATTTACCGACATTAGAAGTCTCTCAAAGGTTTTTTTATGGTCAGTGAAGTCCGAAGTTAACCTTCAATAAAACATAACCAACAGCTGACAGCCAGGCATACCGGGTTAAAAATTAATAAGAGATATTATACAAATTAAAGACGACAAAAAAATAATATTTGCATTAAAACATTTTTTTTGCAGACTGCAAATCATGTTTTGGTATGTGGTGCCACCTACCACCATACACCCATTGCTGCAGTCAGTAGGTTCTCATCTGCCGAGCAACCGTTACTGCCAGTTACAGTACTTCTGAGCTACAATGGCGGAGAAAACGAAACCTAAAAGACTTGGGTATTTTGAATTTGAGTGTCGTAACCGCTTTTGGCCGCATTCTTACATATGGCGCCTTTAATTGAATACAGGTCAAAAAGTATCATATTTTGCGCTTGTTTATTTAAGTTGCCGTGTTTTTGTCGGTACCAGCTGTCACTGTCCTACTGTGTTGTGTTTTCAGTGCCCACATCATCGACTTTCACCAGCCAACGGGCCCAGGTGACACTCACCCCCGGCTGTTTGAGTGGGTCAAGCAGTACTACTGTCAAGCCAGCAGGGGCAGCAGACTGTCCCCCAGACTCGTGCAGACCTCACTGCCTCCGCTTTACCTGCAGCACCAAGGTATCACACACTGGTTCTGTGTTCCTTTAGACCACTCGGTTACAGGTTGCCCTCCCATCTTACGCACATTTAGCCTTTGAATTTGAAGAAATTTGTCCTGAAATGTCCTTGAATTGGATCATTCAATCATTTTAACAACATGATAACATTTAATTCAAAAAGTACATACTCGACTGACTTGACTTCCAAATTGGCTTCAAAATCACAAACTGATGTGTTTTGCTCAAGTTATTCAGCCCAAGTCTGGATGCGAGACTCAAAATCACAAACTGATGTGTTTTGCTCAAGTTATTCAGCCCAAGTCTGGATGCGAGACTGAATAATTATGGACATGATGATGCAAAACTACCAGTTAGCTTTTCTTCTCACCCTCCACACAACTACTGCTCCCTCTGCCCTGGCTCTTTTCCAAACAGTTGTGAGAAGGGTTTTGGAAGCACGGTGCAGCATTGTCCCAACCAGGTAATCAGGTTTGTGTTCTTCAAACTTCTCTAATCTGTCTATCTGATATCAGGGTTCAGCTTTCCTGCTCACTCTTGTTTTATACTGAAAATGCAGTTGATGCAGGAGTCTGGTTACTGGAGTGTATGTAAACGCTGACCTCTCAGGAGTTGGCCACACTCAGGTTTGTTCATGCTGATGTTGTGAAAACTTCTACACACTTCTAGTTCTTTAATACGTCTCTTCTTTATATGATCTCCTGGCAGATCCTAAGTTTAAAAGTGAGTCAGGCCTGTTCATAGGTATGGGCCCGGGTTTCTGCAGGATGGGGACAGAAACGGAAACCATGGTGCGAGTTCTGTATTCGCCGTTGCGAGGGAGAGAAAACTGTATCAACCGTAATATCTGGCTGAAAACACCTAGGTTTTTTTTTTTTTTGCACAATTAGTGAGCGCTCATGAAAAGATTCAGAAGTGGATTCTACTGCTCAAACAAAACTAGACATTCAGAAGGACAATCTTCACAGTCTTGTTACATACCAACAGCTACCTGAATAGCTCACCTTACAGTGTGCCCACAAGTGCCAATAACAGCTGCTGCTGTTTCTTTCACCATGCGGCAGGGGTTTCGCACTGGAGCTTTAAATAGGATTATGCATGAAATTAAGTACGTGGTTCTTCTGGTGGTATTTGGTAGAAAATCATGATCAGTATTGCGATCTCCTCTTCACATGTCCTTCTGCAGGTCACAGTCGCTCTGTAGTGGGCTTGGAGCAGAGGAAGAATGGTAGCCTGTGCCTCCTGGTTCTGGATCCTGGCTCGTCGGTGTCGGACGCCAGGAAGCTGCTGAGCGGGGACACCATCGCCGCAGCCATGCGCCATGTCAGGAAGTTCCCCAGCAACTTGAAACACAAGCAGTACCAGGTCGTGGCAGTGCAGGGGGTGATGTCTGCTGAGGAGAAACGGGTAAGTGTGTGTGAACATGTATTAAGATCATTGTGAGGATATCTTGTCTGGGTCCCACAACTTTAAAAGACCTTTTCAGGGTTAAGACCTGGTTTTAGTGTTAGGCAAGTAGTTGTGATGGTTTAGGTTAGGGTAAGAGGCTAGGGAATGCATTATGTCTTTGATGTGTCCTCACTAAGATATTAAGATATTAAAAACAAGTTTGTGTGTGACAGTGAGTGACAGCCCTGCTGAGGCAGAGAATGAAATGTAATGATGAAATCACATACTCTTGCAGAGTCTTGCAGTGTTCTTCTCTCACCCTCACTCATCCAATCCTCGAATACAGATTTGCAGGCGAGACTTTGAATAAGTGCTAAGTAAAAGTCGTAATCTTTGTATCAGCACACTTTGTTGTTTGTTTTCACAGATTAGCATCTTGAACTCCAGGACATTATGTGCTGAAAGGATTCCATGAACAGCAACACACTTCTTTATCTCTTGTCTGTTTTTTTTACTGTGAACATTGTATTTTGTCACACCAGGAGCTGCTGAATGTAGAGGTTTTATGCAAATAAAGTTGAGTATTTTTTTAATATTTAAAACATTTGCTGTCCAGTCATTAACAGTTTTCAGCTCAAGGTGTAATTTGCAGCTTTCTGCACCACAAGATCACACCGTTAACCGATAATGAAAACAGGACGTCATTCATAAATGGAACAATGAGTGATCATAAGTTGGATGTAGCAGCTCAGTTTTTCGAGGCGTGTCTTATGGTGTGCACCAAACGTCCTCCACCAATATCACAAGGGGTACTTTACTCCTCTATAATTAAACATTAACCTTGAGGGGGGAAATGAGTGGCTCTTTCCCACAGTAAATGTCACATGTGTCTTCAGTCTGTCTGCCGTCGTCTTCTTGGCTGAGCATGTGCTTCCACGAGATCATGTATGTGGTGATTCGGTGCGTTTCAAAAGTGATTACAATCGGATGTTTTTAATGCAAGCGTGTCATAGGCGAGCTGACTCGAGATGAGCAGTTTCCTGTGTGTGCGATGTTGTGTTTAGTCATTAACTTAGAACAGCGGTTCTCAAACTGAATGGAAGTAAGTCTATTTTATTTATACAGCACCTTTCACATATATAAAATCACAAAGTGCTTCACAATAAAAAATAATAAAATAATAAAAACAACCAAAGTACAGAACCCATTACACTACAATACAACAGACAACTTAAAGCTTGTTTAAAAAGCGTGGCACAAGTTAGGCAGAAGGCAATTTGAGTGGTAAAGCAGTCCAAAGTCTAGCTGCTACTGCTTGGAAGGAGCGTACTCTGGTTTTGTACTTTGTTTGGGGAACCACGAGTAGCCTCTGATCTGCTGACCTGAGATTAAGTCTTAATGTATGAAGGAGCCGCCTGAAGGGATGCTAAAGTAGGGGAGATGGGTGCTCTTTTGCCAGTGTGATTTAAATGTCTAGCTGCAGAATTCTGGACACTCTGCACACAGTCAAGCTCCAAGTAAAAAGACTATTGCAATAGTCGAGGCGAGATGATTTGTAAATTCAGCCTTTGACGCAAGAGATCCGAGTTTAGAAATGTGTTTCCGATTAGCTGTTCACTGAATGGTTCACTCAGGACATTTCTGAAACACCACGATTTCTGAGTTTCAGTTGGACAGACAAGCCTAAGGAACCGATATGCTGCGGACTTTTCACAGGAGGCATATTTATTCCCAATAAGGTAATTTGCTCTCTCATCATCCTCCTCTTCCTCACATAAGAGTTCAGACACTGGTATAGTGAAATTAGTCCAAGATGGAGCAAGAGATGAGGTGACTTGAGGTGAATTTGTTATTATAATTTGTCATTTAACATACCCTGGTATATACAGTAGAACAGTATTTCTGATTTTCCTCCAGGTACCACAGGACGAAGCTACTGCATTTGTGTCTTAATTCATCACCACCATTACCATAGTTATTTGCTGTTGCAGGATGTTGCTGATAAAACTAGTTATTGGTCTTTTTTCTGATTAGTTCATTTATCATGGGAGAAGAAGAAAATGTGTCCAGTCTTGATCTAAACCTCAGAACAGTTTGTTTTTTTGTGTGTCAAGTAGAGGAACATTGTATCAGCATGTTTGTGGAGTTTTTGCTTGAATAATGACTCAAATGACTCCTTGTCACATTTGTTCCAACGTTATTTTTCCTGATAATTGAAGCTGGAGTGGGCAGGATTGCATGAAAAAGTGTTGATTGTTGAGTTTTTTTTGGAAGGAAGTTAAAATAGTATAGCAACACCTGTTCTCTAAAGTTGAAGCTTCTTTTACAGGGTACCCACGGATCTTTGAAATCGTTGTGAATCCAAGTGCTCGAACTTTGTGCAAGAAAGAAGTTCAGTTGATATATAGGTAAATGTCTCCCTTGCTTGTTACGACGCCACCTACTGTTTCATGCGTCGCTTGATGTGAACAAACGGAGAGTTGTAATTACTAGCGGTGTTGTGGACACTGTCCACTGTCTCTCCCTCTCCGCCGTTGACGTGAGGTTCCGTGCAGAAGAATGAGCGAGTAAAGCTAAGCAAGAGGGCGCAAATGAGGAAGCTTGGGTAAATGTCTGGGAAATTAAAATTCCCAGATCTATTGTCTCATCAAAGAAAAGACTGACTTTGACCAAGATCCCAACAAGGACAATCACTTGTCCAGATGCAGAGCGTGCAGCTAATCAATAAACGTGGACGCCATCATGGGCGAAGCGGCTCTTCACAAGTTGCCCTCCCGTCTTAAGCTGTGTCACAGCACATCCGTGTGGATGAAGACATTTCCTGAAACGATGTTGGAAATGTTTTAAATAGACAAAGATAAAAAAAATAGCTAATGTTTCGTTCTGCTCCCATGTGAATGTGGCCTATGCCAAAAGTACAAATGATTGGCTTATTTTACAGATACACAATAGTTTGAATTGTAATGACGACACACTCGTACAAAGGTATTTATGGTTAATGCGTTCAGTTTCTGCCAATCAACGCTCAGAAATGTTGCACATTCGGACTTCAAATAAAAATACAAATACAAATGCTCCTCTGTGAGGTCAGTCGAAGACATGTTGTCCAAATTGCAGCGTGGGAGGTTTGTGGACATACAGTCCACTGCAGGATGATTGACTGCTGCTCCCTTAGAGTCCCAGTGCAGCTGAAGACGAAGAAGAAGAAGAATGTGGAAAAAGTCGATGTCCAGATGTGCACAGTGGACGCTGCTGCCAGATGAGCCTCTGCTGACTCGAGTCAGGTGGATTCAACATCCCCTGTTTACATCCCCCGCAAATACAGGGAACAATTTTTACACTAGACTGAAGCTCGGGTCTGAGAGAACGAGTATGAGAGACATTTGACCAAACCTGACAGGCGCCCCATTTTTATTTTCTCAGTCCAGCCCGAATCGGACGTACATTCTGTATTTTCTATTGGAGCCAGACTTAGTCAGAGTAAGCTGAGGTGTACAGTACTCTGACTGTCGCACATGTGGTTTTTAACCTTTTATTGAAGGCGACGGAAAAGCAGGAGGAGAGGGATAAGTGTGGTTTGTCTGTCTGTTGTGTGTGTGAACTCTGATTGTTGATCGCTGTTTACATAATCCATCTATTCTGGTTTATTTTCAGTTAAAAGTGTCCCACACCGTGACTTCCGTGTTGCGTTCACTGTCCCGTCGTCTTCCTTTCAGAATCAGAGGTCAAATCCCTTTCTTCTTCTTCTTCTTCTTATCAATTATTTCTACTTATTATGCGTATATGTATTCATTGTTGACACTGTATTTTCAGTGAAGCATTTCAAAAATATAATGTTAATCTGTGCGGATCTCGTTGGTTTTTTTTGCCGTTCAGACTGACCAAAAAAATCAAGCTAGACACAATCTGGATATGCTACACCTTCGTTGAAAGGCGACTCACTCCACCATTGAGCTACTGTACCATCATTCAATTCTAATGCCTCACTTTCTTAATACTTTTACTTCTAAAACTTAAGTACATTTTATACTGTACATGTCATGTACTTTAAGACATTTACTTAAGTAATATTTTAAACCAAAGTAATTTTCTGGTAAGATACTTTTACTTTTACTCAGTTTGGGTCCAACACTCGCCTTTATAAGCTATCAGTCAATGAATATTACTTATGTGAATATATAGTCGTGTCCTGATGCGACATCGCGTTCCTCTGGTTGTTGTTATTCAGCATCTGTTTTAGTAGTTGCTCTGCCTGTTGTGTTTAAGTACCACCGGACCCGCTGGATCTGCTGGATCCTGGATATACAGTTAATGCTGCGTTTAAGTGCAGTTTCTTCAACACTCCCTCACCAAAATCATCACTCAAAGGTCTCGGCTCAGTGTACAGTACAATGGAAACTGGTGAAATAATAAATAATAAAAAAAAAAGAATAACAGAAGACATAAACAATCATATTTGGCCAAATAAGGTGAAGTCTTTCTGTGCTTCTCTCTGAATACAACACCAGGCATTTCATGTAAATTAATTCATTTAATTATTTACAACATCTACAAACTGAATTCCAACTTTTCCCCTCAATGACTCATTCATACAGCGTCCAGCTACAATAGGCCTAGAGCCACGGTCCTTTTGGTGGTACTTCTGAAATACTAAAGATATTTATTTTTAACCCTGAGAACAATAGTATTAGAGTATATACAGAGGCTATAAGAATGTGCAACAAGTACTCACAATTTTTAAAATCAGATTGCACTTGTAATTTGGAAATATGTCACAGTTCAAAGTTCACTTGGCTTGTTTTTATGAGGGGAAAAAGTAGGAAAAAAATGCTCTATTTTGTGACTTCTGCATAATTATTGCTACTTTATATCACTATTAAAAACTTTTTACCGTGGGTGAAAGTAAGGGTTAAACACAATGTGAGTAAAAATTAGTTTAGGCTTGTTTTAAGCCAGAAACCTTGAGAAATACCCCAGTGTGTGTGAACTGACAACTCGGCAAATTTTCACCAAAGAACAGCACATAGTTTTCTTGTGCCGTAGTTGGTTTGCAGCGTGAGTAAATACAGTAAGTCCAGCACTTCTCCACTGTGTCGTTTTAAGATGCAGAGCAGAAAGACATTTGAAACCCAATATGAGCAGCTACAGCGTTCACACTGATTGATTGATTTACACCACATAAATATATTTTTTTTAAAAATCAGATTGTATTGTATTGTAAACCAATGTGAATATAATCAGTATTTATTTACAAATATACATACAATCTGATTTTATATTTTTATTTTCTGGTAGTCAAGTTAACGTTTAGGCCTAAACCATTTGGAGCTGAACCAGCAGAGAGTGTGAGTGGAATGAGGAGAGAGTGAGAGGCAGGTTCATGTGAGGTGACTCAGTGAGGAGTCCTCGGGTAAGCCCGGGCCGTGTGTGTGTGTGTTCTTGTAATTGTTAACTCTTTAAGACCTTTACTAGCAGAAATACTCGCCTTATTAGGACCAGCAGAAAAAACAACAACCTGGTTTTAATGTGTTAGAACCTAATAGTAATCTGAGAAACTGGTTGAGTATAAGAGCTTAGGTTAACGATAGGGTTAGACATGAACTGGTAAGAGATAAAGCTTTGTGGGTTCAGATCATTTGATAAGATTAAGATGTAGCGAGGCCAGGTGACGGGTGAGTGTAATGGTGCTTTTCCATTACCTAGTTCCAGCACGGCACGACTCGGCGCAATTTTTTTGCATTTCCATCAGTGATAGTACCTGTAATAAGCTTAACAGCGCTGACGCGATCACAAACGACGAGCCGCCTTTCAGTGGCTGTGTCTGAGAGTCAGAGCCTGTGCTCTGGTCAACAAAAGAACTGGTTCTAATGATTCAGTTACACCGAAAACAACTGCTTCACAAGTCACTAGTCACTCGTGTGTGTGCGTGTGTGTGTGTGTTTAAAATATGCAGCCTCTCTTGGAGAACGAAGAGTGCTGCACATGTAAGAGGTCACGCTTGTTTTGGTTGTGATGTTGCACAAACAGCATGAGGTTCTCTTGTTCATCACCTGACACACTGCACCCCTGACCTCCTGGGACTCATCTCCTCTCCCTCCTCCCTTGCTCCCTCCCTCCTTCGCTCCCTCCCTCCCCCCTCTGTCATCATCTCTCTGCCACAGGAACAGAGGTGTGGTGAGAACTGGAAGTTCTGATTGTGCTGATCTGCGCGAGTGCGCGCGTTCGCGCATCTCCACTCTTCGTGCGAGAAGAGGTGGGACGTTCGGGAGCGTATTTAAAGCCTTAACCTGACCGCGTGTTTCCTGGTGGAACAAGAAGTGTGGACGCGGTTGGAGCAGCGTCGGACACACACACACACGGAGACGGAGGAGCGTACAGCAGGTAGGCTGCGCAACATGTTGGAGATGATCACAACTCCGTGTGCGCGTTTCTCAGCGCGAACTCACCATGCGGAGCCACAAATCGTGAGATTAACATGTGATTGTGAAGGGATAGTTGAGTTTTTTGATAAAGTAGGGGATTATTCTTAGCTAGTGTGTTACACAGAGTAGATTACGCTGCCGGTGATGTTTTACACACAGTTTTGTGTGAATGTGGACAGCAGAGAAATTATTGTAAAAATACCTTTACATTTTTTTTAAAGAATAACCTGATTTCTAGAGCTGCAACTAACGATTATTTTCATGATCACTTGATTTTTTGATTAACTGTTTTTTTGGAATTGTGTCTTTGTTTTGTCCAATATTTAGTTTTAATGATGTATTCGTGATATAGAGCAAACAAACCAGAACATATTCACATTTAAGTTGCTGAAAACTTCACTTCAATTTGTTCTATTATTTATTTATTTTTTAATACAGATTATCAAAAAAGTTGGTGATTCGTTTAAAAATGTGCCTTCATATGTATTTTGCCTATCGACTGATGATATGCGAACAGGGGGGGCACACGGCGGCTTAGTGGCTAGCACTGCTGCCTCACAGCAAGAAGGTCACCAGTTTGTGTTGAGTTTGCATGTTGTTGTTTTTTCTATCTGCGTGTGGGTTTTCTCTGGTTTCCCCCCACACTCCAAAAACACGCAGATGTTCAGTGGACAGTGTGAGGGTGAATGGTCGTGTGTCGGCTCCTCCAGCCCCACCATGACCCCCATGTGGAGGATATAGTGGTAGACAGTGAGAGTTTACAGAGATGGCACAAAGTTTAGAGTTCTGACAAAGGAAGAGCCCAATTACCTGCTGATGCCTAGACGCAGCAGCCAGTTGTGTCTGTTTGCATTAATATTTCATGTTTTTCCTCATCAGTCCAAACAAACTGGCTCTCATCTGCAGTTTCCACCATTGATTTCTTTACATAATCCTTTATTTGCTGTTGTGCAGTTACCTTTCACACACCGACTTTGACCATTTCCCTCTTTTTCCACTTGTGTGCGTTTGAATTTGCTTTTGATGTTCAGATCCTAATCTCACATGGAAACAGGAAACTGATGGAAAGCCTCCTGACTTGTTGTGCAGTCAAAACACATAGTTTAATCTGTTTCTCATTGCCAAGTTTTAATGATGTGACTGGAGCACTTAGAGTGCAAATTGAGAAAATTGGTTGTTTATGAAATGTTTCTTTATTTAGATGTTATTCTGCATGGCCTCACAGACTTCACTTGATATTTACGATGTGGAAGTGTTTTTGTCTTTGACTAAGTAAACTAACTAACTATGCCTAAGTCAACACAATAACAGGTAGGTACTTCTGAAATGATTTGCTGTCTACCTGCGGTGCATTCTCTTTGAATACATAAGATTCTGTTCAATTAATTGATTATTAATCATCAACATTTTGATAATCGATCAGTTTGAGTGTTTTTTCATGTGAATATTTGCTGGTTTCTTTGCTCTATATTTCAAACAAATTTTGAAAAATGTATTACATTTTCTGACATTTTACGGACCAAATGTACTCGACTAATCGAGAAAATCATGTAGTCGTTAAGCAATCGTTAGTTGCAGATTCCAGATTCTGTGTTCCTTTATTTGAAGTAATCAAAAATCACTGTTTGCTTTAAACCAAACATTGTACTGCATCAAAAAGTATCAGATCAACTTTATTCCAGAATAAAAAGTATCTTCCTTGAACTGTATTGTAACCCATGTATCTAGATATTGAATTGTCCTCTAGCAGAGAAATGCTCACAATAAATAATAATAATAATATATATATGAAATTGCTAATTGTACACTAAATGTTGTATATTGTCACAGGTTTACCAGCCCTTTTTTAGGCACAATATTTGATCAGCACAGCATCTGTTTATGTTATACCTCCTCTAAAGGTCTGACTGACAGTATGGTAAACCACTTAAATAATCCAACTCCAACCTACGGCACACATGAGGATCATTAGACCCCCAGGGCCAGATCCGGTACACGGAGCAGCAGCAGCGTTTTCAGGCCCTCAATGGAAAATAAATCAGCCCCCAGCATCTATGAATTCTGCTAGTCAAATGCAGCAGCTTCATCAGTGACAGATTACATCGGATATAAGATGAAGTGATGTGTTGGTTGCTTAAATGGAGGTCATACTGGACCACAAACTATCCACTAGGGCAGCAACTAACCATTATTTTTCCTAATCAATAAATCTGTCGATTATTTTCTTGTACTTGTTTGGTCCTTAAAATGTTAGAAAACTTTAAAAAAAAATGTTGATTAGTGTTTTTCAAACCTGGAAATGATGATGTTCTCACATTGTGGTTTTGTCCACAAATCAAAATAATTGAGTTTGAATGATTTCTTTGTTATATGGAGCGAATAAAACCAGAAAATATTCATATTTAAGTTGCTGCAAGAACACTCAACAACTGATTAATCAATTATCAAAATAGTTGATGATTAATTTGGTAATTGATCGATAGTGCGTCATCTTCTCCATATGGCTTCACTGTCTTTTCCCTGTTGTGTTTTTCTCTGTTTTCGTCTCACATGTGAGTGTCTAACACGTTCCATTTCATTGTGTTTGTAATCGGCTGTCATAATTTGTCTGTCCCTCTGGAGGAGAATGTTGCCCACCACTGGCCTACAGCAAGAACATTGTGTTTCTCCGTTCACGATCGAAACTATGTGTAAATAATGTCCCGCTTCTCTCGTCTCCCTCAAACAGGCGGTGCTCAACGCTGTTTATTGCGTGCTACCAGTTTTCGTAACCATATAGTGACGAAAGCTGTCTGTCTTCTCGTTTGTTTTTTGGGCTTCAGAGATCATGGAAAGTGATGATTCAAAGACACAGAACCACCAGAACCACGCGCTGGTCCCTCACAAGGGCTTCAAGCTCATCAGCGGCACTCATGACCCGGACGATGTGGACCAGATTTACAACCTGGAGATCAGAGACTCTGACGTGTTTGTCGTCACATACCCCAAGTCAGGTGAGCGTTGATGGAAGAGAAGAAAAGATGGAAGACCACACACACACTCACACACACAGAGGAGACAGCAGCTCCTCCATCACACACGCAGTTGTGTCCAGTATCCTGCAGTGTTAGGACAGAGAGTGCATTCAGGGTCAGTGTGATTCCTGAAGCTCTCAGTGCGCAGGAAGGAGCAGGGGCTGATTAGTATGTGCAGCCTTTCCAGATGAATGTCCCGCTCCTTTGTCAGCTGCAAATTGATTTCAGCAAAGAGAAGCAGGGAATTGAACTATCAGTGAAACGAGCGTACTTTGTGGACAGACTCAATGAGGAATGAGGACAAAGGTTCACAGAACGACGAGAGGTGAGAGCGAGTGGACCAGACGAGAGGAGAAGGGGGGGATAGAGGGGAGGAGTGTGAGCAGAGGACATGAGGACGAGAGGAAAGGAGATGAAGGGAAGAGGAGTGAGGAGGCCGGAGAAGGTGAAGAGGTGAAGAGACTAGATGACACTCAAGGGAAGGAGACGAGGAAGAGAGAAGGTACTAGAGGAAGAGATGGGAAAGGAAAGGTGTTGAGGAAAGTCGAGAGATGAGCGTAGAGGAGACGAGCGGCGGAGAGGGGAGGAGACATGAGAATGGACACTAGAGGGAAGGAGACTAGGGAGAGGAGTGAGGAGACCAAGGAAAAAGACTAGAGAATGGACACTAGAGGGAAGGAGACTAGGGAGAGGAGTGAGGAGACCAAGGAAAAAGACTAGAGAATGGACACTAGAGGGAAGGAGACAGAGGAGAGGAGACGCAAGTAGAATGGACACTAGAGGGAAGGAGACAGAGGAGAGGAGACGAAAGTAGAATGGACACTAGAGGGAAGGAGACTAGGAAGACAGAGGAGAGGAGAGGAAGCGGAGTGAGGAGACCAGGGGAAAAGACTAGAGGAGAATGGACACTAGAGGGACGGTGTATAGGAAGATAGAGGAGAGGAGACCAGGAAAAGACTAGAGGGAAGGAGGCTAGTAGGACAGAGGAGAGGAGATGGGAGGAGAGGAAGAGGAGTGAGGAGACCAGGGAAAAAGACTAGAGGAGAATGGACACTAGAGGAAAGGAGACAAGGAAGACAGAGGAGAGGAGGCGAGAGGAAGAGGAAGAGTGAGGAGACCAGGAAAAGACAAGAGGGAAGGAGACTACTAGGACAGAGGAGAGGAGACTAGATGAGAATGGACACTAGAGGAAAGGAGACTAGGATGACAGAGGAGATGAGATAGGGAGTGAGAAGTGGAGAGGAGTGAAAAAAAGACAAGGGGACAGTGAACACTAGAGGAATTGACACGAGTAGGACAGAGGAGATAGGGGAGGAAATGTGCGGCGAGGAGAGGAGTGAGGAGAGATGAAAGGACAGGTGATGAGGAAAGTAGAGAGACGAGGGGACGAGCAGAGACTAAAAGATTATTGACGCTAGAGGAAAGGAGACTAGGAAGAATAATTAAGCCAATATCAGACTTGAATTCTGAAGTTGGGGACATTGTTCATAGCTCTGTCTGTCTGTCTGACTCTCCGTCTGTCTCTCTGTCTCTCTGTCTCTCTATCTCTCCGTCTGTCTGTCTGTCTCTCTGTCTGACAGGGACCATCTGGATGCAGCAGATCCTGCTGCTCCTCGAGTCAAAAGGAGACGTGTCAGCCATCAGCCAAGTCAACAACCACTCCAACGGCGATCTCATCCCCTGGATCGAGTTGAACGGCAATAGAGAGGCGTTCATCGCAGCCCCTTCACCCAGACTGAGAGTCACTCATCTGCAGTACCAGTTCATGCCTTCTGCTCTGAGCCACAGGGGCAAGGTCAGCCCAACCACATGAAACCCCCTCACACTTCATAAGACTTAAGCGTTAATATCAACATACAGTGTTTTGTCTGTCTGTGTGTATGTGTGTGTGTCTGTGTGTGTCTTCTTCTGGCTCTCTTGTCTTTTAGCAGGATTGCGTAAAAACTAGGCTACTGACGTGATTTTCTTGAAACTCAGTAGGAGGTCGGAGTTTGGGCCAAGGAAGAATTCATTACATTTAGTAGAGTAGATCAAATTAAGGGTGTGGATACAGGAATAGATTTTCCACAGAAAGGGTGTTTTTCTTTTTCCCAAACATTCAATACGTACAATTTTACAAACACTACGTTACTCACATTGTAATATACGAAATATATTTTAAATAAAGTAAATATTCTATATGCTGACAGAAGCACACAGCATGAGTAAAGCGAGACGACAACTGCCCATGAAAAGTGGAAACAGTGGACATCTGTCTGTTCAGTAGGACTTCACAATCAATTACGACCATAATTCTGTCCTCTTGCATGCCCTGTTTACAGTAATTAAGAACCCCCTCAACAGCCGCCTGACTACGTGCCTTTGTGTGCCAGTTTCCTTCGCCAAACGGCTCCAAGTTTCTTTGACGCAGTGTGGACAAGCAGCAATTAACACTGTGTTATAAGACAGATTTACAACAGATAACATACCAAAGGACTGTAGAAACAACACCAGAAAACCACAGCGCTACGCTCTCTGTGTGTGGTGAGGGAGCAGTGTTTACCAAACCTGGATATGATGATACTCTCAAATGTCTTGTTTTGTCCACAAACTGAAAATGATTGAGTTCTAATGATCTCACAATTCACAAGACAATTCATTTATCGATTTATAATCGATTAATTGAATAATCGTTGCAGCCCTTTTCTTCTTCTAGGTGATCTATGTGGCAAGAAATCCCAAAGATGTCCTTGTGTCTTACTTCCACTTCCATAAGCTCGCAAACATGTTGGAGACGCCAAAGGATTTCAACGACTTCTTTGAGAAATTCATGCGAGGAGATGGTGAGAGGGGAGGAGGGGCTGTCCCCGCTGTCATGTTCACACACACACAGAATGTTGCTCATCAGTCGTGCAGTGTATGGTGAATGTCTACAATGTGTATGTGACATTGTGCATCATTCATTTCAGTGTTTGGGTGCAGCTGGTTTGATCACGTTAAGACGTGGCACTCACACAAGGATGATATGAACATGCTGTTCATCACTTATGAAGAGATGATTCAAGTAGGAGCTGAAACCATTTCCGTCTGTGACTGTTCACACGTTTGCCATGTCACTTGTTTTCGTGTTGGTGTGTCGGAATTGGCATTTAAGAGCGGATTCTGACGCTTCTCTGTCTTTGCTAAGGACCTGCAGTCCGCGGTGGAGAGGATCGCCTTGTTCCTGGGTAAAGAGCTGACTGATGAGCAACTGGCCAATGTGGTGAAATACAGCACCTTCAATAACATGAGGAAAATCCCTCAGGCCAACTACGAGCAGGTCCCTGGTGAGCTGCTCAGCCACCAACAGGGGAAATTCATGAGGAAAGGTAAGAGTGTTTACTGTTAGATACAACTGAGGACTCAAGTGATGATAATACACTACTGTGTAAGTTTGGGCTCACTTAGAAATGTCCTTATTTTTCAAGCAAAGGACCTTTTTTCAATGAATATAACATATAAATTAATCAGAAATACACTCTCTACATTGTTAATGTGGTAAACGACTATTCACGTCTGGTTTTTAATGGAATATGTACATAGGTGTATAGAGTTTGCTAATCGTGTTAGAAGGCTATTGGATGATTAGAAAACCCTTAAAAACAGTATGACTTTTAATGGAAAACGGAACACAAAAAATTGGATAGGTGACCCCAAACTTTTGAACGGTAGTCTATGTACCAAGCAGGTGGTGAAAATGGGCATGGTTTCACTTGATGGCCAACTTGTAGCAGCTGTAGAACATTTTAAATATCTCGATGCATTCTTAAGTTAGAACTCTTGTTTGCGACCCAGTCGGAACAAGGGCCTTTCTGCGTGGACTTCTGCATGTTCTCCTTGTTTGTTCGTGGGTTTTCTCCAAGGGCTGAGGTTCTACCTGGAACCATTTGCTTCTGAAAAACCCTTCCTGGAAAAAAGGGTTCTCATATGAGGACAAGTTGAAGAACCTTATATTGTTCCACTTTTATTTCTAAGAGTGTAGGCACATTACGAAGGTCCCATACAGTTTCAGTAATATGGGAAGCTCATGTGGGCAAACACTGGAGGGGCCACCATGGACAAACCCCGCTTTGGACCCATATTGTCAGCCAGAATATAATCCTTATTGCGCCCACATTGACATGCTAGCTGGATTGGTCCATAAAATGTCACATGTCAAAACTTGTTTGTTATACTGAGCAAAGAAGCCAGAATCACATTTAAGAATCTGAAAAATCAACTATTCTCAAAATAGTTTACGATGAGTTGAGTAGTTGTAGCTAAAATGAGGGCTGCTCAGTTAATCGCAAAAATAATCATAATTGTAATGTGACCAACTTAGTGCAATATACAAATTGAAAGATGGTGGAGTAATTTGACTAGTGCCGGTCACTAGGTTGACGCACGTTAATGGATGATGCGTTTCCATCACGACTGACCTGAAAAAGACACGCGTGACGTCATGTTTACGTGCATGTTTAGCGTTACTTTAGAGACTAATTTTAACAATCGGGAGTCACGTAATGCCACTATCTCGTTAATGTCCAGCACTAAATTTGACTAAGATAAAATGTGTGACAAAATGCCATTATGATGAAATTCTGCAATGCTTTTTAAATGCATGTAAATGGTAGTAATGATGCAAAATTTACCAGTTGTACCCGTTATGAATCATATCGCAAACCCAAAAGTAATTGCAATATAATTTTTTAATTATTATTGTTATTATTATTATTATTGTTCTATTGCACAGCTCTTGCTCAGACACAAAACTGAACTTTAACTGTCTCCTTCTCGTTGGTTTCATGTGCTGGGAACGTCAGGCACCATCGGTGACTGGAAGAACCACTTCACTGTGGCACAGAATGAGAGGTTTGACGAGGTCTTCAACAAGGAGATGGAGGACTTTCCGCTGTCTTTTCTATGGGACGTCAGTGACGTCGTCTGACCACTCGAGCCTTTCATGGCAACATTATGAAGAAGAAGAAGAAAGTCATGGTTGCAGCTTCATGAACTCTGTGTTGCACAGAAACAACATCTGCTTCTCTGTTCCGTCTGTGTCATAATAGCATCTTTGTATATGTTGACCTTTTTTTCCCAAAGATTACAAGAGAGATGTTTTTCCCCCCATTGGTTTCCATGTATCTTAGTGTAAAAAAAAACAACGATGCAAATCGGTACCTGGGTCACGACATGTCGTAACATCGAATCAATTATTAGCTTGAGGTCATGCAAAAGCTTTGATGTGATCTCGTCTGTCAAACCTTGTGTCATGGTGACGTAAAAACATGGTCCCCACCGTCGAAATCCATCTGCAAAGAATATGGTTTAATCCGTGACAGCAGGGATCCTGTCTGTTTCTCTGTTGTCACGGTTACATTATTGCTGCTTGGTAATGCAGTTAATACGCTCAAAATCAACCCAAGCTGACAGCAATGTCATAGTGGAACATTCACTTTGACAATAATGAAAGCAATGCTTCATCCTCGGCATAGTTGATATTGGATCAAGGACAGACTCTTGTACTTGATGCGATTTGTAGTGAGCGAGTGAAAACATGTATGATTATGTGTGGCTGCTAAATATGCATAAATATGCGAGTCTTGATCGATGGTCCTCATGATCAGAGTCGGTGACGACAGTGATTTGT
The DNA here is from genome assembly GCF_963457635.1 of Microchirus variegatus. Taxonomy (NCBI): domain Eukaryota; kingdom Metazoa; phylum Chordata; class Actinopteri; order Pleuronectiformes; family Soleidae; genus Microchirus; species Microchirus variegatus. The sequence goes on from NC_139802.1 coordinate 19,099,290, forward strand.
CTCAGTTTGTGTGAGGGACCACGCTCACTGTCTTCGTTCACTTCCTTAGAAATGTGAACTCGAGTGCAGATGAGCATGTGACTCGGGGAGGTCAGGAATCTGATGAACTCAGACCCCGCAACTGGACCTCAACGTAAACAACTCACTTGATGAGGTTGATGATGTGACGTCGTCCGCGACACAGAAATCCAAACAATCTCTGTTTCCCCGACACCAGAGGCTTGTACTGCGAAGCCTGTTCTGTACAACCAGGATATATGTGAGTTTCCAGGCATCATTGAACTAATCAGCTGTGCTGGACAACCTTTGTCATGACAATCTGGGTCATTATCAACAAGCTCAGATAAAGGGATAGTTCATGTTTTTTTAAGTGAGGGTGTATGAGATTATTGTGCTGTTATGAGGCTTTTCCATTGTACAGTTCTAGCACTACTCAGCTCGACTTGACTGAGTTTTATTGGCTTTTCCTTAAGGGATACTAAATGGGACCTGGTGCTTTTTTTGGTACCTGCTCTGGCGAGGTTCCAAGCGATACTAAAATGTGACATCAGCAGTGCCGGCCACTGATTGGTCAGAGAGTGTTGTCACTGGAAGAGTCATGAGCGCGACGTCCTATGAATTAATGGAAAATGACGTACCTGATACCCAAAAGAGCCAAGAAGTGCTAGAGCTGTATAATGGAAAAGCACCATTATATACAGTAGTGCAGCCATTTCCAAACTTAAGAGTCCCGAGCCCCACTTTGAGAAAAGATTCACATTTAAGAAGCTGGAAAAAATCAGAAAAAAAAGTTTTTTATTTTTATTATTGAAAAACCTCTCAAATCTGTTATCAAAATAGTAAATTTACTAATCGCTTAATAATCGCATGATCGTTGCAGCCCTACATATTGGACAACAATTTATAATTGAATTACAAAACTGAACATTGAAAACGTGTTCATGACCTTTCACCGCCTACTTACACTACCGCCACGGCCCACTAGGGGGCGGAATCTCTGAAGAGGGATGCGGGAGAGCTGAAACATGATTTACAAGTTGATTTTATTTGAACAGAGACAAGCAGAGGAAACGTTTTGTAGCCCTGGAATAGACAGACCTAATTAAGGTGTCGTTAATGTAACGCAGTGTATTTTTGTTTATCCAAAATGCGTTATTTTTAATGGCGATGTGCAATGTTTTGTAAAAGCTACAGAATCAGTCGGTGAAGGAGAGGATTTTATTAGTTTAATATGTTAACTGATTAAGCGGCGTTGCAGCAACTTCAGTCATCTCGGCAGCTCCAACTTGCTCAAAACACCGCATGCAATCCAATATTCGACATCATTTCAGAGCTTTACCACGCTGTCAAACCGCTCTTTTCTCAGGCACTTTATTTTTCTCCACAAATTCCTCTGCACATGAACACAACAGCTGAGAAGCTGGGTTACAACACGACAGCCTTGTAAACTGCTGAAAGTACTCCTACTGTTGTGTACAGTAAGAATTATAGTGATGTTTTTCAGTTGATGTTTCTCCACTCACATCAATATCATTTGTGAATGGTGTTCAGATCCTTTCATACAGGCAGAGAGCTGAATGTGGTCTACAGCCACAGTTCTCAAACTGTGGTACGTGTACCACCAGTGGTACCGCGAGATTCCTCTGATGGTACTTCTAAATTAGAAATACTGTTCCACTGTGTATACCAGGGTATGTAATCTAGCTAGACTTCACTGATAAATTGGATGATTGTTCTTGTCCCAGTATGTTAACACGAGTGAGGATTTGATTTATTGAGTGAAGTATGACCTTTGTGACGTTAGGTCGTGATTTGTGCCCTCTCTCAGCTCGTTAGCTGGCAGGCTAGTTGTTAGCATTCTCAGTCTTCCTTACCGTACACGAGCTGGCAGAGCATAAACTCGGTCTCCTTGTCTCGTTGCCAAGTTATTTCACAGTTGTTTTCGTCTTCTGTGAGCTGGCATCCTCTGTTATTACCGGGGTCAAAGCCCGGGTGTGGGAACTGTGGAGCATGCACAAAGCATGTAGGCCAACCTGAGTCCTGTTGAACATATACAGTACATGCAAAAGTAACTTGACTCCTAATCCCATTATCTGGGTGTGTTTGTCTGACTTTGAGAACTTCTATTCAGTACAATGTCAGTGGGACTGACATGTAAACACGTATTTTAAAAGTCTGATTTTAGTCAGACTAAAACAACAAGTACTTTTTCTTTTTTTTGTGCGGAGTGATGCAACAGATTCACTTGTGTGGCTGTAAACAGAGCCTTGGGGAGGAGGTGTTGTTCTCTCTCAGGTCACATGCTTTACATCATGCTGGAAGGCTGTTGTGGAAGTGCCGATCCTTAATGTAGAGCTGCAAGTGACGATTATTTTTACCGATTAACCTGTAAATATTTGTTTGGTCCATAAAATGTCATAGAATGTTTCCCAAACCTCGACACATGTTCTGATATGACTTGTTTCGTCCACAAACAGTTAATCAGTTTTAATGATTTCTTTGTCAAACAGAGCAAAGACACCAGGAAATATTTACATTAACACACAGCTGAAAAATCAGAGAACTTGTTTTAATTATTTAAAAACAAACAAATCTCACCGTGTGCTCACTTAAAAACACATCCTGAAACATGAATGACAAGTCACACGTCACAGCCATGACCTGACAAGGACTTTGACCCAGTTTTATTCACATTGTATATTCCTGTACAGCGAAGTCAAGTACTGAAATGTAACGTCCTGATCACGTGATCGCATATTACCAGATGTAAATGATGTATTTTTAATATTATACTGTGTCTTATTTACTTCCTATGACTGTTTGTGTTCAGAAAATAAAGGCTGATAAACTGAGAACGTTGTCTTTTATCCCTGTTGTTGTAAAACTACACACAACAGAACAACCATTCACTCTCACACTCACTCCCACAGTCAAATTGTCCAATTAACCTCTGCATGCTTTTGGACTGTGGGTGGAAACTGGAGAACCTGGAGAAAAACCACCAGAAATGGATCACGAGCATAGAAGACGGAGCGATGGGGTTCCATAGACTTGTGTAGCGATCACCTCATATCAGGTACGGAATCCAACAATGATTAATTTCATTATGTTTCAGATATATTAAATTTTGTCAAATTCTGTCATGCATTGCTAGATCCCAGCAGTGGTGCCGTTCAAAAACTTTTCCTGTCAACATGGCGGTGTAAACAAACCGAGTCACGTGACGTCCAGAGCTCGATGAAAAAATACCAGCTGACAGAGAAGATCATTTCAAAGAAATGTTGTTCTTCACCAGGCTGTGGCATACTTTGGTAGAGAGGGAGTCGGTGTGATGCCCGTTGTTCCAGGCCACATGCCAAAATGTTGAACCCCAAATCACCCGTGAGACTCAGTGAATGCTGTTTGTTACTGTAGGAAATGTGCTGCTCTATATTTAGACAATTATACTAATTACTTACAGATGCTCTTGCATGTTAATTAAAACTCTGAACCAAATCAGTCTCCATAAAGCGCTTTTAATATTGAAAGTTGATGATGGATTTTGATGTCAAAACACTTCTTTATGTCTAAATAACAGGTTGGATTTAAGCATATGGTGGTTTTACAATATGAATATAATCAGGGTGTTGAAAATTTCCCATTCATTCCATGATCATGCTTGGTACTTTATTGCCCTCTTCTGGTCATATAAGGAGCCGGTTGTCTGGATTTCCTGCACATCAGACTGTTATCATTCAGGTACAGAAATGAACACTCACACAAGGTGTAAATGTGTGGGTTATGTTTTTTTTGTTTTTGCACAATGAAGATTTCTTCAACTGCTGTAAGAGTCTTTAATAAAAAATAAATGCAGCTGTTGGATCTTCTTCATGTGTCCAGAAAAGAGTAACAGAGGTCCTGTCAGTCCTAAGGTCCACACTCCTGCTTTAGTCCTCATCACTGCCCATCTCCAACGGGTCAAAGTCCGGGTCGTCTTCATCCAAGTCCAGGTCTTCAATGTCCTGGAACAACGACTCGTCCACTTCGACGTTGTTTCCAGCTGCAGAAGGAAAACAAAGCATCAGAGTGAGTAAAGCAAAGGGTTTCAGTTATGAAATCACAATATCATTAAAGCTCGAGTCCATAATTTGTTTTCTGAAATGCATTTTTAACATTATTTCATGTTGTTTTCTGGCAAAAAGAGCACAGACCATATATAGAAAGTTGTTGTTTTCCAGATTCTTCCAAGGACACCACTGCAGGGGTGAGTAAATCCAAAAATATGAGTAAATAAGCCTACTTCTCAACATTTTCCTGAGGAGTTTATGGTCTCAACCACTAATTTCACTCGTCTTCTTCAATTGGACGTGATGTAAATGTTGTCAATCATGTTCCCATTCAGAGGAAACAGAAGATAAAGTACACATGAGTGGACATCAGTGACATTTACAGCTGGTATCATCCAACAGGCATCTGCTTGCAAATGACAACTCTGAACTTCCTTTGGAAAACTGTCAACATTGACAACAACTTGAACGGGACTCTGGAGCTCGACATGGACAGTGAGTGCTGCGAAGACAACGTTGTTGAAAGCTGAGTATTCATGTGAACAGTCCAATTTTTTTGGGGTATCCATTAGGAATAGTACCAAAATATCGAGCCCAATACCATTCCATTTTATGGTACCCTTCCCTTGGTGTACCAGAGTAAAATGGTTCAGTTTGAGCCAGCTGATTTTTATAATTGTTTTTTGAATCTTAAAACAAATCAGAAAACAATAATATTCAAACACTCCTTACTGTCTTCAAGGAACTGAATGTCTGACGTGTCCAGGTTGTGGTCTGTTTCAAACAGCTTTTTACCTGGTGAGGAAACATAACATACAAATATTCGTTATCCATTTATGTGGTCAGGTTTCCATGCGGCGTGTTGCTGATGTGAGGGCCGTCGCCGGGATGTTTACCGGTGAGTTTGGTTTTTCCCGCCTGTTCCTCCTCCTTTTGTTTTTTGTTCCTCAGCTCTGACATCTCTACTTCAAATGTGGCCTTCCATGCCAAGAAGTTTTCAATGGTTACCACTGTGCCATGGAACGCAACCTGCACACAAACACACACATCACGACATTACAATACAATGCTGATGAGAGCCGTCACTAACCACATCCATTCCTTAACGTCCCTGTAAAGCGATTGAAAAGATCACTTCTCAGAGGAGATGTGTTAGCAACCACCTCATTTGAGTGACAGGAAAATACTCCAAATTCCATCACAGGAAAGCCTCTGGAGAGTAATCGTGTCACTTAATCACCAAGTGAAATATAAAATACTGTTCCTACCTTCTCTGCCTCCTCTGCTTCCATCTCTTTCTGCCGCTTCTCCTCTTCTTGTCTGTTTTTCATCAAATCCACGATTTCGTTGAGTTTTTCCTGAACAGCTGTCACCAGGGTGAAAATCATCACCATGCCTAGGTTTTCTTCTGCCTGCACAGACATAACATGTACACCGTGTTCATACTGATATCATAAAGAAGCTGGGCCTTTTTAATGAGCCATTTATCCCTTTCTTGTTGCTGGCCGTTCATAGATATGTTCATAGATGGGTAGAGGTGGTGGACTAGCTCCCTCCTGTGGGTTAGAGGTGCACTACAGAATATAAATAGTAGGCAAAATTATTTTGGTGATCCCAAAAAAACAGGCCCACAACTTATGGCAGAACACGACATGAAAGTCTGACTGAAAAAATGTTGATTTGAAAGTTTATCTCCGCGAGCAGCATGTGAAATACACATCACATTCAGTTGAGGTGGACAGACCTGTTGTTGCAGTAGAGCCAGGATGTCCTCCACATCACTGTCCTCCAGGTTCTCCTGGGAGTGGATCTCCCACAGTGGAGGCTCATCGGGATAATTTTCTACATATGTGAACTTCAGGGTTGCCTCCACCACTGCAACAAGAACACCACTCATATCATTATGTGTGGAAATCTGATTTACAATGCATTTCAAGCACTTCCAAATGTGGTTCATATCAGTTTGTCCTGACTTTGAAGACCAATGCGGATATGTTAAAAATATATAATATTCTCTGACAGTATGAAACGACACCAGACTTCATTATCAACTAGGCCAGGGCTGCAGCGATTATGTGATATGTGATGTTCTGGTTTATTTTCTCCATATAACAAAGACATTATCAAAACAAAATATTTTGATTTGTGCACAAATTACGACATTCGAGAACATCCTTCTCTGCAGGTGTTCAACATTTTCTTACATTTTAGTCGATTATTAATCGATTATGTAAATAATCATTACGCCAATTTCGATGACATTTAGAAACGGCACACAACGTCTGCTATACTCACTTTCACCATGTTCCCCTGCGTCTGATGTGACAGTGATGGTGAAGCTGGTGGGCTCTTCTGAAAGCACTGCAAACACACACGATTTTATATCATCAATGCTGCATTTCTCGCATGATAAACATGATTAGCTGATGGATATTACAACAGTAACTACACCTAATGTAATCCCTGTTAAGTTATGTGTCCATATAAGGATCAGTAACAGGTTTATAACGAGGATAGAGCCACCGGTCAGCTAACATACGGTGAATTATTAGCCTGTATGCTAACTGTTCTGTGACTGTCAGACAGACCTGTGAACGAGTCGGGGTAGATTGACTCTATGGCTTCAAGTTCGTTCCTTTGCTCCTCTGCGTAGTCTGTCATTTTCGTGGGACTGTGGATTATGTGGACGTTAGAAAATTCATCCCCGCACGGCTAAAGCTAATACACACACGGCTTGTGCTGCGTGTTGGGCAATGGTGAGCGATGCGATCGTCGCTCGGTCTCTTTGGTCTGAAACCTGTGTAGTTATCTGTCTAATTAAATTTTAAACTGTGTGGTGTGCGTGTGTGTGAGAGAGTCCGCCTTTACTAAGCTAGATTTCTTACTTTGTGTTATAAATGTGTTCATTAAGAGGAAGAAATATGGTTTGTTGGCCTTCATCTCCAGCATCACCGCTATAGTGATTTGATATCGATTGTTTTGGTCTGCAAGCATTTTTTTTTTTTTACCCCAACCAACTTTATTCAGATTTCAATAACAAACAAAATAATAGCGCCCCCCACTGACTATCAAGTTTGGCCAGTACGCCTCGAAATAGAGTAATAACAATATTTATGATGATAATATGACAATGACAATACACATAATATGTATATATATATACATGTATGTATATATATATATATAATGACATGTTATTTTGATTAAAGTTTTATTTTCCATTCTTTCTTTATCCCTCACTTATTGTATTTTGTTGACTATATTAAAAAAATGTAATCTGTTTTCTAAATTAATGTCTGCTTGTTTGTATATATATATATATATATATATACAATATACTTCAAAATAAAATGATACAGTCACTATAAGAATGTTATTATTATTTTATACTATATTTTATTATATAATATTATTATATTATACTGTTTATCCTTTGAGGACCAACACACATGTTCAGTAACACACTGTAGAATTTGCCCTCTGGCTCCCCCCACAGTTGGTCAATGGTATTTTTTGTTCCTACTTTCATGAAACACATGTTGAGGTTACAAGTGCGTTTGTTGATAAGCCAACAATGAAGTCTGAAACAGGACCTCTTTTGTACAAACAACAATGTATTCGACCAGGTAGCTTATGTTATAGCATTTCACACAAATATGATGACATTGGTTTATTTAACCCTGGACATAACGGCAAAAGACCAACAGGGATTTGCTTTGCGTTATTATTATCAATTCGGCTTATATAACCGATTGCTCATTGTATGCACAAAGTGGAGGAGAGGACGTCAATAACACACTTCAATGTAAATAGAATGTTGCAGTTCTTTTTGTGGCATGGACCCGAAACCAGACCTTCCACAGTGCTCAGTTCCTCAGGCTTTGACAGAGGTGCCATTTACTCTGTTATGAGAGGACGTACCATCAAAACAACCATGGAGACATTATTTGAAGGTTGAAATTCTCTACTGTGACACTTTAATACACAGGTTTTAGTCACACAGATGTAAACTTAACTTCCTCCTCTGGTGAAACGATGAAACTTGTGTCTGTAATCACAAGTCTTGGCATCATGCTCACATGTTGCTAGATCCAACATTATGGAATGTTGTAAGACTGCTCATGTGTGGAAATGAAATCAATTACATGGATTAGAACATTATACAGATGAACGACGAAGAAGAAGAAACGCTTTCTTAACTGTCAAGGAAAACAGTTCTAGAAATTGGCGTGGTTTGATTTGATTCAATACTCAACTCTTTGTTGCATTGTACTTTGTTTTCTGCTGTAAGTAAAAAATAAAATGACCCTGACTGTCACTTTCATAATAAAAATTTTAAGTTAACAAGTTACATTTCAAAAGACATTTCAAGCACACTGTTATGAATAGAGGAGTGCAAATACATACAGTGTTACAGAGGTATAAATGAGTGCTCATGCCCCTTTTATGTACCATTCTGATTAAGGAGCAACATACCGAGAACAGCTTTCCGCAGCCTGACCTGCACATAGCCTGCACTTTTGTAATCTCACCACTGTTTGACCCAAAATGACCGGCAAAATACATTATGGACATTAATGTGGACTCCAGGATGATAAGCTCAGGGAGAGACAACACATAAATAGCATCTTCCTCTCTAAGCCATCTCTATTCCATCCTCAAACTCAATGACAGGTCTCTTCTCTGGCAGGAAGTCCCGGTCTGCCCTCTCCACATACCGCTGCAGAGTGCTGTAATACTGCTCACTCCTGGAAAAGGTATAGAGTTCAGAGATCTCCTCCCATGCCTTGTGGTTCGGGAAAGGGAATGGAGAAGGGCTCTTGTTCTCAAAGAAGCTCTGCAGGTTTCTTTCTCCCAGCTTGGTGGCATAGTCCATAGCGTAGGTGTCGAAGAGGTCCTTCTCTTTCTCTGAGTAGCGCTTCCAGAATGTGAGCTGCAGGTAGCTGACTTTGGAGCGACAGTTTTTACAGCAGGTACCCATGAGGCCCACGATGACGGCGGTAATGATGATCCACCAGCCCAGGATCTGTAGATGCAGAAGAACGACATGAATGTAATATATACTGGGCACTTTTTTAGGTGTGCTTAATTAAGTGAGCGTTGTGGTCTTCTGGTGCTTTAGCCCATCTGCTTCAATGTTTAATGTGTTGTGCATTCATAGTCTTCATACCTTGTTTGTAGAATATGGTTATCTATCTTAAGCAAGTTGTGTCTGTGTGTCTGTCTGTGTGTCTGTCTGTCTGTGACAGGCATATCTCACAGACAGTTAATCAAATTGCCCTAAGACTTTGGATATGGGTTGAGCATGATCCGATGGTATGCATCCTTGATTTTTAAGGAATAATTTTAATAAATTTTTGAAATTCAAGAAATGATCCATTTGCCCTGATGCACTTTGACAGTGAGCTGACTTTCTTCTTAAAAACAAAAAAGTATCTCGGAATGACTTGAAATTTACCATCATAATAGTCGGCATCGCCCTGAACAAGGATCCTATAATTTGCAAACCTCTTAAGGAATAATTTTAATAAATTTTTGAAATTCAGGAAATGAAAAATAATATGAGTCAGTGCTCTGCTGTGGACAGTGCACAGAAATTGGTTTGATGTTGGGGTCCCTCAGTACCCTTTGGCCTGGAGCCCTCAAAGTCTGATTGACAGCATTAGTGAGCATGATGTACTCCCAAGGTTTGGGTTGCAGTTTTCAAGCAGCTAATACACCCAGGTGTGTGTGTCTCACCTGTGACTGGGCCCTGAGCATCAGCAGCAGCTCCATGCGCTCATCACTGGACAGTTTGGACCTATCACATGGTACTCGAGCCAGCTCCTCTCGACACTTCATTGTCTTGTTTTTACAGAACAGATCCACGACCAGGTTGTCATCCAGACCACTGACAGCACACTCATAAAAGGTCCCGTTGAGTAGGGCCACAGAAAGCCACATTATAGGAGCAACACAAGCCCCGGTGAAGATGCTCATAAACACCCTGAGGCAGCCGAAGCAGTTCCCACGAGGGCAAAGCTTCATGGGGTTGATGCAGCAGCCGGTGTAGAGCCTCCACAACCTGGTGCTGAAAAACAGACCAAAAACCAACAGCACTGCAGCAGGGCCCAGCAGGAATGTCAGCCCATAGGCGAAGTTCTGGCTGTGGTTGCAGGGACACTGAAAGGCAACCATGGAGAAGACTCGCTCCCCACCTAAAGTCAGGAGAGCCATGAAGCTGTAGCCAATGGTAGCTTTCTGGTCCAGGAAGAAACGCAGGACTGTCTTGAAGTTATCCATGGTTCTGGTGAGGAGACACTCAGTGAGAACTTAACCCAAATGAAGGACAACAACAGGGAGCGCGAGAAGAATGCGTTGAGTGTTTTTGCAGCTTGCAGTCATTTCCTCCCAACTGCTCTTCAACAAGACAAAACACAATTGCCAAGCCTCTCTGTGCCCCTCCCTTAGTCTTCCCAGGCTCCTCCTTGAGTGAGTAGGGCACTTCCTCTTGCTCATTTCTCAGCAGATCTACTCTTCTCCAAAGGGAAGTCCCTGCTGCACTGCCAAATGTACAGCCCTTTTTGTCAGGTCACATTACATCCCTCATTCAGTCAAATCCAGTTAGTCTGGTTTCTAGATCACCAGTGTGTGTCTGCAACAGTGCCATCCCCCTGTTTCTATTTATTTTTGTGTGAAGGAACGTCATTGGCTTACAAATTTGAAAGCATCATTGCCTCTTACAGTTTATGCTGGGGTTTAATGGTCTATATTTATTTGTATGAATTGTTCCAAAAGTCTTCACTGCATTTGAGAAAAAGGGCATTTTATCTGCTGCTCCATCTGCTTTGAATCAATTGCAGCCAACAGCCAAATCTCAGAGGGAATGGCCTCATTTCATATTTTGTTCTTCTTTCAGACTAACTATTTGATATTTTTTGATCCTTAAATTCCAATAACCCTGTTACATATGCAAGTATTTTTTATTTTAATGAGACATCACTGGTTTAATAAATGTTATAATAAAATGTTGTAATAAAACACAGAACGGGTGTGACAACTCAGGTTGTTCCTCTTCTAAGAGGAAAGGCATTTATTCATTTTGTCGTATTCTATAGAGAACATTGCATTGTTGCAGAGACAGAGACGCTGTGTTGTGTGCAGTGGGGAAGTGATCACATCCTCTTAGTGGTTTCTGTGTTCCATTCCCACAAGAGTGACTGCTCAGACACTCTGAGTGCATTACAGAGCGATCTGTGCTGCACAGCATTATCTTTTGGTACTAAGCCTGTTATTATTATACATGTTTAAAGAAGTACATTCTTTTTCCACAGGATGTGTTCATACTTTGATATGAACGTGGTGCATTTCCTGTCACAAAGAGAGGAAATGTACCACCTTCACTTTTACACCGATGCTGTTGGTGGCATTTCCTGCAGTTTGCTGTTCACATATGACCAGTGGTGAAGTCTACGTCAGTGCTTCCCAACCTTTGAAGGTCTGGATCAGTCCATTTGGTCCAAATGTAATGTAAAAATGAAAATATTGTTGGGGTACACTGATTTGTTGTTGTTGTTCAAGACAACTTCATTTATTCTTAGTGATTGCAATGTGAAGAGGATAAAAAGTGTTTAAGTGTCAATTTGTGAATATGGGCTATACAAATACTATTTGATTGTTTGCTTGATGACTACAAGCTCACACTGGAATCCTGCCATCATCTACAAAACCAAGAATTGCAGGATTGTCATCAGCAGCCTCACTTGACTTGATTGACATCATCCTCATCATCCCGTCGCCAGACTCCATGGATTCCTCCACATAGCGATGCAAGGTGCTGTAGTACTGGCCTTTGGTGGTGAACTTGTAGAGGGTGGAGACCTTCTCCCAGTCCTTGTTGGAAGGAGTGAGGATGGGCTGAGGCAGTGTCTGGTTAAAGAAACACTTCAGGTTCCTCTCAGCGAGCTCTTTGGCGTGTTTTTCCATGTATGAATCAATCAGCTTGCACTCCTCCTGAGCGTAGGCCCTCCAGAACTTGAGCTGCAGATAGCTGATGGGGGACATGCACCGAGCCAGACAGCTGACGAGCAGGTTGGACAACATGATGGACGTGATGAGCAGCCAACCCAAAACCTGTGGTCACCAGGAACACACAGACACACACACAGGTATAATCGATGATAACACAATTCAACCCCCTTGATATGTGTCACACATGAAGAGCCAGTATTCTAATGTAATCTGGGACAGTGGTTTGCAAACCTTTTATAGCAAGTACCACCTGAGAAAATCTGAGGAGGATGAAGAGCGAGTAAATTATCTTATTGGGAATAAATAAGATAATCTCCTGTGAAAAATCCTTAGCTGACTCTGCTTTGACTATTTACACCACTGTATTTTAATGTTGGCGATAATGAGTATAAAAGGTTTGAGAACCACTAATCTGATCTAATCTAACCTAATATAAACAATATATATATATTTATACTGTACTAGCAAATGTTACAAAAAGAATGCTGTCAGCTATAGCTCTGTGACATCACCCTTTACATAGTCTTTAACATTGACTGTAAACAAAATGATGTAGTTTTCCAGTTTGCTACCTGAGGCCAACTTGATGTAAGAATATATTGAACAGCCTCCAGGGGGCGACTTCGCTGACTGCAAAAAGAAGTCCATTTGAATGGATGTCCATGGGAAAATGTGCATATTTCTCACTAGATTTACAACATCAGTTAATGGTCTCAATTTCTAATTCCAGGTCTTCTTCAATAGCATGTGGTGCAACTTCCAGTTGCAAAACGTGTCATTGCAGAATAGCAAATCTCGAGGCTTCACAACAGTGAAGAAACACAACATGTGCTTGTTTTGAAAAATGGAGACTACTTGCATTTTTAGTTTCAGTCTGTGGTCTTTAAATTACATACAATAACAAAACAATATTTTGCAGCAAATGCACAGTTGAAAACAGGCGGGATTGTAAGCAGGGCAGTTGCTTGGGGCCCTGAGCTGAGAGCGGCCCCCAAGTACAGCTGGTTATACTAGTCTGTGGTAACAGCAATTTTACAGAATCCTGTTGAATTCTATGATGTACACAAGATTACAAGTTCACCATGGTTGGAAAACCCCTAACTATGTCCACAGGTTTCTTCTGCCTGGGTTGAAAAACACCCCTGGTTGTGAATAGCATGTCAAGATCTTCTGAGAAGGGTAAATATATAGGTGTGGTGCTCATATGAAGGAGCATTTCCCTTGTCAGAAAAGAAGTGTTAGAGGAGGAAGCACAACATACAGCACTCACCTGAGACTCAGCTCGCAGGGCAAGCAGGACATCTTTTGCTTCCGTCTCACTGCTACAGGGGAACTTGTGCAGGTTCTCACACTGAGGTTTTGTTTCATCACACAGATGCTGGGTGTAAACTCTGGTCCCAGTCCGCAGACATTCATAGTATTTACCACTGAGCAGAGCAACAGCAATCCAGCTGGCAGGTGCCACCATCGCCATGGTGCTGATCTGGAAAAGGATGGTCACTGTGGCTCTCAGCTTCTTCCAGCGACACAGCTTGGCGCTTTGCTGGCACAGACCTGTCAGCAGCTTCCACGTCTTCTTGTTTATGATGTAACCCAGCAGCAGCAGAGCCAAAGCGGGCACCAGCAGGAACACCATGCCATATATGAAGTTCTGATCATTGCAGGGACAACTGAACACTGCTGAGGAGAAGATCTGCTCCCCTCCTGCTGTTAGCAGAGCCAACAACCCGCAGCCAAGGTTGGTCTGTTTGTTGGCGATGTTAACAACTGTTTTAAGCTTGTCCATCTCAGACTGCTGAAGCAGAGTGACTGCTTCACAGTTGTGCTTTCACTTCCACCTCATCTCATCTGACTTTTGTAACCACCCACCCAACCACCAGCAAGCAGATGTGTTAGTTCCAGTAACCTATAGCTACCAGGAAGCCACAACTGAGTCACAACACCTTCTTCGCCTGCCCCCATTTTAGGGGTCATTAAATTACATTCATTTGCCTTCTCGGCGGCCTTTAAACAAGTTTAATCACACTCACTTTCAATAATTGATGTGTTCACTTCAAGTTTCCATATCCATTTACTCTCCCAGTCTTTCCAAATAGCATTGCTCTGCTCCATAGCAGTGTGTCCATAACTTATTATGAGGTCGCAAACACTCATGACCCAAAGCACAATATGAATTTGTGCGTTAGCAACACATTTTTGCCATATATCTAACAGGCATATATCTAAGATTATTTCAAATTGGTGAACTAAGGTATGTAAGAACCAATTATTTTTTGCATCCCATCTGTGGGTCCCAACCCAGACTTTGGGAAATACCGCTCCATAATCTGGATTTGTGTTTTTTATGAAAAGCTGTTCTGCATTAAATGGTTGTGTTAATGTATAATAAGCAGGGATGCAACAATTAATTGTCAACTATTTTTTTTATGATCAATTATTCGGTTTGAGTGCTTCTTCAATAATTATTGAAAACCATTTCTGCATATTCCTAGTTTACTTGCTGCATATAAGAAATACATAATTTAAGTTGAATCATATTGGTTCATTGACAAAACAAGACATTCAAGAACATCATCATATCCAGGTTTGGGAAACACCAATTAACATTTTCTGACATGTTACAGACCAAGCAAATACGTGATTAATCGAGAAAATAGTCGACAGTTTAATCGATTATAGAAAATTATCGTTAGTTACAGCGCTAATTATATGTACAAGGGCAATTTTACCATTCATAATCCACGTTCTTAAAACTTGCACTTCCCTTTTCCTCCGTGTCCTGGAGGGGGGCGGTGTTGCGTTATAACGCGAATGTTGTACACCCCGTCAACGCCCAGCGAAGAACACTCTGTTTAGAGCGGACCACAGATCGTCTACTGTGTGTAACACTGGAAATTTACCTTTCTCTATATATTTTTCAACATTTGTACTGGCCGCCAACGGAGTTCACTTGAATTTAAAACTTAAGTGTAAATACTTGGTTCATAACTGTCCTCAAGAAGGAGCCAGACATGGCAGAAACTGCAGGTGAGTGTATGCTAACGCTAGCTGTGTAGCAAGCTACTAGCTCCAACCAAAACATGTGCTGTTCAGTGACTTTCATCAGATAAATAAGTGGTTAATTTCGTTGCAAAGACTCGGTATTGTGACGTTAATGTAGTCACCAGATGGTACTGCGCTCTTCTGTCTCCCTTCTTCTCATCCCCTGTTCCAGTTAAGGTTAGCGTAGCCGGGTTGCGTGTCCTGCCCCTCATTCAATCTCAGACAACACTTTGACTCAGAGGCATTTGATTGCAAGTTGAGAGAGAACTCTCCTCAGCAGTGGTCCAGAACATCATAATTTTCTGCTATTGGCGTTATGATTTAGTGCATATACAGAATACTTAGCAGATATAAGTTCAGGAATTATACACTCAACAACATACATAGTGGCTGGTGAGGTCTTCTGCTGCTGTGGTCCATCTTGGTCAAGGTCTGACGTGTTCATGTGTGTTCAGAGATGGGTTTACCTCATACATGTTTTTCCCAGAGAACTGACTCTCATTCTGACTCTCTTTCATGATACCATTGTGTGAAAATCCCCATAAATCACTAGTTTCTGCAACAGCTTAAAGACACAGAGTTGCTGCCACTTGATTTACTTTATTAGAAGATGAACTTGAAAAGGCTGATGAAAAACAAGCTATTTTCTTCTGTAAACTGATTCATTTCTAGGGTCAAGTAAGTTTCTGACAGCATCTGAAGAAAAATGTCTGAATTCAATCCATAAAGGTTTCCAAGGATTAGTTGACATGTTTGTGTTCAGAAGGCCAATAAAATCCTCACCACTGTCTGACTTTTAAGTGGCAGATAATGAAAGAAAACATGTTGAGCAAGGCAAAAATATATATGTGAATAAATATATTTAAAGCAAAAGGAGTATGTGTTGTGTCATGTTGTTAATAAATTGGCCACTGATTGTAGCTTTTGTCATCATCGTCAGTCATCACTGATCGTCCACATGTATTCTAAATGTCAAGTTGATGACGAATGTTTTATAATTTTGATAATTGCTGTCTTTTTTTGTAATTAAGAACAAAATGAGGCAAAGCATGACAGCTCATCATCCCCTGGAATGACAGACCAAGAGAAGCAAATGGCTGCCACTGCATATGAAGCGTTTTCAGTAAGTTCTGTTCTTTCTCTACTAATATGCATGGCTGTTTTTTTGCAGGAAGACTTGAATATCTATATTTTTGCATTGTGCAAACACACTTTAAATTAAAATTGTAAAATCCAGATTATATGTTGAAACAAAGTGTTGTGTTCCTCACAGACGGGGAAATATGATGAGTCTCTCAAGCACCTTGAAGCACTGCAGGAGCTCAACAAAGAAGACTACAAGATCGCCATGAACAAGGCTGTAGTAGATTTTTACAAAAGTGGTCAGTCTACCACAGGGACTCTGAAGCAGACTCTAATCACAATGAAGAACCAGGTAACTGATAGAACATTGTTAGAAAATTGTTAGATCCAATAATGATTGGACAAGACATTGCCACAGCCTAACATCCAGGTCTGCAGATTTGTTTGTTACTTTGCCATCTATGGTGTCAAACCAGAAATAGTTCCAATGCTTTTCAGATGCTGTGATATCATGATTGTCAGGACAGTTTAATTTGATTGTGTCCTCCACTGCCAATGCAAAACGACATCAGTCTCCCTTGAGCAAAAAAAGGCATAGAAAGGGTCAAGCTGCCCTCACAGCACCCTCAGCTGGACAACCTTGGATTTACAGCAAACTCTCTGATGTGCTTCTCAGCTGTATATTTTGAACTCGAATGGGTTTCTGTGGTTTGAATATGTCGTATCATCTATGAATGCACCTAGAGTAAATTTTTAATGATACGCCAGGTTAGAGAGATCCAAAATTGTAGCATTAGTTCTGGAAAATGATTCAGCAAATCGGTAGCGATGTCTTGCTCAACTCCCTACACAAGAGTTTGCTCCTGCATGATGACATCGAACATAATGTCTTTATCTTCCAGGTTCACACATCAGCAGAAGACGTGGAGGGGCTGGATGATGTTGAAAACAGTTTGCTGTACTATAATCAAGCCATCATCCACTATCATATGAGACAGTACTCTGTAGCCATCTCTATAGGAGAGAAGCTGTACCAGTTCCTGGAACCGTTTGGTATGTTGAAGTCAAGTGAATGGATTTACAAAAGTCTGCTGTTTGTGTGACTGGCGGAAAATCATCTTCAATGTCAAAAGTAGTAAATGTTTAGATTGCAGCAAATTCTGTATAATTGCCAGTGTTGCATTTAGTAAGAGCAAAGAACTAAGGTTTGGCATTTTGCAAATTTTGATTGAAACCTTGTCCACATTTTTCTGGGGTTAAATACAACGTCATATAGCTCTGCCATAATTAATATGTTTAATTAAAAAAGTAACAATAACAAAGCAAGTACACTATGACAACAT
Organism: Microchirus variegatus; assembly: GCF_963457635.1. Classification (NCBI taxonomy): domain Eukaryota; kingdom Metazoa; phylum Chordata; class Actinopteri; order Pleuronectiformes; family Soleidae; genus Microchirus; species Microchirus variegatus. The sequence continues at coordinate 19,116,814 of NC_139802.1, forward strand.
GAGGTATAGTTGTCTGTAATATGTATTTTCATAGAGAAAGTTGTTGATTACATGATGGTCATTGAAATAGTGAAAATGTGGAGAAATGCTGATACCTGAAGGTAAATTCAGTCGATATGAACAATGATCACATGACTAGAAACACTAGAAATTATTAGCAGAAGGTAATGGCAGTGAATTTGTGCTGCCAGGGCAGAGGGTGTAAAGAGGAGTCGTTCCTGTGTTGGACTATGTGGATCCTGTAAATCTAAATCCTGCGTCATAGTGCAGGCCTCCGTTTTCTTGGTCAACATGTGTCAGTCTTGAGTTTGGCTTGGAGTCATTGTGTTATTTGTCCTAGAAGAAAGGTTTGCTCAGGCCGTGTGTTTCCTGCTGGTGGATTTGTACCTGCTCACCTTCCAGCCAGAGAAGGCCCTCCACCTGCTGGCCGTGCTGGATAAACTCTCTGTACAAGGGAGCAACAAGAACGGCAAAGGAGATGTAAGTACCCGTCTGCACCACAGTAGAGGTGAAAGAAAATCTCACACTTTCTGCTCTCTCTTCTCTGACTATTACTCCAAAGCTCACATATTTTGTTTCACCTGTTAATAATGACATACAAGTATAATCAAAGGAAATAGTTTGAAAATCTCCCACCATCTGCACTCATCTGAGCTTTGGCACTTTGATTGCTACAACACAGAATCATTTTGGTAGGTTTTTGTAGTTGTTCTGAAACTGCCATCTAACATTGTTTTTCTTGTGTTTGATAACAGAACAACAGTTCAAACAAAGAAGGTGCCAACCAGAAAGCAGAGTTCACTGCCATGAATGAGGCAGCCAAATCAAAGATGCACCAGGTAAGAGCAGTGCTTATAGACTCTAATGCCTTCACCAAGTAGTACAGTGCACTTCAGCTCGCCATGGTCACCGTTTGGAACATTACACATTGATCTGTGTGCATCGGATACATCCAGCATTTTGTGTTTCTTCTTGGCATTTTGTCTGATTATCACAAGAAGACGAGCTGGGTCTCAACATTGGACAATGGAAGCAGAAATGATTGTGGCTCACTGAATTTAACTGTACCGCTTGGTGGAATCTGCTTCTGTTTCAGCCTTCTTTATGTTGACTCTGACTTTCTTTTACAGTACAAAGTGAGAGCCTACATTCAGATGAAGTCATCGAAGGCCTGTAAAAGAGAGATCAAATCAGTGATGAACACAGCAGGGAATGTGAGTCACCATTACATTGTTCAGACAGTCGGCCTCTTTTTCGCATGTTAAACATCCCATTTTAGTTGGACAAAGAAAATAGTTGGGTTTTCTGAGTGTCATGTAAATATGTTAGTCTGAGTATCTAGATAATTCGATTAAGTCAGATTACTTTACTAATTTCTCTACTTTTTGACCTGGAATTAGGAGACAGTGTTTAAACTGCAGCTCAACGAAACTGTGCATTTAATCGTACTAATTTAAATAACTGTGACATTGTTTGTAATCATCATCCTCCTGATGATGAGAACAGTGCATACTGTCTGTCTGACCTGTTCTCTGTCCCCTTTTTCAGTCTGCACCCTCACTTTTCCTCAAGAGTAATTTTGAGTACCTGAGAGGAAACTACCGGAAAGCAGTGAAGCTGTTAAATAGCTCCAACATTGCAGAGCATCCTGGTCCCATAAAGACAGGTGACAACTACTGTTCCTTTCATGATCTATGACATTCTCTGTTAGTCTCACAGCTAGTGGTTTGATTTGACAGTGGCAGTTGACTTGTTGCATGCGTCCCGTTTTTGTCACATTCAGGAGAATGTGTCCGATGTATGTTCTGGAACAACCTGGGCTGCATCCACTTTGCAATGGGGAAACACAACCTAGGCATTTTTTACTTCAAGAAGGCGCTGCAAGAGAATGATAACACCTGCGCACAGCTGGGAGACGGCGGCAACGGTCAAAGTAGGTCACAGCAAACAGTGAATCTGCTTTCAAGTGATACCAAGTTCATGTAATCAAGTCTCCTTTGCACCTCCACAGAGGACAACCCCTTATATTCATGTTTCAGATAGGAGCTGATCTGGGCAATTTCTAACCAAACGAGGATCATTTACACCAGTGTCACCTGTGTAACTAACTGTGTAACTGTGTCATTAGCTGTAGGCAGGTTCCTATGGGCTTGACTCATTGGTACTGTTTCAATCCCTCAATCACCAAGGCAAGGAAGATTCATATAAATGGTTTGCACATTTATTTCCACTTGCCGTACATCCAGGTTATATTTCCATCCACATATAATATCCAAGCCTCTCTCTCTGATCAACAGCAGCACATAGAAATATTCCCTTGATGTTCCAGGTCTTGAATGACGATCTATTGATTTTACATAGACACGTCAACCAACTCAAAATGCTAACCATCTATCATGACATCAAAGTGTCCACGGTACCCTTTATCTTTAAACTAAACAAAGCCATGTTCCTTTCCAGATTATTTAATCAAAGGCTTAAGGCCAGTTACTACTTTAACAGTTCACACATTACACTGTAACAATTAATCCTGTATTAATCACTACAGTGGGAATATTTTACTATTTTATTTCCACTTCAGTTCGCCTTTTGGTTTACAACGACACTTGTGTGTGTTTTTAAACATAAATGCTGCGGTATCAAACCACCTGTTCAGCAAACATGTACAGAGGTGATATATTTTTTTTTTTACCATTTTTGTCACAGTTTAACACCAACACTGCAATGGTTCATAGTGCTAGTGACACGCCTTTCTCGAGCAGAGGTGCAGACGTATAACAGACGAGTCCATTCTTCTTTCTCTCTACATTCCAGTCAGGAATATAATTTATACCAAAACTGCTGATCCCTAGTTATTCCATTTTACAGATGTCAGTCCCCAACAGTAACATGTCCCTCTTGTATTCTGCAGCTAAGAAGTTCACAGGCATCCCCATGTGCGCTCTACTAGCCAATAAGCGCTACGAGCTGCTCTATAACTGTGGCATTCAGCTGCTACACATCGGCAGGCCACTGGCAGCCTTTGAGTGTCTGATGGAGGCGGTGCAGGTTTACCACTCTAACCCTCGGCTGTGGTTACGGCTCGCTGAGTGCTGCATCGCAGCCAACAAAGGGGTAGGGCTTCACTCGTGTTTGCCTGCTGTTCAAATTAATAATGGAGTTTTTTGCCGCTGTATATGCATGTAGTTTTTGTGAACATAATTTGAATAAAACAAAATATTCATGTCTCCAGGGCTCAGAGCAGGAGAGCAAAGGTTTACCTTGTAAAAAAGGTATAGTTCAGTCTATTGTCGGACAGGGCTACCATCGCAAGATTGTTCTGGCATCACAGTCGGCCCAAAATACCATCTACAGGTCAGTATCAATGCTGAGGTTTAATCCCTATGTATTGTCGTTTGTTACTGATTTTAAAATTAAGTTTGAGAAAAAGTGAAAAACACAACATGCATACATTTCATGTGGTGTTTTGTACATATCTGTGTGTCTGTGTTTGTACAGTGAGGGCCAGTCGGCAGCAATCCCAGTAGCGAGTATGGAGTTTGCAGCCATCTGCTTGAGGAACGCTCTGCTGCTGCTGCCTGAACACCAGCAGGCGGACGCCAAGACAGACAACGTTTCCAAGAGCTTCAGTCAGTCGGGAAGCACAGAGAGTGGCAGCGAGAACAGTGATGCATGCAGGTCAGACCTCACCACAAACACTTGATTTATTTTATTTAATATTTATTAATTTATTTAATCGTCTCATTCACAGACACTGTCAGATGCAGACTGCATCTCAGTTGAGGTGGATGTGTACTGTGTTCTGATGAATGTTGCTGTTGTTTTGCAGTGGGAAAGGTCAGGAGGCTGATAAATTCTTGTCTGCGGCTCCGTCATCTCCTCTCAGAAAACAGGAGGTTGAAAATCTCAGGTAATGAAGCGTCTTTTTCTCTTGCCACCTCAGTGAACTGAAACATCACAAAGAACCCATAGATCACAGGGATTATCACAGAGAGTCATTAATAATATAAGCTGTTACATTTGCAGGTGCTCCATCCTGGCCTGTAGTGCTTATGTGGCTTTAGCACTAGGAGACAACCTGATGGCGCTGAACCATGCTGAGAAACTGCTCCACCAAACCAAGGTGTCTGGGTCCCTCAAGTAAGTGCTGGGCCTCTGTTCGGTGTCTCTACTGCTACCAATAAAACTCCAAGCACACTTCATTTTAATTGTAACATTGGTTAAAAATTATATGGCAAGAAAAATCAATACTTGGTGTCTCAGAAGCAATAAAATATTGCCATGCATTAGCACTACTTGTTGCTGTTTGCTGTGCGTTCTGCTGCCACTTTAATAATAATAATAATAATAATTATAATTATAATTATAATAATAAGGCGAAGTGGCCTTTCGTTGCCCTTTCATCTTGAGCTGTGTCAGCACAGGACCTTTGGTCCTTGAATTTGAGGGAATTGGTCCTGGAACATCCTTGAAAAGTACTTGATTTCAACAACGGTGTGGGAACCCTGGCTTAATTATGATATTGAAGCCTAAAGGTTTGGTGTGAAACATTTAATGAGCCGTGTCTGCTGTGTTCTCAGGTTCCTGGGTCACCTCTACGCCGCCGAAGCCCTCATCTCAATGGACAGGATCTCTGACGCCATCGCTCATCTCAATCCAGAGAATGTCAGTGACGTGTCCGTGGGAGTGCTGAGCAGTGAGCAAGACCAAGGTCTGTGGGTTTCACTCTCTACACCACAAAAAGATCCCATGTAGTCTCCAGTTTCTTTTCTTAAACGATTGTTTCTGTCAACAGGATCTGACAAAGGAGACGAGCCTGTGGAGTCCTGTGAGTTGGCGTTGTTTAAACCTGGAAAGTTTGACTGAAAATACCACGTCACACCATCATTAAATGTCCTCCTTATTCTCTCTCTCTCTTTCTGTGTGTGTGCAGCAGGGAAGCAGACTCCTCTGTGTTACCCCAGCAGTGTGACATCAGCACGGGCCATGATGCTCTTCAACCTTGGCAGCGCCTACTGCTTGAGGAGCGAGTATGACAAGGCCCGCAAGTGCCTGCATCAGGTAACCAAGGCAACAGCAACATGACTCCAGCAGATCATAGAAACACTTAGTGACGTTTTTAAATGATTTATATTTGGCAAAATGGTTAGTAACACGCTTTCTTGGTAGATTTTGTGACCCAGACTTTAAGGTCCAACATCAAAAGTGACCTATGTTTTAATTTTGGGCACGTTAACGGTGGTTAACGGCGTTAATGGCGTCAACATTGCAACGCATTTCCATGACGAAAAGGACGCATGAGACGCCATGTTTACGTGACTCCCGATTGTTAAAATTAGTCTCTAAAGTAACGCTAAACTTTAAAAACAGAGGCACACATACGCAGTACAGAGGTACGCTGGTTATTTGTAGCGCTGCTCTTTTCGTTTAATAAACAGACCGCTCCAGTTTGACTGTAGGCGCGATAACGTCGCTAAAATGAGCCAACAGAGCTAACTGGTAAACGGTGCCTGGACTCCGGTGCTGCGGCACGTAAACGTGACTTCACACGCATCTTTTTCCGGTCAGTCGTCAAGGAAACGCGCCATGCTTTAACCTAGTGCCCAGCATGACTATGTTCATACTAGAGCAGCTGAAATGGTTGTGACCTTTCACATACACCTGACATGCACATGCTGGTGTTCTTCTTCTTCCACTTTCTTGAGGAAACGTGTCAAATCACCCTGCTGCACGTACTTCTGTGTGACTGTATGTAGCAAGAAGATGGTTTATAACAAACATTAGGAAGAAAAACAAACATCCAGAAGTTTTTCAAATTCACAGATTAAGGGTCAGATGTGGAGGGAAGAAGAATCACTGAGTGTACTGTACAGCACCTGCCTCATCACCTCGACACATTTGTTGGTTGAGCTTGGAAAAATGTTGTTTGACTTTGACAGTCTCTGGTTTTTTTTAGTGCTCATTCAGTTGCGATTTGTGTATTTTCTTTAGGCCGCATCGATGGTGAACGCCAAGGAGATTCCACCTGAAGCCATCTTGCTGGGAGTTTACTTGGAGCTACAGAACGGTCAGAACTCACACTTTTGTTTGCACGAGCCCTTTCAGCCATTCAGAAGTCTTTTCTGGTGTTAGCTCTCCCTCCTACGATGGGGAGTATGAGGTCTATACTGAGAAAAAAAACCATAATTTAAGCTGAGTCAAATTTTGCACACATTTTATATATATATATATATATATATATATATGTGTTATTTTAGATTAAAAAAAAAAAAATTGAATCATAAACAGTCAAATTTTGCACAAAATACTTTTTTATACTTATTTATTTAATTTTTTTATAAAAATAAATGTATAAAAAAAAGCATTTTAAAATGCATAATATGAAGAAAAAAATTGCGACCTGTGATTGGAGTGACATCCAATCAAAGATCGTGTTAAGTCATTCTGAAGCCAGGAAGTAAACGTCTGACTTGATCAAAGGTTGTTGTGAGTGAAAATGACCAACAGAGTTCCCATGGGCTCCTTCAACTCCTTGAAAGGTTGAAAATTGCCTTTAATAGACATGGGTCATTGACTGTGCTTGAATTTTGAGCAAGACAGAAGTTAAGTTTCAGGTAAATGCCTTCCTTGTTTGTTACGACGCCACCCATTTACTTTGAAAGTTGTTGCTCTAGTTGTGTTGAAAAATCAGACAATGAGCCTGTGATCTGTGTCGTGTGTCCTCAGGAAACACCCAGCTCGCTCTGCAGATCATCAAACGCAACCAACTGCTGCCCACAGCCGTCCAGAGGGTGTCGCCGGACTCTCGCAAGAAACCTGTCCAGCCTTTTCAACTGTCCTCATCCTTCACACAAGTTCAGCGCAAATGATCCCCTTCTGAACCCTGCCCCCACTACACACACACACACACACACACCCCTGATATTTATGACGCTGCTTCCCCTCGGCATCATGAGCTGTATGCAATGTAGGAGTTTGCTTGCTGATGACAGAGGAACTTACACTGCAGCGGTTTCCATGGACTGAGACCGTCTGACTTTTTATTTCCATTAGAACACGAAATCTGTGTCTAAACAATGAAAATAAATTTTATTTACTTTATTAAGTCTCATGTCTGATAAGTACCAAGATATTCTTTTCCAGTTTCACAGGACCGATCATATCATGTTTTAAAACAAGCAAATGTATGAGGCACTCATTTCTGATGTTCTGATCTCTCAATCTAAAGACCATTTCAGCACTTTGATTGAGCCAGGATTTGAATCTCTGGACCCTCCTGCTTGTCTTGTGTCGGTCTGTCGGAGTGGAAACTTCCAGCTTCGTCTGTCAAATGTGGTGTAAGTTTATGTTTCATTTACAGATTGTGTATTTAACAGAACCGTAATTTATTTCTCTCTGGGTGCACTTCACATAATGACATTAATGGTTTTATAAACCGGAACAAAGATTGTGGCTTCAGTGCTGGTGCAGCTTTGAGTCCATTACAAGGCACAAAAACACTGATACACAGTTCAACTGAAGGAATAAACGTCTTCCTCTTCTTACACTTGAATTATTTTGTGACCTCTAGGAGGAGCTAACCCCCCTGTGCTGGAAAACCGTTCACTTCTTAGTAGGATAAAGAGCTTCTTTATGACAGAGTCCAAACTGGTCAGCTTTAATACAGCACTCTTCTGAGATTGAAAAGTTGTGACCTCCTCGCGTCAGAAACCACCTCTGGACTGAGTTAAGTCCTGCTCTCACGGGCTCAGCTCTTTGAGTCCCAGGGGACACACACGTCCCCGTCCTGCATGACCGAGTAGAAGTGAGAGACGCAGATATGGAGGCCCTGCATGAGGGGGGAGCGCTGGTCCAACAGTCTTTTACAGCACACGATCATCTGACTGGAGCTGACGCTGGGCTCCTTAGTCAGACCCCTCAGAGACAGACTGAGGACACACTGCTTCACCACTGCCTCCTCCTCCACCTGCAGCCTGGACACAAACACAAAGATGTCAGTCAACCATGAACCACTGAGGTCAGAGCTGGGAGGAAACGAGAACCCAGAGAAAACCCTCACGCGCACAGAGAGAACATGCAAACTCCAGAATAAATCATTTGACTCACTGGATTCTACGCTGCGTGCACTGTCTGGCCTCAGGGGCGTGGCTCTGGAGGAAGATCTGCAGCTTGGGAGGGTCACAGTTTGTCGGGATGATAAAGTGTCCCATTTCATGAAGCGCGGGCTTAGAGCGGTCACTGCGATGGACACAAACTACACTTTATTACGTATGAAAGCGCACACATTGTGTTCGATGCACGACTGTGACTACTGCTCACTTCTCCAGTGACATGGTGAGACCCTGCAGGCTCCTGGGGTGCAGGCGGAGATTTCGGGACATCAGGGTCTTATGGAAGGTGCTGAGGGTGCTGTAGTGTTCTGTGATGGCCTGAACTGGACCCAGCCTCTCCAGGTGGACCACCTGAACACCGCCCAGCAGGAAACTGACCCTCTCCTTCAGCCAGTCTGTCTGCTGCTGCAGGCTGCGATAGCTGGGCAGCTGCTGGAAGAGCTGAAGATACAAGCAGTGAGGTCTCAGTCTTACCAAAGTGAATTGAGTTAATTGAAATAAAAATGTGACAGCAGGAGCAATGCGGCGACAGTACTTTGGTCCACTGATGATGAACGTCCATGGTCCCCAGCATCACGTGTCCAGAGGCGTTCATCCCCGACTGGTCAGAAAACACCACAGTGTGTCCTGCAGAGAAAGTGGAGCAGGTTAAAGGGGAGGCTCACCAGTTTGTTTTCTTCTTCTTATACAGGCAACATATACAGTAAAGACATGTGGATTACAGTCCCTACAGTACCTTGCAGAGTGATGAGGGCCTCAGGATTCTGCTGAGAAAGGCGGCTCAGGCTCTGGAGCTGACAGCATCTGTGGGCCACTCCCCAGCTGCGCTGCCACCTGCATACACATGGTAACGCACTGTATGCATTCATCATGGTTAAGCACATATTTACTAGTTAAATGAGGATTTTGTTTGGGTGTTATTGATTATTAATTCCACAATAACCCTGGAATGTGCCCTGTAATACCATAACAGTTGGCTGTTTCCATACGCATGTCATTATAATCATCAGATATATTCAGTTAAGTTATGTTGCGGTGGCGCTGTTCATTTTTGCAGGAGCTTTTCCTGCCATGGTGGCGTAAACAAACATCCCGAGCGCTGTCCATACAGAATTTGAATTAGAAACCAAAAACAAATTTAATGTTCTGATTTATATCCTTTTAACAGTTTACAAAAACAACAACAGTGTTGTTTCAAACCTCGCTAGAATACCTGATATCGGCCAGATCAAATTTGTGGCAAAGTTCCTTCTTCAGTCGATTCAGCTCTTCTCTCAGAGGAAGACTAGCGATGTGCTTCTTCGTCGCCTCAGGCTCATTATTTTTCAGCCACAAGCTGACAAAGAAAGGAAAACATGACAGTTACATTTGGAACATACACAGGTTTGCACAGCTATTCCTCAAAGACATTAGCCTTAAACTTAACCAGTCACTCAGAAATTCGGTTTTGCCTCATTAGGACCAGGTTTTAAGGATTTCTTTGTTATATGGAGCAAAGAAACCAGAAAATATTCACATTTAAGGCGCTGATGTGAACGCACAAAGCTCACAGTCAGTCGTAACTGTGTACCTGAGCGTCGGCTCCACTCTCCTGGCCTGCTGCAGCTCCTGCTCGGGGTCTCTGAAGCCAGTGAAGGTGTAGTAGGTCTTATCCCATTTGATAGGTCTGTAGAAAGGCACACCTGCTTCAGGTGAACCTTTCGATGCCTGTGCACTCGCTTTCAGACCCTTCATGTGCTCCACAGACAGGCTGCACGACTTTAACACGTTCACCACTGTGCTCAAGACATCGTTCGTGCGCAGGGTGAAACTCACAGACCGGAACCCTGAGAACCAGGTGTAGAGATTTTAGACTAAAATACTAAAACTATGAGGGATATTAAGTGTGACTTTACCTGAGGTGTGGTCTGCCTGCACGTCACTGCTCTCCTTTGTGTCCCTGACATAAAAGGTGAGGTCCATTGGCTTAAGTGAGCGCAAGCCAGGCTTTTGCAGGTTTTCCAGATAGCCATTTAGTCTCTTTAAAGAATTCTCATTCACTTCCTGTAACACACAAAAATACATGATTATGACCCAGGCCATAAAAGCTTCTCAACACTTGACACATCAACAATCTTAAATAACCCTAATAAGAGCCAATAGACTGTTCTAACTTTAGATTAGTTTGACATACAGTACTGTGCAGAAGTCTAAGGACAATAGAAGACCATTATTTCTATTTCACTTTACTGGAACACATCCAGAAAATATGTATGCATTTTTTTTGTTTTGTGTTCATTTTAAGAAGAAGGAAAAAACTTCCTCTACAGGTGTCAAGTATTTAGCGTGATCTCCCCTTACACTTGAACAATAACAGCTCTGTTAATACTGGAGTGGAACCTTCATTAATGTTACTGGTAAATCCTGTGTTTGTCCTACTATTTCATTAAAAGAAATATCTGCTGTAAAAAAAACAAAACATCTATTACGCCAGGTTTATTCAAGACATGCTTGAGCATTACATACACATGTTGCATGAGTTAAAACTAATTGACGGCTCGCTAATATACAAGAGCAGCTTTAAGTTGCATCACTTCATTCCAAATTCACATGATCACAGAATTTGACAGACAACAGCGCTGGTGGTGCCTGAAACTTTTTTGCACAGTCTTGTACATCACAACGTTTATTTGCTAAAAGCATTCGTGATGCATAAGCGTTACATACCCGTTCTCTTGGATGTTGGCCGAAGAAGTCTGGGTGAACAGCAAAATAAAATGGTCTGAGTGCGTTGACAGCGTCCGCCCCTGACAGAAGTCTCTGCTGGACTAAACATGTGGCCACGCGCTTCTTCTCCGACCTGGATGTTAAAGCATTCAGACGTTAGAGGCTGCAACTAATGATCGTTGGTGTTTGGTCCATAAATTGTCAGAAACTGTTGAAATTGTTTGCCAAACATTGAAATGAGAAGAAACCAGTTGATCGATTATTAAAATAGCTGATGATTCGTTTAGCAAATGACTACATCCATTTGGTGTAAAGAAACCAAGCATTGTGTACAACACAGATCAGATTTTAACTGAAGCTAAATGTTATGTCTGTTTTTGTCACTGGATATACACATTTAAAAAGGGTAAATTCATCATCTCCTCACTTTATTTGGTTTTGCTGTCAATTCTCTGCATTTGATGATGTAAGCCATTTTCAAGCATTATATCGTATCAATACAAAAGTCAGAGTTCCTACACATTTTCCATTTCAAAATTCCATACTTTTCCAGACTTCTCAGAGGATTATTCAGTCAATATTAAACATCTGAATACCAATTGTTAGATGCTTATTATGTAAATAAATGGTTTTAAAATCCTTCACACATTATTTGTGACGACAGCCCTCAGAAAACTTGCATCAACCCATGACACTGTCACTGCCGACAGTAGATGGCTGCCTTGATGACACGGATGGAAAATAGTAAATAAATGAGAATTGCACTCAGTAACAGTAACCATGGTAAGTCGACACCATTCTACAGCCAGCTTGATAAGTTTCATATCATCTAGGTAGGCTATGTTGCGTAAGTAACTTGTTTTGATCTGTATAGTAATATATTTAATTTTAGAAAGTGAGATAATAGTCTGGAAACAACACACACAAAACATTTTTTCTATACTTTTCCCCCCCTTTTCCATCCTTATCCAGACCTGGAAATTACTCATATTAAATTCCATACTTTTCCATGCTGCGTAGGAACCCTGAAAAGTATGTAGATATGTCTGTCCAGCACTGTACCACATATACAACAGTGATGAATAAACCCTAACACTTTTGACTTTTCATCCAGCATCACTGTGTCAGCAGCGGCTGCTGCTCGTGTACCCAGGGGAAACACACACACACAGGGGGACACACTCGTATCATCGTCACACTCAGTATGTGAGAGCGGTGTTACCTGAGGGTGTAGCGCAGAAGCAGCTTCACAGACATTGTTGGCACTGCTCGTCAAAAGATGAGCGTTAACTCATGGCGTCTGTCGCAGCTGGTCCATCGGCAGCCCTGCTGTCAAAGGAAGTGACATCATCATCATCATCATACGATACACACCCGTGTCTGTACCAAGTCTGTAACAGAACCATAATCTGTGAAGGTTCATCTTCTGTGGTGAGCTGTAGGAGAGTGGACTTGCTTGAGTTAAGTTGAAGATGTTTCACTTCTCATCCAAGAGGCTTCTTCAGTTCTATTTAACTGGTGAAAAAAAAAAACAGGTATTTAACGTCTTAAGGCTGAAACCTTTTCTACAGAGTGGTAAAATTGAACAGTGGGGTCAGAGGGGTCTTCAACGTCAACTTAACTCAAGCGAGTCCAGCCAACTACAGATGACGTGACAGTAACTGTATCTAGTTTGTACCTGTGTCACTATACTTATGTTTCCCTACATCTACTGCATACCTGGGACTGGACGCACTTATAATAATGGCTTAGTTTCATAATCGATAAATCTGTCCATTACTTTCTGGATTAGTAATCTTTCGATCTGTAAAATGTCAGAAAATATTGATCAAATGTCAAACGTGTTTTAATGATTTCTTTGTTATATGGAGCAAAGAAACCAGAAAATATTAACAAAAAAGCTTGTTTCAATGATTAAAACAACAACAAAATCAGTAAACGGTCCATTTAGTAATCGGTTAATAATCGAATAATCTTTGCAGCTCTAAATATAGATATAAATATAATACACACCAACATTTTAAGGCTTAATGATTACTTTCATAATTGATTACTATTTAAATTATTTTAGTAAAAAAAAATGTTTTGTCCACAAACCAAAAATATAATGATTTATTTGTTATGGTACAAAGAAACCAGAATATATTCACATTTAAGAAACTGAAAACTTTTTTAATTATTTAGAAAAACATACAAACCGATTAATCAATGATCAAAATACTTGAGATTAATTTAGTGATCAAATACTATTCGATTAATCGTTCCAGCCCTCTTGTGTTTATACCAGTATCTGTGACCATGGTGACCGTTTACCGTTAAAAACAAACAAACAAACAAATACCCGTAAAATTCGCGAAAAAAGTACGTTCTATCAAGTTTGTTAGCAGCTACATTAGCTAGCGACAGGCTACAGTCGGTGATGGCAGCGCGAAGCTCTTGTAGCTGCAGTAACAGCACTTAGTTTGTTGGACAACCTTCACAGTTAAATGTACACAGTTTACTGACACGTAACCTTCCTTTAGAGGTCAGTGTGTGTCTGTGCTGCCAAGTTAACAGCTTCAGCGACACGGCTCCACTTCCACTGCTGTGGCTAACGGTGAAGCTAACAGTGTAGATGTGCGCTGAGGCCATAAACAGCTGCTCTCACCGTCGCATCTCCACACTTTATTATACTTACTCAACAATGACTGCGTGTGTTGTTGTGTTGATGTAGATGTGCCATCATGGACGTATTATAAAATCTGGATAGAGCAACGCCCCCCTCTGCCTTGATGACAGTTTTGCCATGGTGGCCACTCTGGGTACTGCAACAAAAAAGACTCATTGGGCCCATAATGAAAAAAAATTAAATAAATGTTGGTCCAAAATTTTACAAAAACGTCATACTATGGTATATCTAAAATATGACAAAAACGTCATACTATAGTATGTCGTCCAAAATGTAAGAATTTTTCTGAAAAAAACATTTTGGTCCAAAATTTGACAAGTACGTCACACTATGTCGTCCAAAATTTGAATTTTTTTTGGAAAAAATAAATTTTGGTCCAAAATTTGACAAAAAAAAAGTCATACTGTACTATGTCTTCCAAAATTTGACAAAAATGGCATACTATGTCGTCCAAAATCTGACTATTTAAAAAAAAATAAAAAATAATAATAATATTATATTAAACATTATATTATAGTATTTCCAAAATTTGACTAAAACATTATAATATGCTATATCATCCATTATTTGAAACATTTTTGGAAAAAACTAATTTTGGTCCAAAATTTGAAAAAAAAAGTCATACTGTCGTATTTTTATTTTTTTTTTAAATCTCCATCGACCTCTTTATTCATATCCTGCACAAAAAAAAACAACGTGATTTTTATATCGATCTGAATTTAGGTGGAAACTAGGTAAATTCTGCCATTTCAGAGGGCTTTTATTTTGGAACACCACTGCAGAATGGCCTGATATATGGTGACGGCCAAATCCTGAGGTGATCTACTATACTCATTTCTGATATTATTTTAACTTTGGTCCGTTATCATTGAAAAATGGATACACATTTGTTCATCTATGAAGTCGATCATTTATCTGGGACACAGTGTGTGTGTGTGTGTGTGTGTGTGTGTGTGTGTGTGTGTGTGTGTGTGTGTGAGTGTGTGTGTGTGTGTGTGTGTGTGTGTGAGTGTGTGAGAGAGACTGACTAAAAATACACACAATAATTGATTTATTTTTACACACAAAATGCAATTTCAAGATGCACATAGACATAAAACAACATCAATGCAGAGCAGCAGTAAAAATTCAAATTTAGGAATAAGTTAATTAATTACTCTTTTCTTACAGCAGTTTTCACGTAATGCAATACAGAGAAGAGGGGTTGGGGGTGCAGTTAGCTACTTAATTAGCTCAGTAACTAACTTACTAAGCTTACTTAACTTATTGTTCATAAATCACTGCTGTCTAATCACACACAAACATGTTTTTAATAAAACAAAACTATGAAGCACATTTCTGGCCCAGTGAAGATTGTAGTATTAAAAACATCTCAGTAAATAGAAAATATGATTAACGTAACAAGATGTGATTTATTTCCAACAGCACCGAAACATTATAAACGACAACAATAAAGTAGCTTTTCCTTATACAAAACCTTAAAAACTTTTTTTTTCTTAAATCGCATAACATTTTCGAGGCATACATACCGTATGCAAAACGTTGATTCAAATCAGATTCCAACAAGGATCATGAATTCACTGACAGCATTTCAATCTGAACTTTATTGTTCTGCTTTATGAGACTATATTTGTTGGAGACAACCATTCTGACAATCACAGACAGTTAATTTTTGACATAATTAATGAGGGGAGAGCGCGAACGCAGTCCCCCACTACCACAAATTATGCAGTCGAGATTCCTGCATTTGAGGAATTCGCAGGAGGTCAGCAAAGTCGGAGTGCAATGACTAAGCCTCGCCCTGGGTGAACCACCTTCGTGATCATGGTGTCTCCCCTGCCAGGTAAGTATGATTTCCTAGCGTCTCACCCACGATAATGTATCACAGACACACCATGATCACTAAGGTGATGAAAAAATACTAACTAATAAAACCACAATTTCAAGAAGTATCGACTCTGAAGAAATTAAATGGCGGATCAAACTGTCTGTAAAACAAAGAAAAAAAGATATTGTGAATATTGTACCTTTCTTAAAATAAAAATAAAACAACCAGATGTCCCATGATGCACTGCGGTAAATTCGTATGAAAGACCGACCGAAAATCGCCTCTTTCCTGTTATTTAGCACCTGAAAGCGAACGACAGTCAAACTGTAATTTAAAGAGAAGTAACGTTAACATCGAATTCTGACAAAAGAACAAAACATCTGAATTTGACTTTTGAGAAAAGTACAAAAACAACTTCACAACGACGTACATTTCCCTCTCACAAACAGAACCTTCGTTTGCCTTTTCTTTGTCCACTAACGGTGGGTGATACTGACTACTGCCACCTACTGGTCTGGAGTTGAGACAACACCAGTTATTTTTTCAATTTTTCGCCCCCATCTGTATGTCACTCAAAAGCTGTATTATATGATGGAAGCATAATAAAATAAATAATAAAATAAATATAATAAAATTATATATTTATATAAATATAAATATATATATATATATATATATATAAATAAATAAATATATATATATATATATATAAATAAATATATATATATATATATATATATATATATATATATATATATATGTGCACAACTCATATATGTGGAAAAACTCAAAATATATCAAAACATTTATCATCATTAAAGCCTTAATGACTAATTGTTGTCAAAACCTCAAGAAAATTATTTTCAATATGAACATATTAAATAACATAACTACATTTCATATAGAAATGTAGGTTTGTTGTTTGATATATAAATAATTCTGCCTGTAATACAGTTTATGTTATAACGTTCATGTATCTTTACATTCCATGCAACTTTATAAATATACATGCATTATATATCATGTTCAACGTTTTTCACGTTTTTTTACTGTCAATATCAACTAACTGTCTATAACGTGCATTCTATTTTACCTTCCTAAAATAGCAATATTATTCATATCTTTTTATATTGTACTTTCACATTAAGTGGAATTGCATGTTCAATATTTATTATTATAATTATTATTATTATTATTATTATTATTATTATTATTATTATTATTATTATTATTGTTATCTTTACTGCTGTGTCCCCACTGCAGGGGACTAATAAAGGACTATTTTATCTTATTTTATTATATATATCCATAACTTTTTCTGTACAAGATGGACATAACTTATAGTCCTTTTTGTGTTGGTTTTACCTTTCTATGATCCCTTGCTTGCTTTGTGTTGTATTAACTGTTATTTTTCTAGTCTGTGGGCCAGTATTGGTTCAGTAATTTCATAATCGTTCCTGAGATCCATCCATCCACTTTATCCTCCACCAGAGGGTCGGGGGGTGCTGTACCTATCTCAGCTGACATAGGGCGATAGACGGGGTACACCCTGGACTGGAGCTCGCCAGTCCATCTCAGGGCCACATACAGAGACAATCCCCAAATACGATCCGATATAATACGATCGAAACAATAACATAACAATAAGAGTAACAGTAATGCAACCTTATTAAGGGCAGCAATATCTCAGTAACTCAACCAAAGACCCACGAAATATTTTTTTATTAGACATAGTTATGGGGAGTGCACCGTTCCTGGAGGTACTGCAATACCAGGTCGATGCGTGGAGTGGACGGAGCAAGCCCCTATTCCATCTCCCAGTTCCAAAAATCAATTTAATATATGGTCCCCGGGTAGGGGACGTATCAGATATTAAACTGATAAGAACAGATACTACACTTGATCTTAGCCAAAAGGCCGAGAAGCGATAACACTTTAGTGGCAGAGGCAGTGGAGTGATTCTCGGCACAGTCCTTTTCACTCAGAAGTGAAACACACGTTGAAATGACGCGTCTACGGACAATCGCTTGAACGTGAACAACACAACACACATCCATCGAACATGCTGTGGGAAAATGTGTCGATCGCTACATTTGTGATTATTTTGAACAAACAACATTGGGTCCTCTACTCTTCCGGGTCACGTGATACTCTCTTAACCAATAGGAATGTAAAGTGAAATGTGTCGCTAAAACGTTAAAAAACGACAACAAAACTAATGTTTATGTCCCAGGTTGGAAAAGACTCACTAATCCTCGATTAACCGATCACGATCTGCGAACTATAATGTGATGTTTTGATGTTTAATTGTGTCGATCTCCAAATTAATCCGGAGTGGTGCGTTCACGGACACTTTGTTTTTTCCCAGCTTGAACCTGTCGATTTTCCAAAGTTGATTTTAATTGACGACAAAACAAATCACCACCTTGGCATTTGATTAAATACTTTTCTAATTGAAACTGGTATTTAAAGAAGATTTTTTTTAATTGACTTTAGTTTTCAACAATAGGTTGCAACTTTGCAAATCACCCGGCGGTGAGATAAATAAATGATTAGCTAATTTTAAATTAAGATATTTTGGAAATTCAAAGGTGGGATGAAATTGCACTTAGTCATTTACAAAGTACACAGGTCATACATGTGAAATATTGGTAAATTAGAATTCTGCCACACAAAAGGCCAGACTCAAACTATGGCACCACCTGCTGGACAATGAACCAAACTGCAGCGACTCACCCCTCCACACCCCACTTCCCCCACTCGCTCGCGTCAAATACAACTTTTTCAAAGTATTCAATTCCAAATAATCCCCGTCTGACTTTTCTAATCCGACTTCCCGTCAAAAAGTTTAAACAAGACAAACAGGCACTGACTGTGATTTACCAAACCACTGAGAACCTGACGCTAAAGTACAGCGGCTCTAATTATCACTGACACGCAACTGAAACGTAGCCACCTGTGGCTACAAAATATGCCACAGTCGCCATTCGACACGCACACGAAAACTACGACAAATTACAAATTACGTCGGCGCGAGAGTCGTTCGACGCAATGAAAAAGAGAAGAAATACAAATATACACAAAATGCTCCTACCATAAAGCGTGAAAACCACATTTAAAACAAATGTTTATGTCAAAGGTGAAAAGCGCCTCCTTGACCTAGTTAATCCATTGAGTGGTTACGTAAATCTGCTCTCTAGCGCCCCCAGTGGATTCACCGAGTAAATAGTCTTCGTTTTACTGAATTTGTTATGCAAAGCAAAGGGAAAGAGTGAGCGGATGAGTCTATCCTTACTACAATTCTGACATACTGGACCTTTAAGCAGGCGTAAAAGATCTTAATAGGAGGCTAGAATTTGTTCGGCTTTACATCTGCTTTTCCACAAAGTTTTCATCGAGTGCTTCTGTATCTGAGGCTGGTTCCCTGTGTGCACAGCCAAGTTTCCCTTTGACACGACGAGTAAAATTCTGTTAAAATAACGAAGCTATAACAACACCATGTTATAAAAACAGACTTATCTTTTAAGAGGTTGTGTCACCGGCAAACAGCAAAAAAATGTGGAGAGGACGGTTTGGTCGGAGTGTGAGTTAGAGCTGCAGTGGTTCCCAAACTAGAGGTCAGGACCCCCAGTGCATTTGAGATGATTTCCAGAAATCAGAAGCAATGTTAAAATAAATATCATATCAGATATTATATTTTATACAATGCGTACAAAGACAAGCACATCCGACGTGTATAAACACACCAGATCATGGATATTATGGTTTAGCCATAATTGCTACAGATAAAAAATAACTTCAATTTGAAATGTCATTGGCCTTTTAAATGTATTTCCCCTCATGACTCTGGAGGTGACTGTGACTGTGACTATGACTGATTGTCATTTGAAAGCACCACTGGTAACAGGATGATGTGTTCAAATTTCACAGGAAAGCCACAGCTGTAAGCCAGTGGCGAAGGCAGAAATAGTATGTTGGGTGGGCCAGTACAAAAGTGGGTGGGCCATCTTTGCCCCAAAAACAGGAATTAGAACTTAGAACAACTATAGACAAAAGCTCTCAAATGCTTTTGAATTGTGTTCCTATCTGCTACAGAGGCTGAGAAATCCAAGTAGGTCCATGGATGTATGAGTAGGTCTAACTGCAGACCGCAGACCCCATGGCAGACCCTTACAAACACGACCCCTCAACACTGATTGGGTGAGAGATCACATCTGATGTGATGACGTTTACTTTTGTTGAAACTTTATTTATACACGCGTATCTAATGCAAACTCATTGACAGAGACTTTTTTTTACCACAGTGTGCGACAATAATAGAGACGAATAAAATACTTGTTGACATTTATGAACACAGAAGTGTACTTTGTATGCAATTTATGAATAATTAAAGCCACTTTGTAAACTATTAAATAATATAACCAAACTGCTAAAATATATAAATGCAGATTATACACATACATATAATTACCACGTTTATGATATAATGATCATGTCTACAAAATAAAGTATCACGTTTATAAAATATAATGATGACATTAATATATTATAGTATCACATTATAACGTGATACTGATCCCCAAGATTTCCCCACATTTCCACTGTGACAGCAATAGCTTCTTTACAATGTAACTTTGTGAGTCATTTCATTTATTTTTGCAAACTTCCAATATCACAGCAACTAGGGAGATGGAGCGTACAGCTGCCAGGGCATATATTGTTGCCTATGTCATGAAGATTAAGATTTAAGATTGTGTTGGACAGTGACCATGTGTTGAAAGGAGGCAGTAATGTTAAATATGTAGTCTTTGAATCAGTGTCTGATATCTCACCTCTGGCAAAAGTACATCCATGATGAATGCAACTGGATCTGCATACTTCTTACATCTGTCTGTGTACTTCCAAGTACTCCAGACAAGAAGTGCATCACCTTGTCCACTTGGTCGTCTTCTTCAAAAAGAATGACGACCCTGTCCTCCTTCTTGGTCCAGGGATACACCATGTTGCCTCTGATGATTTTCTATAAATATATTATAGGTTTTTAGTTTGGGTATTCATATATAAATACAATAAATAAATAAATCCCACACAAAATGCCTTTGACAAACTCACTTGAAGGTGTTGCAGCATGCCTTGATCCTCAGTTATCACTTTAATCAACAGGCAACAGGACTCACGCCGTTTGTTTTTTGCTTGTTGGGCCCTTTCCTAAATGAAATTATACAATGCAAGTACTTTGAATAAGACAATTTCTTTCCCTGATCATTTGCACTTCCTTACGCACCACAAGACTCTTTGTGGATGTGTCATTGAGCTGACCACAGTAACATCACTGCCCTAAATGGATACACATATAAGTTTGACTGAGAGAGAACACATCTGTGTGTTTACTGATGTATGAAAGAAATGCTCAGACTAACCAAGTCTTTTGCAGGAAAGATGTAAGGCATCTCATATGCAAATGTAAACAACTTCCAAAAGAGATCCATGTTGGATTCAGAATGACACAGAACCATAGTTAACATACTACATGTGTCATAACAATCCATGAAGTATGTATTACTGACCACAGTGGAGCGGCTGATCCTGAGGACAGGTGCTGGGTTTTCTAGAACTGTTGCTCTGTAAGAGAATTTTAACATTTAATATTTAATTACATTAATTTTGTATTTTTAACATGGGAAAATGTTTCATCGACAATCCACTAGTAATTAACTGGATTGCATTTGCCTATAAGACTTAGTATGACAAACTTGGCACATTTAAGTAATCCCATTTTAACTGGCCTCACATTTTCTTCTACAGAGTGAAGTAAAAGAACATGGAGTTCAAGGCAGCTTCACATTCAGCAGGTGAGTCAAGGGTGAAAGCTGGGATTGGGCACTACCTCCTGTGTCCTTCATACGAAATCTATTATTGAACAGTTTGTTTCCAGTGTGATTTAATAGTTTGTGTCATTACATTATTTGCCACTAAAAGACCCTTACACACATATGTGTTTAGTTGACCTTTAGTATTTTTATCAAGGGTGAAGTCCCAGATAACTTGAACAGTTCAATGTTTTTCAGCTAACACACCTACAACAGATCCATTGTTGCCTGTCTTGTGTATTCATGACACAAGTGTGCCACAAGATAGGCAAACGTGTGTTCTTAAAGCCACGAAGGAGGCCAAAGTATGGCACTCATCCAGACCCTCCATAATCGACGATGACAGCAGACTGAGGGATCCGAGGACGGCTTGCGAGGAAGGTAATATCTCTGCATTATTGTCACAGTAGTAAAGTAAACCCAACATATTATTTGCCACTGACCCATCCTGCACAGTGCTGCAGGAATGCCAAGCTACTGCAACTTACATGCTTAATATTTGAAATAACCTTTCCACTGTGTAACTCTTCAGCTAAAGAGAAGTGCCTCCTGATTACTCAAAATCCCACGGAGAAGCAGTATCTAGGTCAGCTCATCATCCCATTCGGAAAGTACAGTGGCAAACGTTTCAAGTGGCTGATTGAAAACGATGTTGGATATCTCAAATAGTGAGTATTCATTACTAAACATATTCACTCATTGTATACGTTTTTTTCTTAAGTGCAATAAAATATTCTGTATTTTAGTATCCTCGATTGCCACATCAAGGGGAGCCGCCACCCAGAGAGGAAAGGTCCAATTCAAGCTGAGTGGGGGAAGGATTACCTTCACCGGTATGTAGAGTTGTTCCCTTCAGCCTCCTGCCACCTGGAGATAAACGTGGACAGGGCCATTTATAGACAGGGTCGTTTCAGGTCCTTTACCTTCCAGGAGATGTGGCAGTGGTATTCCCTACACAAGTGCCTCCATGTGGATCCTCAAGCTGGAAGTGACCACGAGAGAAAGATGTCTCAGGAGGCTTTCTGCTCCGTTAGGCAGTGGCTCGTGATGAAGGAGGATGACATCTCTTCAAAGTCACTGAAACGCTTCAGACTGTATATTTTAAATAAAGAAAAAGAGGTAGGTCTAGGCTCCTTACGTAAAAGGCAGCATGCTGTTCATATGACAAACCTCAAGCCTGTATCCAAATACATGCACTTTACAGAAATCTCCAGCAGCAACTGCCACATCCAGCACCTCAGGGTCCAGAGGTTATGACGACCAGGCAGACGATGCTCTGCTGGCAGAAGCACTGACCACTTTTGAAAGTCAAGGTATATCAGTCTATCTCGTTGGATTAATATTACTGCATGGACCTCATTCATGCTCATTAAACTGTGTCTAATAAAACCAGCTACAGAATCACACTGAGGATGGTTCTACAGTTCGGTCCTTTCGCTGCTTTGACACATATTTTTGTCCTCATGGCTGCATAAGCTTTTGTCCTGATTTCCTTTCAGGGGACACTGACCTTATCCCTCCATATGCTGCCTCCCACCTACAGCCACCACAGCCGTCACAGACTGAAGCTATTCCACCGTCACCTGTAAGCCCATGGTTCACAGATTACACTGATCATGTCAACATTTAGGTTTATATTAATACACTGATCTCTTTAAAGGGTCCTTTGTCAGCTCCTGCTGGTCAAAAAGGGACGGAGTCTGATGTAACTGAGGCAGCAGTAGCTGCTACTCCATGTGAGGTAATACATGCAGCATAATGGAGAAACATCCTTACAGTCAGAGCACTTACTAGTTGCTAAATGAAGGTCTTGTATTTGTTATTCAACCAGGTGACATATGAGGGGTGGCATAAAATGTGGGAGTCTGGTCCTCATGGGCTCCCAGAGGCAGACGTCAGGTGGTTAAAAGAGGATGCTGAAAGAGGGATCTTCCAACGGCAAATGTTATTTGTAGACAAACATGGCAACAACAGGAAAAGGATAGTGAGAAAGAGTTTGTAAGAGTTTACATTGCACTTTCCAGTGGGTTTATATTATTATATTTCCATTTGGTTACAGCAGTTTGTTTTGTTGTGCGACAGTGATGTTATTATATATTATATTATATAATCATATAATAACTTACACTACAATTACTATAATAACTAATAACGAAGAAGCCTTGTTTCATTGGAATCCTTTTTATTTATTCATTAAACATTTGTGAATACAACTTTACATTTCTCTGATCATACAAGCATACAAAGAGAAACATGAGAACTAAATAAATCATTCCATTTCTTCAGCCACACCATAGATTTAAAGATCATCAATACTGTATCAATGTCAACCCTTACATACTGTTGATATCCTGATACTTGACAGAATGACTGACTGAATGAAATGTGTTAGTTGTCTTTTATACCACAGTACAACACATTTTACATTTCCTTTTCTCAGTAATAGCAGAAGCATTTTAAGCAATAATTACTAAAACATTTCCAACAGTAAGTTAGTAACACATTTACAAACAACCATGTACCTTGTAAAACAACCATGTCAATTAAAATCACAAATTCTGTTCATCACTCCGTCACACTTCCTCCTCTCTCGCTCAAACAGGACGTCTCAGCAGCTGACGTCAGGCTGACATCAGCAGGGAGGATGCCATCTATGCCAGCTGTTTACCTGTTTTACAGAGCTTGCAGACCCCTGGAGAAAAGTCTATCAGGATAGACCTGTGCATCCTCACTCATAGCTCCAAGTCATAGCACTCGCTGATACAGTTACTTGAAACTCTGTTTATAGAATGTAGATGTTTTAATACAGCAATAATTAGCTGATTTAAATACAAAATATCACTCAAATGAAATGCATACAGAAGATGACATCAGTCTGTGCATTATTTGATTCTAATGGGGGTGAACCACATGTATTCTTCAGCAGGAGACACTGAATTCCTCATGTGTTCCACTGACATCTTTTCTAGTGGTGAGGGACTGTGTTCTTGCTCTCCCCTGTAATCATATCACATGGAAATCTTAATGATATATAGCATAAAGGAGTTAATACAGAATTATAGACATAAAAAGGAAACATATCACAGCTGGTGACCAATGCACAGGTGTATCAACACAAAAGAAGATGAAAGAAGTCACTGTGATACATTAAAATACAATTATGATTACATTAAAAAGCGGTACACGATACACAAATTCATTCTGTACTGAGTTAGACCAGCAAGGGACTTACATCTTCTAGATTCACCTCATAATAACAGCAATCACCTAACCATCAAATGAATGCTAAAGCCAGCCAAAACGTTTTTCCACCTAGAGGAGAGCCTCAGTATCACAACCTTGGGTTAACAGTCTATAGTTTCAATTGCACTTCACACGAGTTTAATTGGATTTGAACCCAGGGCCAATACAGAGAAGAGGAGGGGGGGGCGGTGCAGTTAGCTATAAGTAACAATTAACTTGTTGTTCATAAATGACTGCTGTCTAATCTCACACAAACATGTTTTTAATAAAACAAAACTATGAAGCACATTTCTAAAAACTTAACAATATGTGATTTATTTCCAACAGCACCGAAACATAATAAAAGACAAGAATAAAGTAGCTTTTCCTTATACAAAGGCTTATAAATGTTTTTTTTTGTTTGTTTTTAAATCACATAACATTTTCGAGACATACATACCGTATACAAAATGTTGATTCATATCACACATACACCAAGTAAAATCTTCCAACAAGGAACATAAATTCACTGACAAGATTTCACTCAGTACTTTTTTGTTTTATTTAATGAGGATGTGGTTATTCCTCCTGCTAACAGTAGGGGGCACGTGGAGAACATATGCGATATATATATGATGAAATAGGACAACCACTCCAACAAACGCATATAATTAATTTTTGACATAATTAATGAGGGGAGAGCGCGAACGCAGTCCCCCACTACCACAAATTATGCAGTCGAGATTCCTGCATTTGAGGAATTCGCAGGAGGTCAGCAAAGTCGGAGTGCAATGACTAAGCCTCGCCCTGGGTGAACCACCTTCGTGATCATGGTGTCTCCCCTGCCAGGTAAGTATGATTTCCTGGCGTCTAACCCACGATAATGTATCACAGACACACCATGATCACTAAGGTGATGAAAAAATACTAACTAATAAAACCAACATTTCTAGAAGTATCGACTCTGAAGAAATTAAATGGCGGATCAAACTGTCTGTAAAACATAGAAAAAAATATATTGTGAACATTCTACTTTTCTTAAAATAAAACTAAAACAACCAGATGTCCCATGATGCACTGTGGTAAATTCGCATGAAAGACCGACCATAAATCGCCTATTTCCTGTTATTTAGCGCCTGAAAGCGAACGACAGTCAAACTGTAATTTAAAGAGAAGCAACGTTAACATCGAATTCTGTCAAAAGAACAAAACATCTGTATTTGACTTTTGAGAAAAGTACAAAAACAACTTCACAACGACGTACATTTCCCTCTCACAAACAGAACCTTCGTTTCCCTTTTCTTTGTCCACTAACGGTGGGTGATACTGACTACTGCCACCTACTGGTCTGGAGTTGAAACAACACCGGTTATTTTTTCAATTTTTCGCCCCCATCTGTATGTCACTCAAAAACTGTATTATATGATGGGAGCAATTCACATTATTCTATAATACAATTATATACATATATATATATATATATATATATATATATGAACAGGTATGTGCACAAATCATATATGTGGAAAAACTCCAAATATATCAAAACAGCATTTATCATCATTAAAGGCTTAATGAATAATTGTTATCAAAACCTCAAGAAAACAATTATTTTCAATATGAACATATTAGACAATATTGTTTAATATATAAATAATTCTGCATGTTTATGTTTAAGAACAACGTTCATGTATCTTTACATTCCATGCAACTTTATAAATATACATGCAATATATCATGTTCAACCCGTTTTTTTTTTTACTGTCAATATCAACTAACTGTCTATAACGTGCATTCTATTTTACCTTCCTAAAATAGCCTTATTTTATTATATATATCCATAACTTTTTCTGTACAAAATGGACATGGGCTATAGTTCTTTTTGTGTTGGTTTTACCTTTCTATGATCCCTTGCTTGCTTTGTGTTGTATTAACTATATATATTTTTCTAGTCTGTGGGCCAGTATTGGTTCAGTAATTTCATAATCATTCCTCCCTGAGATCCATCCATCCACTTTATCCTCCACAAGAGGGTCAGGGGGTGCTGTGCCTATCTCAGCTGACATAGGGCGATAGACGGGGTACACCCTGGACTGGAGCTCCATCTCAGGGCCACATACAGAGACAATCCCCAAATACGATCCGATATAATACGATCGAAATAATAACATAATTATAGGAGTAACAGTCATTTAAAACTCTAAATTTCAACCAACGACCCATTACATATTTTTTTCTTAGACATAGATAGGGGAGTGCACCGTTCCTGGAGATACTGCAATACCAGGTCGATGCGTGGAGTGGACGGAGCAAGCCCCTATTCCATCTCCCAGTTCCAAAAATCAATTTAATATATGGTCCCCGGGTAGGGGACGTATCAGATATTAAACTGATAAGAACAGATACTACACTTGATCTTAGCCAAAAGGCCGAGAAGCGATAACACTTCAGTGGCAGAGGCAGTGGAGTGATTCTCGGCACAGTCCTTTTCACTCAGAAGTGAAACACACGTTGAAATGACGCGTCTACGGACAATCGCTTGAACGTGAACAACACAACACACATCCATCGAACATGCTGTGGGAAAATGTGTCGATCGCTACATTTGTGATTATTTTGAACAAACAACGTTGGGTCCTCTACTCTTCCGGGTCACGTGATACTCTCTTAACCAATAGCAATGTAGAGTGAAATGTGTCGCTAAAACGTTAAAAAACGACAACAAAACTAATGTTTATGTCCCAGGTTAGTAAAGACTCACTGAACCTCGATTAACCGATCATGATCTGCGAACTATACTGCGGTGAGATAAATAAATAATAATAATAAATGATTAGCTAATTTTGAATTAAGATACTTTGGAAATTCAAAGGTGGGATGAAATTGCACTTAGTCATTTACAAAGTACACAGGTCATACATGTGAAATATTGGTAAATTAGAATTCTGCCACACAAAAGGCCAGACTCAAACTATGGCACCACCTGCTGGACAATGAACCAAACTGCAGCGACTCACCCCTCCACACCCCACTTCCCCCACTCGCTCGCGTCAAATACAACTTTTTCAAAGTATTCAATTCCAAATAATCTCCGTCTGACTTTTCTAATCCGACTTCAAGTCAAAAAGTTTAAACAAGAAAAACAGGCACTGACTGTGATTTACCAAACCACTGAGAACCTGACGCTAAAGTACAGCGGCTCTAATTATCACTGACACGCAACTGAAACGTAGCCACCTGTGGCTACAAAATACGACACAGTCGCCATTCGACACGCACACGAAAACTACGACAAATTACAAATTGCGTCGGCGCGAGAGTCGTTCGACGCAATGAAAAAGAGAAGAAATACAAAAACACACAAAATGCTCCTACCATAAAGCGTGAAAACCACATTTAAAACAAATGTTTATGTCAAAGGTGAAAAGCGCCTCCTTGACCTCGTTAATCCATTGAGTGGTTACGTAAATCTGCTCTCTAGCGCCCCCAGTGGATTCACCGAGTAAATAGTCTTCGTTTTACTGAATTTGTTATGAGTGATGTTTTATTACTGCCCCCTTAAATTGTTCTCAAGACTATGTAAACTGTGGGTTTTTGTCAGATTAATATCAACACACACTGTTACGAATTGCTCTATATAATTTATAACCAAATAAAGAATAAATATAGTTAGTAAAGAGAAACAAATCGGAGTTCCAAACAGAATAAGACAGTTTACTTGGTATCACCTTTTACATGGTGGAAACACTCGTTTATACAGAGACTCAAAAAGTTCAACAATATGAATAAAATATTGTCAGAGAGTTTGTGACTGGAAAGTTTTATTTAAGCACACAGTTAGGATTCTGATGAAAAAACAGATGTTTGTTTTTACCTGAGTGGCTGAGAAAACACACGGTAAACATCATGATTGCGTCTGCTGTTGGTCTGTAGCGTGTCAGTGTGACACTGAGGCAGTATCATGCTGGGTCGACAAAGCTGGTGTGTGTGTGTTTTGTTTTGTTTTAAAGTCATTTAAACAGCTGCTTCCTGTCAATACGTCAACACAGTGAGGGAAAGGTTGCCAACTCATAAAAAGAAGCACATGCAAACACAACAAAGGCAGAGTGCAGCGACATCTCATACAGTCAAACTCATATGGCATGTGTAGCTCTTAAGATTCTTCTTTTTTAAAACCAAACAAACAATCCTTCACGTTACCATGGTCACACTGCTACCGTAAGCACAATGATCAGATAGAATCTGACATTTACTGACCGCTTCCTGTGACATTTGTAGTGGGGATGCAGGATATTTTTGCTAATATGCCGATATATCACTCCCGATATATTGGGCCAATAACCGATACGATATACAGTATATATACAGTATATTCGGCGACCTTGAGTGTCTTGAAAGGCGCCTTGAAATATAATGCATTATTATTATTATTGTATGTTTTCCCCCACAGCACCCAACTGCAGAGGCACTGAAAAGCACATCATATTTTGCCTACTCATGTTGCAGCAGATGCAGATATGCATGTTCATCATTGAGCAAAATAAATAAACATACAGTCGCAGTTGTAGAGGGCGACAGCATATAAGTCAATGAGGTATAAATCATGAGTCATATCGGCAGATCTTAAAGCCAATATTTTAAAGCCAATATTGTGCCGATAACATTTGCGGGATTGTTGAATGGGTGTGAAAGTTGCAGTCTCGGCCATCACCAGCTGTCCAACGACAGAATAAAGTTCTTAAGATATTGTAGACTTCAAGAGCCGGTCTGTGACATTTAGGGTTCAGGGCCAGAAACTGAGTATTCTACCCAAACCTCTGTACTGCATCCATGTATAATGGCTTTAAAATGAAACATAAATATGTGCCTAACTTGTGCGTTTACATTACGAAGCGAGAGTCTACTTTGCAAAAGAAAAAGTGGCTCCAAAGCATAGATAAAGAGTGAGCGGATGAGTCTATCGTTACTACAATTCTGACATACTGGACCTTTAAGCAGGCGTAAAAGATCTTAATAGGAGGCTAGAATTTGTTCGGCTTTACATCTGCTTTTCCACAAAGTTTTCATAGAGTGCTTCTGTATCTGAGGCTGGTTCCCTGTGTGCACAGCCAAGTTTCCCTTTGACACGACGAGTAAAATTCTGTTAAAATAACAAAACTATAACAACACCATGTAATAAAAAACAGACTTTTAAGAGGTTGTGTCACCGGCAAACAAATGTGGAGAGGACGGTTGAAACATCCGGTTTGGTCGGAGTGTGAGTTAGAGCTGCAGTGGTTCCCAAACTAGAGGCATTTGAGATGATTTCCAGAAATCAGAAGCAATGTTAAAATAAATATCATATCAGATATTATATTTTATACAATGCGTACAAAGACAAGCACATCTGACGTGTATAAACACACCAAAAAAACTCTATTTAATAACTGACCAGATGATATTTAAGGCCCACAGTCTTCTTCAGATCATGGATATTATGGTTTAACCATAATTGCTACAGATAAAAAATAGCTTCAATTTGAAATGTCATTGTCCTTTTAAATGTATTTCCCCTCATGTCTCTGGAGGTGGCTGTGACTGTGACTATGACTGATTGTCATTTGAAAGCACCACTGGTAACAGGATGATGTGTTCAATGTCTTTTGGGATTATAATAATAAAAAAAATTAATAACCTCACGGACCTCAAGGCTCTCACCACGTAGTTTTTGGGGGTCAGCGGCTAAAAGGTTTGGGAACCACTGAGACAAATAAACATACAAATAAAAAACAATGATCCCAGTAATGATGTCAAAATGATACAGACATGAAATTATAAGACTCAAGTAGTTAGTTAGATAGATAGATAGATAGATAGATAGATAGATAGATAGATAGATAGATATGGCAGTTCTGCTTTTGGTTTCCCTGTGTCCATATTAGTTTGACTGGAAGTGTTAATGCTGAGAGCACTGCGTTGTGCTCTGCTGCCCCCTGTTGGAGTCACTGAGCGATCACATGTGCTCTGGGTGGCTCTGCAGGCAGGAGATCATCTCTTGGACGGGCTTGCCCTCAAAACAGACCTGATAGACGGCTGTGAAGAGAGGGAACCTGGGGAGAAGACAGACTGAGTCAAGACAGCGTCAACATGCAATGTTCTCTGTCTGTGTCTCTTTCTTCTCTATGTGTCAGTCTGTTAGTGGTCTTTATGCTAAGCTATGGTTGGAAAAAAAGGTCCTGTCTCCAGCTCATAAGAGTGACATCAATATAATCGTCTCACGATTAGCTTTTCCATTGTCCGACTATTTCTTGCCAGTCGTTACTGTGGTAATAAAGACAGATGTGTTCATACTTGTCCATCAGGTTCTTCTGTTTGAGGATGTGGTTGACCTCAGCTGAAGTGGCCGGACCCTGGAGCTTCTGACCATTCAACATCTCCTTCTCCAGCTCCTCGATGCTCTGACAGCACAACGTACAAATACATCAAGCCGGAAGTCTCATAGTGGAGACTTGAGGCGTAAAGACCGCGCGTCAACTACCTTTCCTGTTGTAACGAAGGCCTCTGCCACTCGACGATTGCGGCCACCATAGCACGTGGTGATGAGGTCGGCCAAGCCACAGCTCTCAAGGAAAGTTGCCGTGGAAACAGAGCCGTCCTTGGAGAAGAGTTTAGCGAAGGCTATCATCTCCATCAGCCCCAGACGGATCACGGCCGCCTTGGTGTTGTCACCGCACCGCAACCCATCGCAGAAGCCTGCACCCACAGCGACAATGTTCTGCTCCCAACAGAATACAAAGACCAAATACATTCACATTTAGGATGTTGAATTACTAAATTGTGGCTTTTGTGATTGGTTAATATTGTTGACTTAACCTATTGACGCTGGGTAAGCATTGCCGCATTTCTACCATAGACACCGGTAAAGCAGATAAGTAAATTTTCGGGGGTATAAGGGTTCCTCGCGAGATTGTTTTGAAATTACTTCTCACAAACATGGAGGACTTTGACAGCGGAGAGATTTCTGAAATTAATCAACGGAGTTTACAACCGCGCACCAGGGGTGACAGTGGATTTACCTGCAGATGCCACAGCGCTGTAAGCACTATCACCGTCACATGTGAAGCAGACTGTTACAGTAATATGTAATATGTAGTTCTTGTTCTTCACACTCCATCAGGACTAAATCAAGGCACTGACACAAGTTGATATTACTTCATTTTCTTACGGTTTTTTAATTGAAAATAGTTATTCACTTTAATTTTACATTTTTGTATCTAAATAAACCAAATTGCACAGGAAAGCCACATGTGTAAGCTCTCAAATACTTTTTGAATTGTGTTCCTATCTGCTACAGAGGCTGAGAAATCAGTCATTTAGTCGGCATTGAAGCTCAGGTTTTAGAGGCATTTTTCCAGGCGCTTCAGGCCTTAATGGGTTAAAAGGTGCTGCAGATTTCATTAGGGGGCTAAACTCTGTTGGTTTTATTTGGGCTCTCATGGAAGCCATGTTTTACTGGACTTTTTTCCCACCTGGGAGGGGAGTCATCTTTAACTGTATCTTTTGCAGTCACACTTCAAAAACCCTCAACTATCCCTTTAACTGGTAGCATGAACATGGGAAAAAAAACCCGTGTGTGTGTGTGTGTGTACCTTCAGAGCTCCACACAGCTCCACGGTATCAGCATCGTCCACCACTGTGATCCTGAAGTTAGGAGTCTGCAGCAGCTCCTTGAACAGCTGACCATTCTCCAGGATCTTACTGCCTACACACACACACATTAAAAAGCATATATGATTATAATATATTAATAAGTAGCATTGCAATTATTAAAATGACTTTTTTATCCACTCCACAATCTCTGGCAGTACATGGACGACAATCAGAAAAAGACAACAACAGCTCTAGCAGATAAATTATTGTCCTCTTCTCCTTAGAACCAAAGCCATAGTCATAAAACTCAGACTATGGCAACGGCTTTATTTTTATTCTCTCCTCCGCAAATAGAGGCTATTTCCAGCACACATCGTCAACGACACGACTACACTGATGCTCTTGGATCTTTAACATCGTGCGGTGAGAAAAGCAGCGAGAGACACTGGTGTGAAATTAAATTGCCTGCATTAGACGGTCTTTTCTGACGGGAATATGAAAGCTTCACAGTCACACCATTGTCCAAAAAACATATCAGAGGCGTTGCTTTACTAAATCTGAAGAGAGGATTTTAAACACAGAAGGCTTCACATATATTACAAGTTGAGCCTCTTTAAAAAACAGCACTATCACTTTTATTCATCTTGTATGGTCATAATCATAAAATGTTAAAGCTTTTCATTAAAACTTACAAAATTAAAGAATTTACATGAATGAATATCACGGGATGACTCTGCATTCCCAAAGTATCAACAATATTTACATATTTAAGCACTAAAATATTGTATAATATCATATATTGTAATATATTTCTTGCCTGTGTTTGTATTTTATTGTCTGTAACACATTATGTAAAAGCACTATAAAAAGGAAAATTATCATTATTATGATTATGACCATACTAGTTATTCATTACTATGTTATGTATACTACAATACAGGATTCTATTCCAGGACAATACATTATCAGAAACTCTCTAATATTTTATATATACATACTTCTATATATATATACATATGTATGTGTAAATATATATACACATACATATATAACATATACATGTATATATATATACACACATATATGTCCTTCTTCTCACCTATAGTGGTTTCACAAAACTTCTCAGCTGCCACTTCGTTGGCGATGTTCGCTCCCATGAGGACACTGACGTCAATCCTCATCTTTTCTCGGATGATGTCAGAGATGAGCTTCAGGCCCTCAGGACCTTCATCGATCCCCTGGCAGACACGGGAGATGTGAGGAACACGTAAATGCAGGGAGAGGGTGAGTCATCCGAGAAGAGCGAGGGAGGTGTGGGGGGAGACAAAGAAGGCATAACTGAATATTTAAGCGATCATTCAGGCTTTTTTGGATGTGTGGCTTGTAAGAGGTTCTGACACACAGTCAGCATCTTGCGTTCACTCTCTGCAGGAGTCAGGCAGGCAACAAAAACATGGCTGCCAGCAAGGACACCAGGAAAAACAGATTGTAGACACTTAACAAAGGGCTCACGCTCACCTTATAAAATAAACCTCACTTCAAATAGACATAAAAAACTTCATTGAGACTTAAACTACAGTTTCTAGTCCATTCCTGTTTCAACAGCAAGCTTGTACCCAGACACCTGACCATATGCCCAAGATGGACTGTATTCAAATACACTTGTGCAGTGCCCGTAGGAAGTATGTATTCCTTAGTGGGAGCTGAAGAAGATGTTTCAGTTATGGTAATGCATGATAAGGCATAAAGGCTAACAATACAAACACTGTGCAACTTCAGTAGACACGTGGTTAGAAGTCACAACATCTAGCTATGCTAATGCTAATCGAAAATTTAAAAATTAGCATTGTGCCTAATGAGGTTGCACAGTGTTTGTATTATGTTAGCTCTACACTAATGCTAATCGTAGCCTCGCTAGCTTACCTTTGGAAACAGGTTCGCCAAGTTAGCTGCAAAGTAGTAGCATGCTAATGCAAAATAAATATGTGCTTGCGTGTTGGTGAATGGACACCTCGTTGTTTCAGTATAACACCATGTTCACCCACCGTGAGGACAGCCTCTTCACTCCCACCTCCCCGCTCCACACAGCGCAGCTGCTGCTGATGAGCCGCTGCCTGCCTGGTGTCACGTGATAAATCAGCGAAAGTGCATGATAAATCAGTGAAAATTAAAATTCCTCCAAAAAAATTTTAAATCAAGGATGCACACCATCGGGCCATGATCAACCCATATCCAAAGTCTTAGGGCAATCTGACATATGCCTGTCACAGACAGATGCAACTTGCTTTATAGATAGATATACAGCACTTCCAATTGGGTTTCTATGGGACTTTGTGCCCATTCATTCTATAACATTAACCTTGTCTTTTAGATTTTTCAGTGCAGAAATGTTACATGTTTGAAGTTGATTTTGAGAGTCTATCCACATCCTGTGCTTTTACTCTGAAGGATATGCGTCTTTCAGCACTCAGAGGTATGCAACAGCTGTGGCCTACTTAACTGCTCACTTTCTATTTTGAGAGAAACTGAGTGGAAAAACAACCTCTATATCTCTGTCAGTCGGAGTCCTGCAGCTCAGGCCTGATATGACATTAATCCTCCTCTCTGCATAATGACCCACACACAGTTTTTAATCAGCTTTTCACCTGGACAGAGCTGAGGATTTAATTCCCTCCATCGTGTGGACACACAGACAACGAGACAGGCTTTCATCTCCATCATCTGAACTGTAGGTAACAGTCCAAACAAACCGCACTGGAGTGGACACAGATGAATTTAATGTGTGGCTAACAGGCAGGTTTCAGCAGATGTAGCCAGAAAAACACTATCTGATGAAAACAAGTGCAATAGTTAAACAGACATGAGAGGACTTTGTCTAAACAGCACAGTGTCACCAGTGTTTCACACAGTTGTTTGTGGTCAAGTGTATGATGGTTAAACGAACGAGACACAACAACCATCGGCTGAGATGAGGATAGAGGGCCAGTAGTAATGGGCCAATGTACGATATTATCAGGATTAAAAGCACTTACAATAAGTTCATCGTGGTGAATTTCTATTATTGTTCTAATTGCGAATGTAGAAAAACATCCGTATTTCATGTGAGTTGAAAATATAGCTCGTCAGCATACAGTCGCACCTCGAGATTCTATTCCTCCTTCGCCAGAGACACCACAATACGATATTACCACGATATTTAAATCACAATACAGTATTATCACGATATATTGTCACAATATTTAAGCCTCGATACAATATATCACAATTAGGGCTGCAATGGTTATTTTGATAATTGAGGAATTTTTTGTTGCTTTTTTTATAATTATAACAAGCTTTCTGATTTTTCAGCTTCTTAAAGGTGCCATATGTAAGAATGTGGCCAAAAATATTTACTACATTCAAATTCAAAATATAGAGGTCTTTTAGGTTTCGTTTCTGACATAACTGGCAACCCGTGGTTGCTCGGCAGATGAGACTCTACTGACTGCAATGATTGGTAGACGGCGGTAGGTGGCGCCACATGCCAAAACGTGATTTCAAAACATAAACATGATTTGCAGTCTGCAAAAAAAAAATGTATTAAAACATTATTCCTCTGTGACATATTAGGAGGATTTTATGGTCAGTTGCTTTAGATTTATTACATAATGCATCTTTAAATGTTTTCTGCTTTCTTTGCTCCATTTGACAAATAAATCATTAAAATTGAAAACCTTTGGGTTGTGGACAACACAAGACATTTGAGACCATCACCCTTCCCAGGGTTTGTTAAACCTGGAACACCATTTTCTGACATTTTATGGTCCGAACAAGTCCTTGATTAATCGAGAAAATACGTGACAGTCCCAATTGTCACTGAGCTTAACTGCGTTGTTTTCTCCTGTTTCTGTCCATTCGTGATGTCCCATTTCATGCAAGGGTGAATCAAAAAATAACACAATAGGGCAGAACAACCTACTGGGAGTGGGAGTAATGTTAATCACCTTCTTTCACAGGTTCATCCGCGTTTAATAAATCCTGTGCCCGTTAATTTGAGTGTGAAACAAGTGTGAGTTTGTAATTACCGCTTCCTTCCATACAGGGACTAACACTGACCTAGAATCTGTCTTCAGGGAGCAGCACGGGCTGCATGGACAGCTCACAAATGATGTCTCTGCTGTGTACCAGTGTGAAGTGTTCATACCATTTTGAATAGAAAAGTCTGTGACGAGTAGGGGTGTGAATCTCTTGGCACCTCACGATTCGATTCGATTACGATTCAGAGGTAAACGATTCGATTCTAAACTGATTATCGATGCATCTCGATGCAACAATTTTTAACTTTAATACTTTGCTACTCATTTAAAAGTAAGATAAAGCAATATAAATATAAAAGTGGTGGTGCCCCCTCATCTGCCTCATCTGGTGCAGACAAACGGCCCTTTTATTTCTGCGCACCGCCCCTGCGCTGTTCTCTTCTCCCTCTCCTGCTAAAGCAGACTGAATCATTTCTCTACGTGTTTTATCCCCACATAAAAATAATGATCTTTATGACGAGGATGGAGTAGAGTCGCGATTAAGTGCAGGTGATCTGAGTGAAATGTGGTGACAGACTCTGAAGAGCAGAGCGCACTTTTCATAGTTTTCACTCCGTGGTCTTAATTTTTGTAAAAGAAGATGCTTTCGCACTGTAATTAAGGGAATAACAGATGCATCAGATGAGCTGATGTCTTTAGTTAACTGCTCAAAGAGAGAGAATGTTCTCTGCTGTGAAGTGAATGTCACGTGGAGTTCATAATCTGTGCCGCAAGCAGCCAAGATTCGCTTTTGCGCAGAGACTTTCCAGCGTTTAACAGGTGCTGTTCCACTGTGTTGTAGCTGTGTTTCGACCGCCGAATTATCGGTGCATCCCTAAATATAATATCTTTATTGACAAGAACCATGTAACCGTAATAATGACGCACTTGATAGTGTGACTTGGGTTTCAATCGGCACCTGAACAAGCGTGCGCTGCGCGGATTACATGGGGGAGCATGCGCTCTTGTTCCCCGGTATAGAAAAAGCCGAGGTGTATAAAAAATATACACCTTATATATACATATAAAATTTTAGTTTTATGACCCTCTTTGTCTCCAGATGCTTGCGACTCTATCTTGAATGAGCTGATCCCCAGCAATACAGTAGAGCAGTTATTATTATTATTATTATTCATTACATTTCTAGAGGGCTTTTCTAGACACCCGAAGCACTTATCAAACAGCCAGAGAGAGTGAGTCAGTGCAGGGGTTCACATACTGTACTACAGCTGAATGAGCGGGAGAGAAGATTATTACCTTGATGAGGGTGATTCCTCGAGCATTCTTGGAGACACAACCCACCATCTCATCACACAGCTTCCTGATGAACTGGTG
The DNA here is from genome assembly GCF_963457635.1 of Microchirus variegatus. Lineage (NCBI taxonomy): Eukaryota > Metazoa > Chordata > Actinopteri > Pleuronectiformes > Soleidae > Microchirus > Microchirus variegatus. Next base: position 19,154,238 of record NC_139802.1, read on the forward strand.
AGGGACCACAAACACGAGCAGGTCAGCTCCGTCTGCAGCATCACGCAGCTGTGGAACAGCCACCTGTGGAGAACAGCATAATGACCCAACAAGGAACATTTGGAGAAATAGTGATATGGATTAAAACATAGCCTTGGCGTTTAAATAATATGAGGTTTTTCTTTTGTCGGACCTGACTAGTATAGCAAATAATATATACAATAAAGCAATATTGTGACATTTTATGTGTCAACTGGTCAACATACAGGCCTAATAGCTCAGCATTTGCCCTAATTTGTTCATTTTAATTTGCAAAGATTCATGGTTTGGGTGTGTACATCAGAGGATTTTCAGATTTCTAACTGGGCCCCGGCACTTTTAAGTTTGGGAATGGCTGGCTTATTAGTTAAAAACGACAGTATTGGACTGATTTTGATATAGATACTCAAGGTTGTGATATCGAACGGTATATCAATGTCCTCAGGATAACACAGCTTCAAATCACTGCAGAGGTCTTAAAGCAGCTTCCTAATCCTTGAATCCTCCCAGTTCTTACCACATTCTCTGGCAGTTTATATCCAGGGAGGTATTTGACGTTTTCGTGCTCCGTGTTGATGACTTCACTGAGCTTCTTGCCGTTGACGTTTTCTTCAAACACCCACATATTCACCGTGTGGGCAAAATGCTGCAGCGACTTGACGTTACTTCCAATGATCCTAGCGATGGCTGAGCCCCTGCAACCAGAGCAGAGGTCAGGAGCTGCGTTCACCTTCACTTGACGCAAACACTCATGCTATACAGTGATTCACCTGCTCCTTGGACACACAAGTTACGTATTGAATTAAGGTGTTTTAATCAGGTTTTGGGCTTCTTATCTCCAATGCAGGACAATCTTAACGATAAGCTTCAAACTTTGTGGCAACAGTTTGAGAAAAGGCCCTTTTCCGTTACAACACGACTGTGTCCCAGTGCACAAAGCAAGGACATAAAGACATGGTTTGACGAGTTTGGTGTGGACAAACTTGACTGTGCCTGACTTCATAAATGCTCTACAGAATGAAAGGACACAGATTCACATAAAAAGTCTTCCAAGAAGCTATTATAGCAGAAAAAAAGTGGGACCAACTCCATATTAAAGTCCTGTGTCTTTATTTAATATGTCATTACAGTCCCTGTTGGTTTGTAATGGTCAGGCGTCTGAATACTTTTGTCCATACAGTGCATCATCACATGGCAGCAACTCAATGCATGTGGGAATGTAGATACGGTCAAGACAACCTGCTGAAGTATGCTGATGCCAAGCATCAGAATGGGGAACAAAGGTGATATAAAGGCCTTTGAATGTGGAATGGCTGTTGGAACCAGGTCTGAATGGGTACGAAACTTTAATTAGGGAATTTTAGAAATTGGAAACTTTCCATGAGAATTTAAGGGAAATTTAATAATTTAAAGAAACTGTGACTAATATAAACATTGTGTTTTGTCATAAGCAGACATGCATGCAAAATGATAGATAGATAGATAGATAGATAGATAGATAGATAGATAGATAGATAGATAGATAGATAGATAGATAGATAGATAGATAGAGAGCATACAAGTTGTGACTTTATTTTTAAATAAATGTTGATATATTGATACTTTGATAACATGTTTTTTGTGGAAAGTAGCCTGCAGACGTTTTGTGAGGACAAAAGACAATGAGAAGAGACAAAGGAGAGAGAAGAATGCAACATTACAGACGCCTCCTGCCATAAAACACAGATAATAACAGCGTGCACTGCAAAGAATGTGTGTTCAACTTTAAAACAGAAGCTAAATGTCATTAAGACTTTGTGAAGCTACTCTATTTCTCCACAGGGAACGCCACCGTGGACAGGCCGACCTGTCGGACACTGAGACGATCCTCGTCAACAAAGTACAACGCTTCACAAGGAGCAGAACTCCCGAAGTCCTCCTCCTCCTTCCCCTCCTCCTCATAATCAGCATCATCTTCATCACCATCACGCGACATCTTACCAGTTTCCGGACCCCACTATGCAGACTTTGAGCGGAGAAGCCATGGCTGATGGTTCCTCTTCCCTTCGGCTCTTTTTTTCTCCTCAGAAAAACACCGTTAAACTCAGGAATCACCCGCTGCCGCTCAGTCCCTGACTGTCTCGTACTGATGACGTCACACCCAAGTCGCACACACGACCTCGTTGGGAGTTGTAGTTTTTTCCCCGCTGCTTCAACCTAATAAAACTTAGATTAGATGTGCAAATGTATTTATTATTTATTATTTTACTTTACATACTTTTGTACACTTATTTATGTTGAATTATTTTCGGGTATTGTATTTTGCTGCTATGCCGTAACAATTTCCCCTTGGGGATGAATAAATTATTTCTATTCTATTCTATTCTATTAAAATGTGTAACAAATGAGCGAATCTTCAACTCAATAAAATGAATTAACGAATAAATAAATAAATAAAATGTATGTATATTGCCGAAATAAATAACAAATAAAATGTTTATATTTAAAGTTTTTTGAAAGATTTCGAAAACATTTGTTTTCTCGATTCGATGACTGTGATGGTGGTGTTACACATTTGCCAAGCACAGTTTATTATTATTAATTTCGACATGTTTCATTTGTCAATAAAAGATAATTACATTATATTATATTATATTATATTATATTGTGACGTTTTACTGCATTAAAGAATCGCCGTGGTTGGTCGAAGGGGGCGTATCCCCTGCTGGGGGGGGAGTGACCAACCCGGGATTTCCAAAATAAAAAACGCAATAACGTCACAAAGAGAGAGAGAGAGAGAGAGAGAGAGAGCGAGAGAGGGAGAGCACCGCAGTGGATTGGTCGGAATATCCCTCCTGTGTGTCAACAGTTAAGGAGCAGACTGGAGTCAGGCAACATCACTGCATCACTTTGTCAAAGCCTGTGTTCATTCTTCTCTCTTCAGTCTGAAGCTGTCTGTGCGGAGGAAACGACTCAAGCAGTAGCAGCAACAACATCAACAACATCAACAACATCAGCAGCAGCAGTAGCAGCGGCAAACATGAATCGCTCCTCCTGGAGTCCCTGCAGGAGGCAGGAGCAGCGAGGAAGCGGTCAGCGGCCGCACAGCATGGATGCTGCTCAGCACGGTGGAGCAGGAGGAGGAGTAGGAGGAGGAAGCTTCAGGACCACGGACAGCGGCGCAGGATCCCCCCTCCACAAAGCAGCCCGCAGCAGGAGGCACCTGGAGGGAGTCCTGAAGAAATACACCAACCTGCTCCACGGCTGGCAGAGCAGGTGAGTGATGTGCTGTGTATGCACTAAGAAACTTTATTAACTTAAATAAACGCAATGTGACATCTCTGTGAGTTTCTCAAATCATAAAGGTTCTATTAAAGTTTTTTGTTTTTTTTTCCCAGCCAAGGATGTTTTAATTCCAGGAAGAAATTTGAAATTTGGATTTGAAAGTAATATGAATTATTTATGAATTATATACTAAAAAAGGGTGAATTGTGTATTTTTTTATGGAGACCCTGGCTGTGTCCCCATTCAAAAAACAACTGATAAACTCTATTCCCATTGGTCAAAAACCTAATTTAATCCCATGGCATTTACTCCATTTACTCAAATGACCCTTTTATGCAAAAAGGCTTTTATCAGTGTCAGCTCCGATTGGCATCAGTGGAAACATAATAATTCTGCGTTCAGAAGTGTTATTAATGATTAAAAGAAGTCGTTTGTATGGCAGCAGCCATCTTGGTATCCTAACTTGGGGTACGTGAGGTTGCTCCGAGTACAAATAGAACAAAACCTGGGTGTACAAACTAAATTCTTCTTTGTCTCCAGTCAGCATCAATGTTTGTCACAGTCCACACCTTTAAAGTTTGGAACTGTGTCCAATATCATTTATTTCATCATTTGGATCATCGACAATGACAAATTCACAAAGAGATCAAAGTTAAAATGCAAAACAGAAACAACCACAATGTTATTAATGAAATTGTGTCATTGTAGTTGTTTATAGACTGACACACAGCTAACATAGAGGTGGAAGGCAGAATAACCCCTGGGGAATCACCTTTTTTATTGGCTTCAGCCATGGTTTTAAATTCCTGATCATTCTACTGTAGTTTACAGTGTTGCAGTATTTCCTTTGTTCTTTCACCAGTGTGTGTTTGTCATTAGGGATTAGCCCATTTGAATAGTAGACTCAGTATTAGTATTTGGCAGATACTAATAAAAAAAATACTGGATTGGATTTTGCTCTATATATTCACACTGTAAAAGTGTCAATAAAGAGCAGCAATAGCATTTAAACTGAGTTTGTGTTGTGCAGCTGTTTGTTTCATGTTAGCATGAAACATTTGTTGCAATTGGAGCGTTTTGTTTTTGAATTGGTTGGTTATGGCTACACGGTGCAAGCATCACAGATGTAAAACGACATCTGATGTCGGAATTATATCGGTACTGTTGATACCCAAGGTTGTGATGTCGGTATCAGACATGAAAAAGGGGAATCACACCACCCACGTCGGGACATGTGTCTGTTGGGGGTTGGACAGATTTGAGATTGTTTTGTTTGTGTATTATATTTATGTCCCACCAGCAGTGTCTAAACAATCTCAATCTGCCTGTGCAGTTACACGCTCTCCTTACATAAGACAATGTGAAAAATGCAGTGAGCATTTCGGTCTATATTTAACTTGGGTAAATATGTGGTGATCAATAATTGACTGTGGTCACGTCATCCCTCAGAAAGTGCGGTGCAGCTCCGCTCTCTCATTCATCTCTGTGTGCGTCCTCCCATTTATTCAGCTCTGTAACCTGTGGTGATGTCACAGCGAGAGGAGAGATGCGGGGGTGGGAGTCCAAGAAACACTGAATGAGTCATCCAGGCTCAGGAAATCCCTGCATCCCAGTCCTGCTTCTCAACACACTCCCTCACTCCCTCCCTCTTCTCTTTCTGCTGACTCTCTCTCTCTCTCTGTTTCACTGTCCCACTGAATCAATATAAGGCATCCAATTGTGTAATGAGATCCATGATCGCACTTTTGACAGTGTGTGGTATAGTTGCCTCTACACAAGCTATCTGTCTCTCTAACACACACACACACAAAGTTGTTTTGTTATCTTAGTGAGGACACACCATCGATGAAATGCATCCCTTAACCCCTTACCCTAACCTAAATCATCCAAACTAAGTGCATTAACTGTAAAACCAGGTATACCCAGATAACATGTCCCCAAAAAGTTTGTTTGCACAGCATCTCTAACCCTAACTTCTAACCCGGTTCCCAACCATGTGGTCCAAACCTCACTCAAGGGAGCGTCAGAGGTTATTAAATGTATATTTGTGCATATTATATTTATGCAATCACACACACTCTATTGGATGATCAGAACTCATCCATCCATTATCTACCGCTTTATACTCCACTGGAGGGTCGCGGGGGGTGCTTATCTCAGCTGACATAGGGCGATATGCAGAGTACACCCTGGACAGTTCTCATGCCTACGGTCAATTTAGAGCAGGGGTTCTCAAAGTGTTGATACCTGAGGGCCAATTTAGGAACCCAACATTGGACTGAGGGCCGCCAAAGGAGAAAAAAAGGGAAACAAGCAGTTTACACTTATTGGTCTGTATCCAGTAATGTCCAATAAACATTTAACAAGCTTAGTAACTCCTGGATTAAAACTATCAATTGTAATTCATTGCGGGCCATCAAAAACATTTCTGCGGGCCACCATTGGCTCACGTGCCGCACTTTGAGAACCAATGATTTAGAGTGACTGATTTAGAGTGACTGATTCGCTTTGTTCCAACTGGGGCTCGTACCGGGAACCTGGGTTTTCTTGCAAAGGCGAGAGCGCTTACCACTACACCAACCAGTGGGCCCTGATCGGAACTCAATCACCCAAATTAAAACCAATTATTTGGTCCACCTTTAAATGCATGAGGCTATTTTTCACCAACAGCACTGTGACCTCTGAACTTGTATCATAGATATCATGTCTGAGGACTTTAGATTATATGGAAGCACAACACGTGAGAATATAGGAACAAAAACCTACAAATGCAGTAGACAGGGGTTTGGGTTGGGTGTCTGGGTTATTATGGCACCAGCAAAAGGTTTGGAACCACAGCTCTAACCTCTGTGCCTATAACCTTAACTCTAAAACCAAGTTTTTGAAAACCCTTTAAAGTTTTGTGGTCACAAAGCTTCCCTAAGAAGAACACACACACCTATGGCAGCACATTGTGTGTGTGTGTGTTATGACCATCTCTGTTCTTTACAACACCCTGTTGCGTACGCTCATCTTGCGTCCTGTCACAGTGAGCTGAGCGGGGAGACAGACGACAGACTGAAGCAACACTGTCGTGTTTGTATCATCGCACTGATTGATGCGTTATTGTTTTTTTCCTCAGAGCGTCATAAGGGATTCAGTGGCGGTTTGCTCTGACAAGGAGGTTGACAAAGAAAATACAGATAGCTGTTTTCAGTTCAGATCTCTGCCTCGTTTCTGTTGTATGGCTTTTGAAATAGATCTTTTTTGGATCACAACGCTCTGACCTGAGCTGATGTTATCAGATAAGCGTGGAGAGATTTATATGTTTCCACAGCGGCAGATGAACCCAATATCACTGTCTCTTAAACTCTCTTTGCAGTGTAGCTCGTTGTTGCTGCCAGCAGGGACCTGTGTGCAGAATAGATGGAGCAGCTAATCTGAATGTGCATGTTTTTGACTGTGGTGTGTGTACAAGCTTCCTCTGGTGGAACTTGGAGGAAAGTACTGTTCTATTGTATGTACCAGGGTACATGTGATTGGAGTGGAGCTGAGGAATTGTGTGCACAGAAAATCAAGCAAATAACAGAAAAATTATCTTCTTCTACTTATCTTATTAGCTCCATCTTCACCTAACTTCAAAGTATAGAAGTATATGTGAAGAAGACGATGCTGATGATGATGTGTGTGTTTCCTGTATATGTGTATCAGTTCAAACCATGTTTTCTTCAAGTCATTTGTATTTATTTTAACTGCTTTGGAAGACACAGACAAATAAACACCCTTGTGGTTGTCAGGAAACGCTTTGTTCTATCAACACACTTTTGTCACTGTATCTGGAGGACTCGATGAGTGACAGTGTCAGCACTGTTATACAATAAGTCACCTCTTATTTTGCCGACTCACTATCCCCCGGCCATGCTCCGTGCTGCAGAAGACAGCTGTATATATAGCAATAAGACTGGAGGTGCGAGTGGGAGCCACTTGATGTTCCAGTGCAAACCACACAGGCACATGACACATGACAGCAGTGGAGGAGATGAAACAGCTTGCTGTGTGAAACCAGACTTAAATTATTCATAGTGATCTCTCTTTCTTCTCATTGCTGCTTTTGCTTGTCTTCCATTAAACCTTTGTGCCTTTATTCTTTATCCCCGCAGTGCTCTCTCTTTCCTCTTCCTCTCTTCTGCTGCTTCTGCCCTTCCCTCCATCAGTGGCTCTCATCTGTGCTTAGAGATGCTGCTCCCATATCACAGTCTCCTGGGTAAAATCACTCAAGCCTCAGTGGCTTCCATATGAGCTCCAGTGTGCGATGCAAATAATCTCTGTGCCTTTGCTTATTCGTGACTGACGACTGCTGACTGCACGATATCACACGAACAATGGTTGCTTATGTCGGTGAGGACAGGAGTTGACCCCCTGCCTCTTTACAGAACGTTAATTGAATTATTACTCAGCCTACAAGGGATTATAGGAGATGTAAGCACAGGTGAGACCACCTGCAGTGCACCATCAACAGCATCCATTGGAAATAAAATCAAAAACCACTGTGTGCGCTTTAAAGCACACTGAAAGAACGAACCGACCTCCTAACTGTCAAGGTCTTGAAGGATTTATAGTGTTTGAAAGTGCCAAATGTATTTCACTCCTCTCAGTCGTTCTCCTTTTCTCTCTCTCTCCTGTAGATATTTCGTGCTGGACCCAGAGGTTGGTCAACTCCAGTATTATCTAAACGAACTTAGTAAAAATCAGCATCCTCCCCGTGGGTCTCTGCCTCTTCTCGGTACAACGGTGGTGTCGAGCAACGAGTTCCCTTACATGTTCACTGTTCAGTCCACTGCTGGGGATTTCTACAAACTCAGAGGTGAGTGAGTCAACGTGTTTTAACGTCTTAACGAAAATTGGTGAACTCCAAAGGGCAGATGCTTTATACCGTCTGTGTGAGCACAATACACTTTCATTGTAGGATGCTGGAGTGTGCATGAATGAAATTTTTTTTTTATATAATAGTGCTCCATCTTATGCTCCATCTTAATCTAATTTCAATTTGTGAAGTGTGTGAGGAAGAGGAGCATGAAGAGGGCAAATGATCTTATTGGGAATAAATCTGCCTCCTGTGAAAAGTCTGTAGCTGACTTTGCTCGACCTATTTTACACCACTGTATTTTAACATCAGTGATAATGGTTTTACTTCAAGAGCTCAATATTTTATCTCTTTTTTTTTTTTAAATAAATAAACAACTTTTTAAAGGTTTTATTTACCAGGAGGAACATTTTACAGGTTTTAAGCAGAAAAGTGGACATACAAGTATTGAGTTAAGCAAGTGCCTGCAAAAAACACATAGCAATGCATAGTTTACAGTGCTACTGATATATAAAATGCACAAAAACCTTTGGAGCTCCATCTATCGATGATCAAGTAATTGCCAGTTGGAGTCTTTTCATGAAATTAGTTGACAGTAACAACAATTGCATTGACAATCGCTGTCATAACCTTCGCTGGTCTGTTCCTGTCAGCATTGGACGCCCAGGAACAAGAGTTATGGATGACTCAGCTGCAGCTGTGCTCCAGACGCCACTCTGACAGCAGCACCAACAAGGTATACACACACACACACACACACACACACACACACACACACACACACACACACACACACACACACACACACACACACACACACACACACACACACACACACACACACACACACACACACACACACACACACACACACTAACACGTATGCCTACTAAAGATAACCTCCTTATTTAAATTTGATCTTCATTTTGAGATTTACAGTTTTCCATATCAATCCTTTTCTCTCTAATTAGATTACAGCCTCTCCATTTGTATAGAGAAGTGCTCGCCCAGACAGACAGACAGACAGACAGACAGACAGACAGACAGGTTTGGTAAAAGGCTATAATTGAGTCAGGCAGTATTTCCATCCACTTTATGATCCTGTCCATGGCTGCAGCATCACAGAGTGTCTCTTAGGTTTTATTTCCAACATATGTATTCATAGCATGTTTGTGCTTTAAGGAATGAACCCTGTTTTTTCGCTGCCATTTAGATCTTGAAGCTTGTTCCAAGTTACAGCGCTCATTAGGATGCAATGGCAAGCACTTCACCAGCTGCGGGGGAGGATGGCAGGACTAATAATACACTTCCTGCATCACAGCAGAAAGTTTTCTTAGTGGCCTACGAGGTCAAGTTGAGGAATTGATTAGTCAGGCTGACCGCTGGCTTTCAGTGTCCATTTAGATTCAAGGAGGAGTTCGTCAGTTCTGCTGCTGCTGCGTCTGTGATGAGTCATTTACTGAAGGTCCAGCAGATTTGGCTGAAGTTTCTAAAGTGTTATTATGCCAATCCTTGTATATGGATATGGAAGTGACGTTCAGGGCCCATTAATCACATAAAGCACTTAGACTCAAACACAGTTGAAAAGGTACATCTGGAAAACACTGTCCAAACCTGAGTGCTCTGCCACTTCCTCCTATTAATTAAAGGAAAAAATATATAAAGCCACTTAAGGAGTGTGAATTCATTCATATAGAAAGTATATACAACACAGATGTTGTTTTTAGGTTTTCAGAACCCAGAAGTAAAAATATGCAGAATATACACCAGAGGGACTCTGCTTAATTGTATTTGAATGGAAGGATATGGGAAAATCATTGGACTTGAAAAGCTGGTAAACATTTTCCTGAGAAGTGAATGGCCTCCATCACTAGTTTGTGGTCTTCTTCAATATTACGTTTTGTCTATTTTAAGGTCTAACAGGTGCCTTGTTGCAGGTGAGGTCTGTGAATGTCCATTTGCAAAACCTCAACATTTTGCTGGGCAAATTGCCTATCTTGAGCTTAAAGCTCCCATAGAGTGGTCCTATCGCACATATATGTGTGTTATGTACGTCTACATGAACTGGTTTTTATGGTCAAAAACCTCCTAGTTGCTGCAAACGACCCGATCGAAATCTCTCCTCACTGAAGCTGTCGTCAGCCACACTGTTTCAGACCGAAATCTCAACCCCAGAAGACAGACTGTCTTGTAATTAGCACGTCAGCTCTCAGAAGCACGGATCCCACAGTGGATCCACTGCTCCTCATTATCAAAACATTGTTTTAACAATGTTTAAAAATAGTTTTGTCACGACTCCCGCCTTTGACCTGGAGTCAAGACCCAGAGTCAGAAGACACTGTCGCATGTGAAACACCTCCACAACGGACGTTCTTCTTCTTCTGCGGTTCAATGTACACAACCGGATGTGCCCATACTAGTGCCCGGAGCAGGAGGATCCGCTGTTCAGGAGACGGGATCCTTATGTCACGATTCCAGGCTTTTTCAGGGCGCTTGCTGAGCCAGAGAATACAATAAAACCCAGCGTTCTCAGCAGTGGCTGAACTGTTTGTTTCCAAACTTTTGGGCAGCCTTAATTGGAACTTTCAGTCCCATGTAAAATGGGAAAATTTATTTCTTATCGGTGACTATTCTTATTGGGTTATCAATTTCCATGCATCAGTGTATCCCCAATTTCCCCATTGTGGGACTCATAAAGGACTCTAATTTATTATCTTATAATCTTATATATTAGATTACTTTCTCAGACTAAATATAGATACATTTTATGACTACTACAAAAATGTTTACAGTAATAGGCTTGTCTTAATGTCAAAGACAAAACGTTGCACATTTATTTCAAACCACTGACCACTGGTCACTGATGAAGTCATGGTTATGTGTGGGCAGATGAAAGACAAAGAGGTCCTCAAAATTATGAGGACCAACCTTCAAAAGTCCATAAATATGGACGATTTTCACGTACATGTAGATATCTTGTCCTGGGTGCTGGTTTGGAACAGTGCCCATGCACCTGAACAATAGCTGATGAAATTAACACCACAACGGCTGCTCCCACCCACATTGATGCAGAAAATATAAACTTGGATCTGGCTCATGTCAAAAAATAGCAGAAACAGAAACATGTTATTTAAGGGAGGTCAAAACCAATAAAAAACCCTGGATTATTTAATCTACAGGACTTCATTGCTGCAATGGTTGCAGTTAGAGGTGTTAATGTCTCCATTTTCTGGAGTAGTCATGTTGTCAGTGTAATCACCGTTGGAATCACGAGGGCATGTGTGATAGACATTCATCACAGCTCATCACACACTCATTAAACAAGCTGAGACGTCCCAGTGGTTTTGCTCTGCAGTTGCCGTGTCAGTGGTAATTACCTCCTGCGGTCAGCGAGAGAAGCTCATCACCTCTCTTTCCTCTCTGTGTCTTCTTTTCTTCTTTTGATTCACTCTCCAGAAGTCAAACATTTTCCACCAAAAATCTGCTAAAAAGGCAATTGCCACCAAAAATAGTTTTCTTTTCTTTCATGTCTTTTTTTTGTCACAACCAGTGTGCAACACGCAACAAAAGAAAGTACTATGGTAAGCACTCCCCTTTCCCAGTCACTGCGCATATGGATCGTAAAAGTCTCCACAACATCTCTGAAATAAAGTGGTCATAGGCAAAATAAGTGCATTCACTGAAAAAAAAAAAAAAAGGTACCTATTGCAGAGTAATTTGATCAGGGATTAAATATTGTCTCTGTATCTGTTCCCAGAATAACTTGCAGATGTTGCAAATGTTGTTAGTCATCCTTCAAGTACCTTTAACTCCAATTCTGCTCTTACCTCTGTACATTTCTTTCTTTTGGCTTCTCCCTCTGTAGGAGTCGCCACAGCGGACAATCCACATATTTGATTTGGCATAGATTTTTACACCAGATATTCTTCCTGATGCAACCGTCCCTTTCCTCCCGACGGGGTCAGCACTAGGAAGATGCTTGATGTGACTCTGTCAATTTAGAGTGTCCAATTAACAGTGAGCAATGGGGATTGGGATTGAACTGGCAACGATTATAAGCCCAATTCCCTTCTTACCTCCCTACATTCAAAACATTAATCTCAAGCTCCTTCAAAGCAGAAAGCTTATACTGCTCAGCATAATGGAGGTCTCACCAGTCAAGCACTGTATCTCTCCGTATCTTGGGTCGAGTGTTTGTCATGATGCTGTGGTTACTATGGTTACAATGTGTCACTGTCTGTGTGTAGGTGACGAATCAGGCTGAAGCGGAGCAGAAGAGCCTTGTCAACTCGATTGAGACCCTGTCCCACCGAGGCGGAGCCCTCTCTGCTCTGGATGAGGTGACACATCATGTTTCATGCACTACTGTGATTGGATAATCTGTTTAGGTGCCGAATGGCAAGAATAATGTCATTCACTCATTCCCATTAAAATACTTTGATTAATGGGTTGTATTGCATTCATGGCCACCAGGTCGAGGGGTAGCCTGAAGTGTAAGAGCTTGCTGGCCCTTCAAATAAAGTATCCTCAGGGGCACACATCAAGTCAGATTTATTCCAAGGTGTTTTTCCACAACAAAGAAACTAATATTACTGTTATGAAGCTAACATCACCAGCATTCCCAGGCATTAAAGGCATTTCTGACATGCCTGTGTCCACACTAGCAACATAGAACAGCTGACTTGGTCCTTTTTTTGCATGATAGCATATTAAATCTCCACCAAAAAACCTGTTGCATCTGCTCACGTGATGACATATCATGTACTTTATCCACTACCCCCTTGTTACTCAGTTCCTTGCCCCTTCAACTTAACAGAATCCAAATAAAGTAATCATATCTAGGCCTTTATTCACAACTAATTATAATCAATGATCTTAATTTATTTCTTTCTTTTTTCATTGGTTAAGGATCTACTTCTTTTAAAGGCTACATCAGCCGCCACCTTGAGCTGCCTGGGAGAGTGTCTCAGTTTGCTGCAGCACAATGTTGTCCAGGCCTTGAACCACAACCAGAACCAGAACCACATCCCTGTTCCCAGCCTCATCCACAGTTCACCTGGTGTCAATAAGGCATCTCCAACAGAGAGAGTAAGCGTAAACCAGCTGGAGCCTGGTGGCCTTGATTCCAGGAGACGAAGCCCAACTCCCAGCTTTAGTGAGAACCGAAGCCCAACTCACAGCCTTAGTGAGAAACGGAGTCCAATTCACAGCGATGGAAGACGAGGGAGTGGCCACAACCACATTCAGAGCCAGAGTCAAGGCCATGTACGTACAGGTGAGTTATCCATGGAATATTTTTTTTTTTTTAGAAATTGCATGGTAATGTACTACATTACCCTACAAAGTACACTTTCACCTTCTAGATACACGTTTTATCTACAAGGTGAAAGTGCACTTTAAGTTATTTAAGAATATTTTGTCCTAAGAATGTTGCTCAACCAAAGCAAAAGGTGTGCTTATAGTCTATGCTTTTGCCCCAAGATTGAAGATTGAAGTTAGAAGAACAGTTGTACAAGTGGTCAGGTTAAAAATTGTTGATATTTATCCTCCGTCAGATAGCCCCACTGGACGGTCCCGATCTCCTTTTGAGAAGCAGGTGAAAAATGGCCCTCAAGCACCTCTGTCCTCTGCTGCCTGGCCTTCTTCCACTCCAACACAGAAAGACCCAGAGGTAATTCAAACTACATTACTGTCGTATAAATCGCCTCAGCAGGCAGTGCATCAAGAGCAAGAACGATCTTGGTGTCAATCTCAGTTCAACCAGGGCCTTTCTTTGTGGAGTTTGCATGTTCTGTGTGACCCATGTGTTTTGTTTCCACACATAACCTTCTGTCCATAATCTCGCCTTATGTTTCCTGCTCTCTCTGATTACATGTAAAATACGACATCACGACAATGTGGTGATCTGCAGAATAAAGTCAAATAAGTCAATCAGCTGCTGGTTGCCATGGCAGTGAACAAGGAATTAATAGTTCAACCTGAATCCATCTGATGGGAGGGAAGGAGTCTCAAGAGATTAAGAATATAGATGAGATAAGTCTCTTTCTTTGGTTTTCTTCATCAACCTGCTCACCTCTCTGCTTAGATCTAACTAAATACGGTATACTGTATATGGTCAGGTGGTTTTAGCTTCCCCAGTGTGATAAAAGTAAACGCACTGCCAGGATATAGTCATGTGTTTGGTCTGCAGCTGCAGAGCCGACTTTGGAATAAAGACTAGTCATGGGATCTGAGAGGGATTAGGAGGAAGGGATAGACATATTATTTTCAGAAGGTTTCGAACTCATTGCCCTGTGATATGTTGAGCATAAGAAATTCCTCTAACATTCAAATTGCAAACATCAATCATCAGATTAATTCTAAATACGACCATGTTGTCCAATGGCACTCATCTAATTTGCAGAACATAACATTAGTGTATAACACATCATTCATTCATTTTCATTATGATTCAAACCAGGATATTACTAGAGAACACTTTGAAAAGCGCCTGCTACTTGATGTGCAGTTACTCAAACCGGCTGAGTAATTTGTGACTATAATCTAAATAATCTTCCATTAAAGAGAGTCAGAATGTGGCAGGGATATAACAATCTGGTATGCCATTTTTCCTCTTTTGATCCCAAGGACACAACACACCTCTTAACTTGCATTTGAAAAAAAGATTGAATAAATGTTTTGCTCCTTTCCAAGACATGGTTTCAAAGTTTGACTGACTTGCTTTCCTATAACCAGTGGTTTATGCATCACTTCTTTGGCTGATGTAAGATAAACAAGTATGTCATCTGCAAAGAGAGTGAACATTTGGATTGGGATTTGAGGAGCTGGACTTTTATGATTGAAACTTACAGCAGCTTTGGCTTTGACGAGAAATCATTTTACAGTAATCCAAATGCAAAAGTGGAAAGAAATGGTACATTGTCAAGAAGGTATAAAATAGAAAGAGAAACCAGACAGGGGGAACCCCTCCCCCCATTATTAGCTTTATATCAAAGTTTTGCTCTTTATAGAAGGAAAGTACTTGGAGAAGGAACAAAGGGAGCAAGAGCAGCAAGACAGAAGGAACGTTAGGACTGTGAAGGAGGAGGAAGCCTTGAGTAGGTGGGGCTCTGATATAGTGCTGTGTGCATGTGCAGGGGGTCGGGCTTGGTGGGATTAAGAGGCTTCTCCACATCACTCTTAATCTGTCTATCAAAAGTACAGCTGCAAGACGAGCTCTGCTTTCCTACTCTCCTTCAGTCCCTCATTCCCTTCTCCTCTTCTTCTCATCTCACCTTACTTTCACCCCTTCATCGTTGGTGTCTCTCCGTCTTTCTGTATCTCTGGTAATATTGATGCTGGGATGTCAGCGGGGGGTCTTCCCCCTCTTAACTGTCTGTCTCTCTGGATGATGGTGGACATGAACTCCAGCAGGATACCCAACAAATCAGCAGTGCTTGAATATCAGCCAGACAATGTGAGTGTCTTACTCTGTGTGTGTCCAGCGCATGTGTGAGCGTGATTACGTCAGGTAATTGTGTTCCATTACCACAGTGCTGCCCTTGGTGGTTGATAAATGGAAGCAGTTTATTCTATGTTTGTGAAAAATCTTCCTCTGCACAGATGTGTGATGTTCTTTTCTGAGTGAAACTTCTTTATGGACAGAAAAACAAACACCAAAGGGTTCACACATCTTAGGAGGAACAACACAACACAGCAAATACGTATCCTGCCAGTTCACCACCTAAACCATTTTCACATGACTTCACACAATGCTGATTGAGCCTATAAGCTCCACACGACTCTCTCTCTCTGTGTTTCTCTGTACAGCAGCATTTTGTTTTCATGCCGCCAGGCAACGTTTTTACGCTGCAGTTAGAGTCATGCATTTAATGTCTGAAAGAGAGAAGGTGCAACAGTAGAGACAGATGGCAGCAAACTGTTGAAACATGGATCAAGAGTCGCCCTTTCAGAAACCTCTGCAGGTTAAGAAGGAGAGAGGAGATTCTCTAATGTCCACTGTCCTCATGGTCCTGACTTGTGGAGACAGCCTCTATGTGGTTGTGTCACAAAGCTGCTACAGGAAAGGACGTGTCATCGTCACAGCAGCAGCATGTCTGTTTTTACATCAGAAATGAGAGAATATTTGCATCTCCACCAGCAGGGACAAACCAGCAGCCCACACCTCCCAGATCCCACTGACGAGACCTCGGACACAGACGACAATGAGGAGGAGGACCTGGGAGTCCTGGACGATCAGCGAAGCATCATTATACACCTGCTGGCCCAGCTCAAACATGGCATGGATCTCACACAGGTAGCCTGCTCTATGTCTTAATCATTAGGGTTTATGGAAAAAAATGCATTATCTTGAAAATCCACACAAGATTTTGGTATAGCAGTGTGTCATTGGGAGTTTCTAAATCTAATATGCTCTGCGCCCATGTGATCTCTGGGTCCATGTGATCTGGACCCCAAGTTGGTAACCATGGGGATAAATGCTGATTTTTACTGGGTAGTGGAGGGGTGGGAGTGCAAGAGCACCTAGGAATCATATAGAGACTGTCAGTGTTTTGGTAATTACACAGAATCCCCAAATGGCAGTAGAAGTTCCACACTGAAACTTTAAGACTGCATCTGCTGGTGTGGTAGAAGAATGTCTCAAAAGACAAGACAAGTGGAGATAAGTGGAGTTAAATTACTGTACATATACTGTCTATCCCTCTCTCAGGTGGTGCTCCCTACCTTCATCCTGGAGAAGCGCTCCTTACTAGAGATGTACGCTAATTTCATGGCTCACCCTGACATGTTCCTCTCTATCACATCTGGCTGCACACCAGAGGAGCGTATGCTTCGTTTTGTTGAGTACTACCTGACTGCCTTCCATGAGGGCCGGAAGGGCGCTGTGGCTAAGAAGCCCTATAACCCCATCCTGGGTGAGAACTTCCACTGCTCTTGGTACGTGCCTCGGGACCGCGTCCGATCTCTCAGGACAACCAACTGCACTGCTTCCAACTCAGCACCCACAGCCCCCTCCAACATCCCCAGGTACTCACAGAGGAGGACAGATGGCAGCTGCTGTGGCAGCAGCAGAACATCAGACTGCTATTGTGTTCGCTTTGTGGCTGAGCAGGTGTCCCACCATCCGCCTGTGTCAGGCTTCTACTGTGAGTGCAAGGAGAAGAAGATGTGTGTCAACACTCACATCTGGACAAAGAGCAAGTTCATGGGCATGTCTGTTGGAGTCTCCATGGTCGGGGAAGGTAAGAAAACGTTAAAGACATAACATTTCTGCATTTAAAAATCTAAAAAACGAGACTAGATATTTTGTGTACTTACATTAGCCACATCGTTTCCAACGCTGGAAATTCTAAGTTATATTCAAAGTAACAGACCATTTTATCTTGGTCACCTTTTCATTATCCGTCTTTACCCCTCTGCTATAATTTCCGTGACAAACTACCTATGAAAGATCACAATGATACTGCTTGTTAGCCAGTGTGTTGTCTCATGTTTTTTTCATTTCATTGTGTGTATTTGCCACTAATGGATCACACGACTGCTCATTGCAGTCTGCTCCACTGTGTGGAACATGACACCAACAGGGACCCTTGTTTCAGTGTGGGCATGTACTGTATGTGCATGTGGAAATGTGGAGGACACTGAAAATAATGCAAAAAGTCTGACCCGGCCCTCAAACTGCTGTAGAAACATGGTGGCACAACACGTTCGCAAAGCAAGGTCTTTGTCTAAAGTACGTCTCGCTCTAAGGCTATAAATACCAAACAATTTTTATTTCACACTGATTACACACACAATCTTGATTTTTCATTTACTTTCTTGCTCAGTGCACTGTGTTCAGTTAACTGCTGCTGCACCACATGTCTTTACCTCAGGGACCCACTGCTAACTGGTGCGAACATCATTGTTTGACAGTCTGTTTCACTGACTTATCCGTGTGCCTGTGTGTGCCTGTGTGTGTGTGTGTGTGTGTGTGTTTGTGAGTGCATGCATGTTATTTTTCTGCACCTTGTTCAGAGAGCACACTCTTCACAATGTCACATAATCCTGGGGCTTTAATGACAACATGTAAATGGGATATTTATATGGAAGTTTTCAGTGTCTGTTTGACTGTCTTTTGTTCTCTCATTGTCATTTCACTCATAACATTCTCTCATTGTGTCCCAGGCATCAGATCACTGTCTGTCAGACACAGTCAGATAGGCTATTTAAAGACACTGACACATTGACAGATATGCATTCATGGTAGCCTCTCTCTACTGACAGTTTGCAGTTTGTGTAGTGTGTGCATATGGCAGCAGACTGGGCGCAGCTGTTCCTTATATAAGCAGCAGGAAGGGGGGAGGGGGGGTTAGGATACAAATCAAAGCAGGAGGATTCAGATTCTGAATCAAAAGGCAACGGTATTTAAGTGTTGAAGCTACACTGCTTCCGGAACTACTTCAAAATAAAACAGGAAACAAGGAACTGAAAACTACACCAAGAACTAGAAAGAAAATGCAACAAAAGGTCCAAACTGAAATATTGTTCTGCAGGATGGTCCAGGGATCGTGACACACTTAGTTCAGGTGAAAACACAGCAGGAGAAACACTGGAGAATCCACAGTAGGTAGACTGGCTCCTGCTGTTGTGAGTGCATCTCATCTTGATATATGTGTACCGCAAACAACTGAGTATGTCTGGATCCAAATCTACTGACGTCGCTAAGAGTTTATGTCTGAAATTAGCCTCAGTTACTCAACTCAAGCAAGTCCGGTCGCCTACAGCTAACTACAGGACATGATTACAACCTGGATGACTGAGAACCTTCACAGACTAAAGGACGCAAAGATCTGCAACCACATCTCACATTGTTATCTTCATCTTTGTGTAGCTTTACCGCTTTACTTCCAAACTTCTTTCCTTTAACCCTGTCCTGCTCATCACAGGCGTGCTGTATTTGTTGGAGCACGATGAGGAGTATGTCTTCACACTCCCATGTGCTTATGCCCGCTCCATCCTGACGGTGCCTTGGGTGGAACTTGGGGGGAAGGTCACTATCAACTGTGCCAAGAGTGGGTATTCAGCCTCCGTCACTTTCCATACCAAACCCTTCTATGGAGGGAAAGTACACAGGTAGGATAGAGCGTCTGCTGGCTCTGTTTCCCATAATAACATAATTGTTCTATCTTCATGTTGTTGATGAATACCGCTAAATCCTAAAAAAAGACTCTGTTGATATCTCTCAGAGTTACAGCAGAGGTGAAGCACAACCTGACAGGAAATATCATATGTAAGGCGCAGGGAGAGTGGAATGGGATTCTGGAGTTCACCTACAGCAATGGAGAAAACAAGGTCATTGATACCTCCAAGTTGCCGGTCATCAAGAAGAAGATCCGGCCTTTACAGAAGCAAGGCCAGTATGAATCACGGTGAGTGTGTTAAAGTAAAACTTTGCTCAGTCTCTGCGTCTTTCTTTCTCTTCACAGGTTGTGGAGCCATGTCCATCAAGTAAGTGCAAACACATATAAAGGGGATTTAATCCCAGACATACTTAAAAGTGCGAAAAAAACATTGTTTTTTTGACAGTTGTTTCCTCTTCTTTGCTTCCTCCAACAATGCTTTTCTCTGCTTATTTTTTGCCGGCTCTGCCATAATGAACAACTAAAATAATGCTATCACTGACTTGACAGCCAACATCCTGCATAATTCCGCTTTAAGCTCATGCAACACAAAAGAAGCTGTCATTCAAAATCTAAACAGCCTTAATAATGGCATACCATGATCATTTTTTTTGCCATGTGTTGAGGCATCACCAAATATCATTGTCTACTTTGAGTTCTGTTAATTATCACAGCTGACTGGGTGGAAATAGGACGTGCCTATTCTTAGAGAACCAGTGTGTGGTGGCAATTCTGTTGGAATAAAGCAAAGAGGCAACACGCTGACTTCCTGGAAGGTTTAATTCGGCGTCAGCCCAAACAACATGGATGCATGAATGGGAAAATAAGCAAAGCACCAAGAGGCGTGTGATGGTTTTATGCCATGGATGTTGTTGTCCAGATAGGGTCAACAGGTTTTGGACACTGTCTGGTTTTGGACTTGTAGTGAGGACTCTAAATGAGAGATGATGGTTAAATGACTTTGTTGTACCAAAAACAAATTTCATGGTTGGTGGTCGGTGTCCTGGGGGCATCTCCAGCAGCATCACGCTGAATCAGAGAAACAAAACACAAATAATGGATGAACACAAAATGTAAAGCCTAAAAAGCACAGCACTACCAAACGAAACAGTGGTGGTGGAAACAACTGAATGATTGTAGAGGTCTTTATTTTATTATTTTTTTCCACCCTTTTCCCTCATGTTGTGTTTTCGGTGTGTAGGCATCTTTGGCAGCATGTGACATCATCACTGAAGGCAGGAAACATGGACACAGCCACAGAACACAAACACTGGCTGGAGGAAAGGCAGCGACGTGACAGCAAACAGAGGGCTACTGACAAAACCCCCTGGAAACCCAAGTATTTTATTAAAGAGGTGACAAGAAGCATTTTTTCTCCCAGCTCACTCTTCCCTTGAAGTCACTAATAATGAGATTAAACATTTGGTTATTGACTCGTGTTTTTGTATGTGTGTGTGTGTGCGTGCAGGGTGAAGGCTGGGTCTACCACAACCCTCTCTGGAAAGCTCACTGACCAGCAGTCTTGGAAGCAGTTGCCCACCTGGAGACATCCAGTGGAGCAATCCGGACAAAGAGAGACAACGAGAGATAAAAACTCTTTGTGTGCCACAACAAAAGGTGCCAAAGACTTCCGGACAAACTTGTCTTGTCAAATGAGACACGTTTGCTCACAGTGAGGTCATACAGGGGTACAGACACTTTCGAACACGTTCAATGACAGAATGGGACTTTTGTTTCTGACATTAGAAACAACAAACTACTGTAAACTGCCCCTCTAATGTTTTTGTTGTTTGCACAATGTAGTAAACTAAATGTCAGGCACTATAGTTTTGCTCAATTCACCGTCAAATAAATAGTGATGGGTCAGATGTCCATGACTACTCAGAGGTGTAAGTATAATCCTTATAATGCTGATTAACTTGTTACAACAATGTATGTTAAGCTCTGGGAATATACAGTTTTAGAGGAACAGTGTCATATAACCACAGTGTTTCAGATGTGCACTTGCAGAAATGTGCAGGTGTAAAGACCTGTGCCACTTTAAGGACCAAATCATCACATCCAGACACCAGGGTTCACAGGCGCCCCTGGTCAGCAGAGGGCAGTCGATTGGGTTGGGTGTCATTAACATTTGCAAACTGTTGCCTTGAATTTGGTACCGAAACCCAACAGTACCACTTTTTGGTACTTTAGTCTCTATCAGTGGATAAACCATAAATGTCTAATATGCAATACTTAAGCACCACTTGGCCCCCAAACAGGGAAATACCAGAACAATACAGACCCTGGTCTCTTCTATGTCCTTGTCTGAAGCCTTTTTAGCCAAAGAACAAGCATTGAGTTGACTCCAGCTGGACGTTTTGACTTACTGTACTTTCTGCTATTACTGAGGAGTGTCTGTTATTATGTTCAAGTGGAACTGCTGTATGGCTACCAAAACAGAGGCCTGGTAACAACATGCAACTAAAGCCCTGTTCAGACGGGATTAGTTTTACATGAGGAGGTGGAGTAAAGCAATTACTACCAGAGCTTCTCAGTGATTTTAGGCCTTGTCAGTAAAAATTACGATGGCTTTTACCTGGGGTAAAAAGGTCCTGCGAGCAATTACCCCAGGTAAATCTAATCCCAGCAGTAAATATGTGCGTAAATATTCCATAATCTCCTGTTTCCAAGTCGTTTTCCGTTGATTTTTGGCACTATGTTGATCTGTGTCTTCACTGAAGATATGAAGAAGCAGCAGGGTCCGCACATGAGCGTAGGAGATGATGGTGGTGCATAAATCAAGCGCCACTCAGTGTCCAAGAAGTCCGGGTCAAGTTGTTTGCGCATAGCTAATGCTGGTTCGGGGATCACCGGGTTCGTTCCCCCACCTTTGCCCTACCGCATCAGGGCTCTGGTTGGCGTCCCCCGAAATGACTGGGTAGGGTGATAGACGTGAACGCACGGGCCTCGCCATAGAGGCAGGTCTGGGCCCAGTAAAGGAGTACTGGGACAGACGGAGCGATTTACGCCTCCCAATTGTGGTAATTTTAATGCGATCTCTTATCCCGTGCAAATTAGCCATTAATATTACAGATGTCCTGTGGTAAAATTCCATTACTCCACCTACCCATGTAAAACTAATCCCAGTTTTAATATGTGTGACATCACTCGTTGCTCGAGACATTAGTATTCAACCAGAGGCGATTGCTCTATGACAGCACATAAAATGGGGGCAGCATTTATGTATAAATTATATTTATGGGCCTGAAATTAGCTTCCCTTGTTTCACAGACAAGCAACCACCACCGCGTGTTGCCACGTTTGATGCATATT
Organism: Microchirus variegatus; assembly: GCF_963457635.1. Taxonomy (NCBI): domain Eukaryota; kingdom Metazoa; phylum Chordata; class Actinopteri; order Pleuronectiformes; family Soleidae; genus Microchirus; species Microchirus variegatus. The sequence continues at coordinate 19,176,840 of NC_139802.1, forward strand.
GGACCTTTAAAAAGGATCCTCTGGTAACGTACCACAGGCACACAGGTCAGATCGAGTCCAGCCAACTCACCATCAAACTGGAGTGGTGATAATGGTTTTGGCTTCAGTGAAGTGTTGGCAGCACTACCTCTGTGAGACTCATGTGTTATTGTGTTTTTATGTTCAGGTGTGTGTGTGTGCGCGTGTAAGAATGGACAAACTACTTAGCCAGTTTGAAAAACAACCATGTGAAGCACATTTAGCACAGCAGAATGTAGTCAGTTGAAGCTGTAGCTCACCGACCTTCTCTGCAATGGAACTCTTTTCAATTTCCTATGACGGGACTTTTTAAGCGATTTTGTCTTAACCTGAGGCCATTCTTTATAATCACTTTGGGAAGCCTCCATAATAAAGAGTACATAGCATTTATCACATCATGAGACTCCCGTACACCATTACTCACCCGCGGCATCTAGTGAAGCCCTCCAGTCAACCGAGCTGTTACTGTAGCCATTCATGCTGCAGTTTGAACTTTAAGTGAGAAACATGTTTTTGCTTTAAGGGGTTTTTAGTGGGAGCTACTGCGGCATCGTCGTGTAGAAGAGAAATATAAGACAACTTTTCCTTCATCTGACTAGTTAGTCAATTAACCTATGCAACACACACCTGTAGGGATCCTCCTTCAGGAGGGTTGGGTGGGGAGGGGGGTGCTTTTGTTTAAAATAAATGTCTTATTAAACCTGATATTTTCTGTATTTTTGGGTGATTTCTTGTTGTGATCAGTGTGAGGGTGGTTCGCAGTAAAATTATTATATATTATATATATATTTTATTTTTTTAATAATACAAAATATAATTTTATTTGGTATTAAAAGCATATTACCAGTCAGGCTCCAGTGTTGTTTTAATCAATGTTTTTAGCAGGAACAAAAGAAATAAAAAACAATTTAAGCCAATGAACAAAAGGCTCACTAAATTAAAAATGTACGCCTGATTACATCAACCATATTTCAGAATATGGCAGCTGCTTCATGTCACCAGGTGGCTAAGAAAAGCTACACTTTTAATTACATTAAATGGATTGAAAAACTGAAGGTAACTTTTGAGATATTGCCTTGTTTTTATATTTTAGTATTTATATTTATACATGCACCAATATCACCTCGCAACCTCAGAGCAGACAAAGATCTGCACCCCACGTGTGTCTCTATGACACATAGGCAAAGATTTAATGTTTGTTTATTTATTTATTTATTATTATTTTATAATTTATTATGTGATGATAATGTATTTTTAATTAGAATGAATATGGACGCAGTATGGGGTTCAGTATAGTGAACTAGAAGACTAAACTCTTGGGACACCCAAAGGTTAGGGACAATACAAAACTAATACAGTAACATCTGTATGTATGTGCTGCCACCTAGTGATCAAAATAAACACAAAAAATGAGGGCAATGAGAATTTGGGGCAAATCATTCAAAGGAGACTTCCAAACTTTAACTTTGTCAAATAATTCATAATGTTCCATCATTATTACTGCGAACAACATGACCTGGATCCAGGAAGATGATTTTTCACTATTTTTGTTATTATGTTAATTTCAATTTCAATTTTACTGCAGAGGAACACAATGATCTAGCACTTGGAGGGATAGAAAGATACTGTCAAGCTGAAACTAATTATTGTCTGCCTCTGTGAACCTTCCAGTCCATGCGCCACAGAACAATGCTGTGGTATCAGGCATAACAAGTATTGTGAGTGTGAAAGGAACATAACAGTGCCGTGGTGTGAGAATGGTGTGTGTGTGTGTGTGAGAGAGAGAGAGAGGGAGAGAGAGGGGCTGCAAGGCTAGTATTTGATTACTATCACTGAAACAACATGGAGAACAACCACACTTTCTTGTACTTTGCATATGGCAGCAACCTGCTGAAGGAACGTCTACAGCTCAAAAACCCCTCTGCAACAGTTCACTGTGTGGGCTGGCTCAAGGTAAGGGTTGACATTTTTGGTCTAATAGGCATCATTGAGCTTCAAACAGTGTCAGGAAACAAATATCAGCTATGTAAATACTGTTTATGATGTGTTGTCGTTTGAGCCGTTGGTTTGTTTTTGCCGGCCCGGCTGTTACATTTGAATAGGCTCACAAGACAAGAACATTAAAACATGAAACTACACCATTTACACACACAACCAGTTTTCTGAAATACTTATTGTTATAATTAATGGCCTCTCAAGTTCTGCGCCTTAAAGGCTGACAGTTTAGTTCCTCCAACTGAAGGGAGACTCTGGTTTAAACTCCAGTTGACTTCCAGTTCCACACTTGTAAGTAACCTGGTGGTTGCTCAATATCACGTGACATTGCTCTCAAGTGTGTTTTGTGCAACACAAGCATGCAGTTCAATTCGAATCCCTCTCCCACAAGTTCAACAGATTACAACGGACATTTTAACAAAAGCTCGTAATAGCTGTAACCTCAACTGGTTATAATAATAATAATAATTCAATCTATGCTCTTCATCACTGGGCTCCTCATCACTGTTGTGTACGAGGTCCCTACCCTCATCACTGTTGTGTACGCGGTCTTGTGTACGCGTTTTTACAATTACAATAGGTTCCTCGTCACTGTAGTGTAACGAGGACCCTAATAATAATAATAATAACAACAACTAAGCACTCGGAGAGCGCAGACCTCCACCAAGGCAGCTCAGTGCCTACAAAATACACCCTGTCGGCGCGAATGGGTCAGACAGCGGATGTTGTAACCAGTGATAGCGTCTACAGATCACGCCCAAAATGTAATCACTTGTTCTTGGTCCCATTGCGGACATTTCCTGAAAATATCATCCGGGACTTTTCAAACAAACTCCTGCGGAAAAACATATACAGTACCTCCTTGGTGGAGGTCATTAATAATCAATATACAGTGTGTATTAATGAGTATATGTGCAGGTCCAGTCTAAGGATGGGGACAATATTTGGCCACATCTGAACAATTTTGGAAACCCTCCCTCCCTCACTCACTTCCTCACTCCCTCACTCACTCACTCACTCACTCACTCATCTTCTACGCTTTATCCTCCACATGATGGCGTCAATCCCAGCTATAGATAATAGGGTGAAAGGCAGAGTCACACCCTGGACAGCTCACCAGTCCATCACAGGGCCACATAGAAACAAGCAACCATTCACTCTCACCTACGGTCAATTTAAAGTCCAATTTGCTTGATCCCCAAACTGGAGGAAACCCACAGGGAGAACATGCAGTAAGGCTGTGAACCCAGGTCTTCCTGCTGCAAAGACAAGAGTTCCAACCCCCAGTATTTTTTTTGCCTGTCTTTCAGGACTACAAACTAGGGTTTGGCAACTTTAAAGGTGTCGCCTCTAAACGGTGGCACGGAGGTGTAGCCACTATAGAGCACAGCCCAGGGGACGAGGTGTGGGGCGTGGTGTGGAGAATGGACATGTCGGATTTGGAGTCTCTAGACAAGTATGGTTTGTTGTTTTTTTTCTTCTTTAAAAAAAAAATAATAATAATAATAATAATAATGATAATGTTCAGTATGTTTGTGTATAACTTCTCCTGAGAAACTAACGCCGGCTACTGTATGTTTGTTTTGAAACGCACTCAGACAAGAGAATGTGACATTTGGGGGTTACAGTCCAGTGGAGGTGTCCGTGAAGACAAAAGGCCAGGATCTAAACTGTCGGACCTACATCATGAACAACTGTGTGTATGCCCAACCATCCCCACAGTACCTACAGGTAAGAACCAAACCAATCGTTGTTTTTTTATTTGATTTGATTTATTGTTTATTTTTGCATGGACATACATTTGCATCTGATGTCCCTGGGTACACTCTAATAATAAGGGTTCCAAAATTGTCCTTCTACAAGGGCTGAGGTTCTACCTGGAACCATTTGCTTCTGAAAAGCAAAGGGTTTTCAAGGGTTCTTAACACTAATGGTTCCAGTGAGAACCATTTGATCCAGAGAACCCTTGAAAACCACTTTCCTGAATAAAGGGTTTTAAAAGGGTTCTTGGTGGAACCCTCCAAAAGGGTTCCAGGTGGAACTTTTTATAAAAAGGTTCTTCCTGGAGCCAAATAGGGTTCTCCTATGAGGACAAGCCGAAGAACCTTATTATGGTTCTACTTAGCACTTTTAATTCTAAGAGTGTAGGTCAGCAAGACAGTACTAAATATTACTTAAACACTCGAAGAAATACCATAAAAAGCAGTAGGAAGTAAAAATCTATGAATTAAATCAGTTATTACATTTATGTTTTTGTTATTTGTTTCTTTTTCTACACGCAGTCAAAATTCTTCAGCTCCACTCCGATACAGTAAAACAGTATTTCTGGTTTTCCTCCAAGTACCACCAGAGGAAGCTCGCGTACCACTGGTGGTACACGTACCACAGTTTGAGAACCATGGCTGTTTAAAACGTTTAGAATCAGGAAGACAAATGATATGTGAATGAGGCGCCATCACCTGTTCACACTCACTGTTTCTCTCTGTGAAGCATCTGGAATAAGGTTTACAGTTCACTCACACAGAGTGAAATCACCTGACCTCGTGTGTCATCAGTGTTTTTACAGATCTGACAGTGACTGTGCTTCACAGAGCCAGACTGTTCTTTTGCTCACGCACGTGAGACCTGGAAACTGTGAATGACAGAAAAGCAGCAGTCTTTGTCCTCAGAGGGACACAGTGGCTTTGTGGTCACAGCTTTGTCCATCGCATTATTATTATTATTATTTACCGTCTTCTGCTCAGTGTCGTAATGTCAAATTCACGTATCTGTACTTTATTTATATTTCTAGCAACTTTTACTCTACTTCATTTCCGAAATTAATTGTGTACTTTTACTCTTTTAATTTTCTAGTCTTGATGAGCTGCTTTACATGATAGTTTTCAAAGGCAAAGATGTCATTTAAAAATTCTAAGGGTTGTGCACTACATCAAGTTTTGGAACAGTTTGAAGGAGTTTGATTCAAACATAAAACAGTTAAAAAAAAAAAATTATGAAAAGAAAATCCCAAGATACAGGGATGAGATATATATATGCATGTGTGTACCATAAACTACATTTCCCACAATGCATGGAGATTGTGTTACCCGCAAAGTGACAGCACCGCCACTAGATTGCAGTGTCTCATTGTACATGCATCATCCGACGAGTGATATTGAATAAGTAATAAATACAGAAAGTTATTTAGCAATATGTAACAGAGTAGTTCCTTTATTTTACATTATATTTGGTTACATTTAGTTACATTTATTCTGTATGACAGTTACATCTGGCCCTTTGAGGGTAACTATGCTGATGTGGCCCTCAGTGAAAATGAGTTTGACACCCCTGAGCTAGAGGGACATAAAAAAAAAAAAAAAGGTGTAGGATGAGATCAATTGTACTTCTTCCCACCCCTTTTCATGAGGGTATATAAATGTGTCATATATACATTTAAATATTATTTAAATGTATATTTGACATTTTTTTCAGGTTGATTGATTTAAACGTGAAGTAGTTTATAGTGACATCTAGAGGAGAGGCTGAAATTTACAACAAAGACCTGCTCCTCTGCTCACCCCCTCCCTTCCCTGAGCGCTACGGTATCCTCAGCTGGTCAAATGTCGTCCTCGTCGTCTTTCTCCGTGTCAGCAGATGAGGTTCGTGAGGTGAGGGAGAGGGCGAGCTACCGCGGCCGTAGAAGACGAATCGGAGAGAGTGGAGGCGGGACTTTCGCTACAAGTAAAGAGACGCTTGATTTGTTATCTCGCGTTTGTCCTTACAGGCTCCAGTAGAAACATGGCGTCTCGCTGCTAACAGTGGCTATGCAACCGCGGCCCGTGACCATGTTATTTTACATGACTTTTTGAAACACTACGAAAATGAAACAAAAACTATTATACAGCGACTAGACAATGCAGGAGCACATAATATGTATAAAAAAGTGGATTTTGGGTTATATAAACCCATAAATACTACACAGTGTCCCTTTAATTGGTTTATTTGTTTTGTTTTGTGTCAGCTGAGATAGGCACAGCACCCCTGTGACCCTCCTGTAGAGGATAAAGCGGCAGATAATGGATGGATGGATGGATGGATGGATGGATATTTGTTTTTGTTTGGGGAATTTGTGTCTTTCAATGGATATCATGAGGGAATCTCCATCGACCCCTGCAGGTGATTGTGATGGGAGCAGAGCAGAACGACTTGCCAAAGGACTACCAGGAGAAGCTGAGAGCAATCAAGACCAACATGTATCAAGGTCCTTCATCCATGATGGATGAACTGGAGAAAGCCAGGCAAAGAGCTACAGGGAGTTCCAACCACCGTTCTGATGCTTGACATGTCAGTGTATTCAGCTGAATACAGCTTAAGGCATTGGTTCTCAAACATTTTTTATACCAAGTAACCACCTGAGAAAATACTAGTATTTCAGATTTTACTCCAAGTACCAGCAGAGGAAGCTCGTGAACCACTGGTGCTACATGTACCACAGTTTGAGAACCATGGGCTTAAGGCCTGAGTCTGTAGTTTGTTTCTGAAACACAAATAAAGTTGTCTTGTGGAAGGAAATAAAAAAATCAAGTAATATAATGTCCTTTCAGCTCTGTCTCATCAAAGCGCTGTCTTCAAAACATAAAAGTGAGAAGATAAACTGTGAGACAATTAAACATTAGGTAAGCAGGATTTAAAAAATAGGACTTAAAAAAAGGTTTTTTCGGAATAAATTAAGGACTAGACCTTTAACAAGTGAGATGACCCCGAACTGTTGATTTAATAATATTAAATGGTTAAATTGGTTCTTATGTTAATACATACCAATTACACTGGTATATTTTATTTTTTTGATTGTGCCTCTGTTTACAATTTAGGTATATTTAGATCCTCGCATCGTCTTTAGATTAGATTAAATCACATTGGATCAGATTAGAGCACATTAGAAAACAAGATGGCACTGTACCTAAATGGCATTTACGGTATATTATTATATACAAAATGGTGTGTATCATATTAGGTTGTCTGTGGTTCTCAGAACAGAACCTCATAGAATAAATGTGTTTAGAATTTGATGAGCTTGATAAAGCAAATCTATTGGATAATGTGGCAACAAATGAATAACATGAAAGGAAACATTATATAAAGCATTATAAAAGCAGTTGCCCTGATTTGGGCTTATGGTGTTGGACTGGTCCAGCTGTCGCTCTCTTGTGTGTCTGAAAGCGGTTTCTAGGTTATGGAAACAGAACACGTGATTGGCCTCCTTCACAGTTAGATCTCGTCGATGTCTGTTGACAAAACATGTCCCCTCTGTCCCCCACTGTGAGCCAATACAGCATCTGTCTCCAAAATGCTCTCTTCACCTTACACAGTTTTTTGTTTTTTTTCTTAAAAAACATGCAGCAGAGCTATGACAAAAATGATGACGAAATAATGTAACCGGTGGAGTTTGATGTGGTCTGCGTTGTGAAGAATGAGCCACAAGATGGAAATCTTTGAAGGAAAATGAAAAGAAACTCCCTCCATAAAATACACATACAGTTGTGTCAACATGAGCAACAAAACCCTACATATAATGACCTACCTCTGCCACAGAACGCAGCAGCAGAAGGGGAGCGATAAGGGCGAGACACACCCCAAAGGTGAACGTGGGTTGGGGACAGAAAATGACAATTTATGCTCCTGTGTCAGATTTTAAAAAAAAACAACAACTTTACATTGTGTAATCATAACAGACTCACAAGCAACTCATGCAAATCTCTCATCATCATCATCATCAAAATCGATCACTCCAAACGAGTGTGATTGCTGTCAGTTGCGCTGATCATTTGTGGGTCTTCAGGTGGCTGTAAAGGCCAATCTGTGAGCCACAAACCTGTCGCAGTGAGGGTATACACTTTTAGAAATAAATGTGCTAAGTAAAACCGTATAAGGTTCTTCGGCTCGTCCGGAAAGGAGAACCCTTTTTGGTTCCAGGTAGAACCTTTTTTATAAAGGTTCAACCTGGAACCCTTTTGGAGGATTCCACCAAGAACCCTTATAAAACCCTTTATTCAGGAAAGGGATTCTCTGGATCGAAATGGTTCTTACTGGAACCATTAGTGTTACCAAGAACCCTTGAAAAACCCTTTCCCGTAGAAAGGGTTTTTCAGAAGCAAATAGTTCCAGGTAGAACCTCAACCCTTGTAGAAGGACCCTTTTGGAAGCCTTATTTCTAAGAGTGTACGTGAATGGTTGTCCTGAAGGTGGAAGTTTGAGGATCCCTCCTTACTCTCTTGCCTTTTTGCTTAGATTTATTTTTCCCTGTGCCTTCATGGCATCATCTTGGTGCCAGACAGGTTATTTCAGAGTACAGTAATTTTACGGCAGTGTTTTGTTGACTCCAGAGGTCAGAGGACAATAGGTAACTGGAGTAATAACCACGTCTTACAAACATGGCAAGCTGCAGAAGACGCGTCAAACCTTGAAGCAGCACTTTATGATGCGTCCTCCAAACCTAATAAAGTTGCCAGTATATCACACTTAGATATTCCAGCCTGTCCTAAATGATGCTAAATAAGTTTGTTGGCCCTGAAAAGACATGGGGAAAGTGGGGCACAGCAAGTCTCCACACTTGGACACACGCACACACATGGACTGATGCTCAAGCAGCTGTACGACCATCTGAGAGTCACGGTGACCTGGACGGGAGAGGGGAGCAGGGAAAACAGTGAGCAAGGAAAAGGGGGTCGTGAAGGAGAAATGGGTGGAAAGGAGAGAAATTGTGGTTGTGCAACAGGTGTCTCTGTATCAATGACACTGTCAGTATAAATCTATGATTAGTTCAATTTAACATAAACTTTTCTTGAATAAACTATTCATATGTCTATTTCTTGCAATAAATAAAAACAAAAGCATGGAATGGGGTCAGCACTTTTGGGGACACTCTTTTTTTCCTCTCAGCTCCAGAAATAATGAAAGCTCGCACGGACTTTCCTCATGACACAGATTATTGTTGTTGTGTTATCAACTGTTATCTCCCAGGCCCCGCCCACCCCCACAGTAATTACAGTGGTCTCTGTGTCACCTTATGGTTTGATATTTGTAGATTTCCATAGGCTGACACAAAGGGCCGTCGTTTAAGACACTTTCACATGGGTATCAACGGTTTCTTAAAAATGTCATTCATTCCGACACGAAAAGAAAGAAAAAGAAAGTAGTTGATAAGCCCATCCTAAGATAATCACTTCAACATACTTTGTATACCAAGTACCATCTGAGAAAACATTGAGCTTTGGAAGTATAACATAAAATACAGTGGTGTAAAATAGGCCGAGCAAAGTCAACTACGGACTTTTCCCAGGAGGCAGATTTATTCTGAATAAAAAGATCATTTGCTCTCTCATCATCCTCGTGTTCCTCACATATACTTCACACACTGGTGTAGTGAAATTAGATCAAGATGGAGCCAGAGATGAAGTGAAGTTTTATTTCCACCAGAGGAAGGTTAGTTCATTTAGAGATTGTGTATGAAAACAACTTGCTTTTGCTCAACTTGCTTTTGCTCAAATTGATATATCACACGTATATATATACACACATATACATATATATATATAACCTGTGATGCAGGTCATTTTTTTCTGCCTGTAACAATAAAAGTGAAGTGATGTAAGTTTATAGGCTCTTGAATTGTCTTGGCCTCAGACGCTGTGGGCTTGTCTTCTCGACGACAACACCACAGGTCAAGTTGATGACCCACAAATAATCGTGTTGCTGAAGGACCTCCTGCTACAACCGCAGGGAGCAGCTTATAAAGCTTCCTGCAGGACTCACACACACACAAACACATGCACACACACCACAGAGACTCACACACACAGACACAGACGCTCCTCCACTGACTCTGAAGCTGAAGACATTCACAGGACGCAGACATGGGAAATGAGGCGAGACCCAAATGGGACAATCCCATACAGTTTCTGCTGGCATGCGTTTCATATGCAGTCGGATTGGGGAACGTGTGGAGGTTTCCATACCTGTGTCAAATGCACGGCGGAGGTAAGAGGCTGAATCCAGCCTGTATATACTCTCACACAGTCTGGGTACAGTATAGGAGATGATAGCATTCAGGCTTGACAAGGTCCATAAAATGTTAAAAAATGTTACCAAACCTGGAAATGATGATGTTCTCAAATGTCTTGTTTTGGCCACAAACTGAAATTATTCACTTTTAATGATTTATTTATTTTTACGGTGCAACGAAACCGGAAAATATTCACGTTTAAGAAGCTGAAAAATCTGAATACTCAAACTGATTAATAGTTGACTTAGTTGATTAATTTAGTAATCCATTCGTTCCATCCATTGGTCGACAAACCACTATGGTTGTTTTGAATGTGCTGCAGAATTGAATTGCTGTGCAAACACACGATTTCTGTGTCAAATAGCGGGTAGACTACATTTTACTTTCAAAACATCCTGTAAGCTGCCTGAAACAGGGACAAAGTCCAGTTGCATTGTGTTTGAGTAAATCATCGTCTCTATCCCGGTGTTATTGTCATCAAAACCCTACCAGACACAGGACTGAGGAGTTTTTACACACTTGACATTAAAGAGTCGGATTGATCGAGGAGTTCATCTGTAATAATTTACTGCCGAAACTCACTGACGTACAGTATTTCCAATAATCTGAGTCACGCAGGTGGATTTTTTTCTGGTGATTATTATCCAAATGAATCCTTATCGCACTGAATGAGCAATTGTTCAACAGCCAGTGGACTCAAAGTTGAAGTAAGCCATAAACAAGTGTGTGTGGGGGGGGGGGGGGGGTCATTAACGGGGGAGGATTAGACAGTTTGAAGCCAGTGAACAGACTTTACACTTTAACGTACTAACTGTGGCTCCTGTTGATCACAACACAGTGACACAACAGGACCCAAGTTCAAAGAAAGTAAAAAAAAGTACTGTGTTACTGCGCTTAAGTGCAAACTTCATGAATCGGTTTGTGGTTTATATTTTTAAAAACCCAATATATATATTCCCCCCCTAGGACGTAGGATTTAGTGTCTTTCCCCGGTTTCTGATCCCAAGTCCTTGGACTCTCCTTCCTGAAATTGTTTGATTAAAACGCCAGTTTGGAGTGTTGTCCTTTTCTGGACTGACTGGATCGTATATATAAAACCCTTGAAAATCAGTGACACATTTCATTGTGTCTGTGGTCTCCCATCTTTTAAAAAGTCACATTTGAAAATCCCCTCGTGTGGGAGAGGCTTTGGGTTACAAAACAAGACCATTACAAGATGTTCTGCATCTGAATTTCACTGTCCTCTCAAACGTACACACAAAAAAAACCTTTTGTATGCATCATCAACAACAACAACAAGAAACGTCATATTTGTGAACCTCTCACTTGATATTGAAGCGGGAGTTTGAAGCTGTATTGGTCCCTCTATGGAGGAAATTCAGAAACGGAAGCCACCTCAGTTAATTTGTGAATAAGATGTAGTTCTAGAGGAAGACCGTCACCTGCAGTGTTGTTTGATTTTGCCATTTGATTATTTGAAAATCCGATTTGGTGATCAGACTCCTGTTACCTCACTGCCCAGAAGAAAATCAAACCTGAGTCACCTCAACCCCCCCGAAAAACAACAACAAAAAAAACAGGCATGAATCACTTTAACCTGATAATCTGAATATTTCAATAAAGAAAACCCATAAACCACCAGATACACACAGAACAGCAACATTTAGATGGTTTATTAAGACGAGATGTCTGCTGTCAGGCACTACAGCTGTGAGAGTCCGGCTTTTTGTAGTGGAAACTCCTGTGCAGGACGAATCAGGATCCACTCACACACTCACACACCTGTCAATCGATCATGCACAGCTGCAGCCCATCACACAATCAACACGCACACACACGCACGCAAGCACGCACGCACACACACACACACACACACACACACACACACACACACACACACACACACACACACACACACACACATGCAGAGGAAAATTCATATTTGACATGAAATTGCAGTGAAAATTAGTCGTTAAAACATTATTTAGATGTGCACTGGTAAAGGATTGGGTTTGACTTCTTCTTACAATGATGATTTGGTGTATTTTGTTTCAAGATTGGAAAAAATGTAAGTTAAGTTAATTTGATTAATTACAGTCGATTAATCGAGTACTGGTTTAGTCCGTAAAAACTGCAGAAAATGTTGATCTGTGTTGACCAAACCTGGACATAATGATGTTCTCCAATGTCTTGTTTTGTCCACAAACCAAAATGATTCCATTTAAATTAATTATTTGTTATGTGGAGCAAATAAACCAGAAAATATTCACATTTAAGAAGTGTTGGAGCAGGTTCAAGGTTTACGTCTACAGCCCAGCACAGTTTTATACATGTTGTATAAAAACAGATCTATTCACTGGCCACAAAAGCATAAGGTGTTTAAATATTCACCTGTAAGGGAGGGTGAAATGTTGCTTTTATTGAGTTTTGGTTGTGGTTAAATGGGAGAATTATGTCTTTATTGGTCTCATACACACGGATAACTGAGCAATGAGCACACATCAACTGCAATTACTGTCCAGGAAGTGTAACTTCCCAGCAGCAAATCTGTGGAGACACATAACAACAGCCTGCTGTGCAATTGCCTTTGTTCTGTTCTTTCCAAGTAAACACTTATTAAGTGGACAGTTCAGTGAAAATACAGTTACATGTCTAAATTAAAGGGGACATATTATGCAAAATCAACTTTTGAATCATTTAAATCCTTATATTTGGGACTCTGGAGGCCCTATCAGTCGGCAAAGTGTGAAAAGTGATGACTCACTCATGTTTTTGTGGTCCTCCTCAGTCTAAGTGCAGGAGATAAAACACGCGATGTTGACTTCCGCACACTTTTGGGACCTCATAATGTGCTAAATTCCTGGAATTGTTGTCTCGCGGAGCGGAGCTTTGTCCGTAAAACACGTGAAAATGCTGGCGAGGGCAGCAGTATCTGAAAACCGGAAGTTTGCGCAGTCCGCGATAAGTTCTATTCTTGGCTCCACAGTGCAGCAAAGAGTTCTGCACAAACTTCCAGCCTCAGATGATTTATCTGTCCAGTGGATACATGCTATATGACGGCAATGTGCCTGCTAGAGCCTGCAAATGATCACTTTTCCTTAGCTCCCAGAAGCCTCTGTGGCTGATGCAATTGGTATTGGTACGACAACAACACAACAGACAATGGAGGACGTCCATATTTACACCGACGTAAGGGTGTGGTTTTATTGTCAGCAGACTGTCGTGGGTGAAGCTACCCTGAACGTACACCCAAGGGAAGGGTGTCAGAGAATGGAACAGTTGGGGCCAGTTATTTTGGTACTATTCCTAATCTAAACGCCTAAATATAGGTTCCGGACTGTGCCAAATTGAACCGTTCCACTCAGTGGAAACATATAGGTATATAGTTAGGCTATAGGTTCCATTTTACACACTGAACCTTTACATTTGACACGCAGCCTTATTTCTTGTACCCATACATTTTGCTATTTACTTCAAATGCATGACTTCCATTGTTGTTTGGCTTATGTGTGCAACTGAAAAGTTGTTTTTTTTGTTGTTGTGGATGGGTTTTGCATCCCAATTGAGTGCAACTATTTCTCCAAATTCAGGGGGATTCTTGATTCCGTATCTTATCATGCTCGTTCTGGAGGGTATACCCTTATTCTGCATGGAGCTCGCCATTGGTCAGAAGATGCGTCTTGGTAGCATTGGGGCTTGGAGTGCCATTAATCCTTATTTGGGAGGAGTGGGTAAGTGCTTATGTCACACATGCATTCAGACTGGATTATTGTAATACCTCTCTCACTTGCAGTTAGTCTTACAATTTTGCTTTTCACTTACAAAGTCTTAAATGGTCTTGCTATTATCTTACCTGAGTGATTACTCACATTCATATTCACCGTCAAGAGCTCTCACTTTTTTGGAGCAATCCCATTGAATACAAAGTCAGTGTGGGCTACACCTTAAAACGTATAACTTTTGTTTCGTGTACTTCTCTTGTTTTTAGGTCTTGCCAGTGTTGTGACATCCATGTATCTGTGTCTCTATTACAACATCATCAATGCATGGAGTTTCTGGTACTTCTTTAATTCATTTCAAGTGAGCTGCTAAATAAAAACATCTAATTAAAAACACCTTTTCAACGTTGGCACGCAACTCGTTGGCTCTTCTTAGAGCAGTAAGATAACGCACTTATACTCTTCTGTGTTCATGTCCTACTCAGTCAGTCCTGCCGTGGTCAGACTGCCCACTCAACGACAACCGAACAGGACTTCTGGAGGAGTGTGAAATAGCGACACCCACCCAGTACTTTTTCTACAGGGAAACGCTGAACATTTCTTCTTCTATAAATGAGCATGGAGGCATTCATACAGGCCAGGCACTTTGCCTCCTGCTTGCCTGGATAATTAGTTACCTATTTGTAATCCGAGGAGTAAAGTCAACCGGAAAGGTAAGAAAGATCCCGGGACCGTAAAATCACAAATATTGAAAGCACACCAACTGTACATGTTTAAATTTCCCAGTCGGAACGGACAACTTTAAAGCATCATTCTTTGGCTCCATCTGTAGGTGGTGTACTTTACAGCCACGTTTCCGTATGTGGTTCTGATTATCTACCTGATCCGTGGTGTTACTCTTCATGGTGCCCTCAATGGTGTCGCGTACATGTTCACACCAAAGGTAAGTTTGTGTTGGAGAGTAGGTCTATGTTTTGAAATCTGATCAATTCCTGTGATTTTCCCATCTTCTTTTTCTGCCTTGATCTGTGAAGACTCACTGTGCACTGTGGGGGAGGGGGGCATGTCGGGAAAGATGAGCAGACGCGTGGAAGAACGGAGATTTGGGGCCTGGGACGCTCTAAGACACCCCAACGAGAAGTCTAGCATGTTTGATTTTGTTGTGATCAATAGGATAACAGAGTGCTCTGACGCGTCGTAAGATACAGACAAACATGGATGCTGCTGTTAGGTAGAATAAGTAACCCACAAAGAACAGGTCCCACAGGTCCCTACATCCCTGATGACCTATGAAGTATTTAGGCTAACCCTAGCACTCACCTGTCTAACAGAAACAAGGCCACCTTTGTGTCGCTCATTATCTCCGTCCCCTCCTTCAGTTCTCGCCATTGCATAAAGACCAAACCCAAACTCTGGTTTTTGAACGGCTTTTATCCACCTCACTTGACTAGCATTTCTTAGGTGCCATGTCTGCCACGACCACAGCGTCTGATACCTGATTGGCTGTAACCTGATTGCCCCACCTGCTGTTATTGGCTGAGGGGAAATAAACATACTGGCCAAACATTGCCACACAGAATTGAACAGACCTAGAGCAAAGTAAAGAGAAAACAGTAATTACCAGCAGAGGACAGAACCACTTTGAGGCTCCTTGATGATGAATGATTACTTTGATGTTATTCTTATTTTGTTTTGTAGGAATATTCCTTCTTTTTAATCTACCCTTCTGTGTGTGCATGTGCTTTCAGATGGAAGAGCTTGCCAACCCTAATACATGGATAAATGCAGCCACTCAGATCTTTTTCTCTATGGGTTTGGGTTTTGGATCACTCATAGCGTTTGCCAGCTACAACGAGTACAACAACAACTTTGAGCGCCAAGCCATCATTGTGTCCCTCATCAACAGTGGAACTTCCATATTTGCCAGCATCGTCACCTTTGCCATCTATGGGTTTAAAGCCACCGTCAACTTTGAGAACTGTCTGGAGAGGTATGTGTGTGTGTCATTGTTATTTTGGAATTGGTGCAGCTTAAAGTTGATACGAGAGAAAAACCGAACAATACTAGACTCTCTATCTCCATAAAATCCAGACAAAAACGGTCCTATTCCATCAGAGGATCCAGAAGATCCAACCAAAACAAATATTTAGTCCAAAACACATTATTACATGACATCCATACACTCTTAGAAATAAAAGTGCTAAATAGAACCATATAAGGTTCTGCGGCTTGTCCTCATAGGAAAACCCTTTTTAGCTACAGGTAGAACCTTTTTTATAAAGGTTCCACCTGGAACCCTTTTAGAGGGTTCCACCAAGAACCCTTTTAAAACCCTTTATTCAGGAAAGGGGGTTTCAAAGGGTTCTCTGGATCAAAATGGTTCTTACTGGAACCATTAGTGTTACCAAGAACCCTTGAAAAAACCTTTTTTCTTCGGGAAAGGGTTTGAAGGAAATGGTTCCAGGTAGAACCTCAGCCCTTGTAGAAGGACCCTTTTGGAACCATTATTTCTAAGAGTGTAATACATACCCACTGACAGCTGCTGCATCATCTCAAATCCAACGTCTCTCGAACTTCAGTTACGCTCGTCTTGTTTTTAAAATGGCACTGAACAATGAACCTTCGATTGACACCACTGGTGCCCTATCAGACACTTCCCTGCTCTATGACATGTGGTCCTAATCTGAATAGATATGGATAATCACAGACACTTGAGGGCAGCTGCAGAGAGTGGCAGCAGGGGAGGGCTTTCCCTTGACCTCACTATGTTCCGACAGATTGGGCAATCTGGATATTGCAAACGTGGATAACAACCTCAACCTTAGTTGTTACTCAGTGAAACCATTCGGACTCGTGACCTCCTCACACTTAACCGCAGATCTTTTGTTTGTTTGTCTGTATAAAGTTATTTATGTATTTTCCTTTTTTGAAATGGCAGAAGGTAACTTTATGAAAATACGTTTACCAGTGTGTCTAATATTGTAGGTGAAATTGCACAATATATTTGCAGTTACCTCTGTTTTTGGCAATTACTTCAGAGCTTGGCAGTCTGTGGGTCAGTCAGCATGAGCGTATGAATCATCACCACAATGAGAACGACAATGGGGGAGAGATGACGACAGAATTTTCAAAAGCTTACAAAATTGTAGGTAGTAAAAAAAAGGTTTGTGAAGAAGCAGTTCAAACTGGCCTTTGTTCATGCAGAAATAAACTGTGAAACTCCAACATCCAAAGAAAGCTTCTGAATCAGTTGATGAAGGAACAGAGTGCAAAAGGCACATCAATACATACTTGTAAAGCAGCAGGCTGTTGTGAAGGAAAGGTGGTTCAGACAATTACTTACAATTACAATTACATAAACTCACACCAGAGGTTGCGCTAGACTTTCTGTCATTTTGACTGACAGGGTCATAAAAATCCTGTCATAAGCTATTTTTTCTGGTCACTTAAATTTTTAAAATCATAATATTCAATTGCATTTAATTTTAATTCATTATAATTAATAAATATTCAGTCCAAAAAAGATGAACAAATAATCCACACCGTGGATTCACACATCAAGCAGAATATGAAGAACATGTAACTTTTTCTCCGCAGTAACAAAAACAGACTGTGTGACCCCAGTAGCTACATATGAACAATGAATAGTGAAATATGAGCGGGTCACAGACGCGCTCCAAAGCCTCCTGTCCTTAGCTCTTTAACGCGCTGTCAGCACCACCCGGATTTTTCCATCCTCCGTCCTCAGCCAGGAGAACTCCCGCTCCCACTGAACTCTGTGCTCCCGCCTCATCTCCTCGCTCCGCCGAGGCCAAGGGCTGAGTTTGTCCTTCATCTTCATCTGCATCTATCCCTCTTTTTTCACCTCTTTTATCAACATCGTTATTGGGCTTTTTAAAGAAACTTCTGACACTCAACTGCCGTGACATTTTTCTTCTTTTCTACTTTTCTTCTTCTACAAGAGCCAATTACTGTAATATGCTCTTCGCCACCAAGTGGTCAGGGGTGTGAATTGCAATCTGTCAAAATGACGGATGGCCCTCGGATTTTTCCATCGGCGTTTTAAAAAAACGGTCAATGACGGAAAATATTCGGTTAACGCGACCCCTGACTCACACATGTAATACCAAACCACGCTGAGCAAGAGGTAAAGGATATTGCAAGTGATATTTGGGGTGCAGTTCAGGGTAAAGTTATATAATTATAATACAATTATTGCACCATTCTTAATAGAACACTGTTCTTTTTCCTATTCCAGGTCACGCATGCTGCTGCTGAATACGTTTGATCTAGCAGAGGACAGCATCACCATTGACACTGTCTTTGACTGGGTTAAGACTCTCAACGCATCACACCCGGACCAGTTTGCTCAAATCGCCGACAAACTGGAAACCTGTTCCCTGGATCATGAACTAGACAGTGTATGTCTCATGATTACAAAACACACTGAAAAAAAAACACTGTTTTAAATGAATTCATTGATTTTTGCTGTTGTTGACAGATATGTGTTGACTGTTTGAAGAGAAGGTTACATTTGGAGTTAGTTTAAGCTGAAGACCTTGCACTTGTGATCTGAAAACAGCAGCTTTTCTTGCTTTGCACATCCAATAATTGCATGTTGTGCACCATGAGACTTAAATGAGGAACACAGCCATAAACTAAAAAAAATGTGAAAATTGTGAACTAAAATATTTAGAAATCACACATAGCTAGTCAATTCAATTTAAGTGTGAATAAATAGCTAGAAAGCGATAATACTGTAGTATAGCCAGCATATCCATGTGGGCCCCATAAGGGTTATATTTGGGCTAACAATATGGGTCCCAGGTGGGTTTGTCTGTGGTTTCCATGGTGGCGTCACCTGTGTTTACCCACTTAGGACCCTTTCCAGGCTACCTTAGAAGTTTAAAGTGGACATGGGATTGAAGTGCCCATGAGGGCAAACACAGATAAGGCTGATAAGTACAATGCAGGAGTGACAGTCCCTTTTGTGGAGGTTGCAGAGCATTTGATGTAGCATGCAACACCACCTTCTGTGATTTTCTGCACTCTACTCCCATGTCTGCCTTTTCGGGGGGCAGTCCATGGACAAGTGAAACGGGAACTTCAAGGGTCAGTCATCAAAGTCTGGGAGGACCTATATATGACAGGACCTCAATGTTTGGTATCCTGTTGTGCCATGAAATTCCAAGGATGCAGTGAAGACTACACAGATGGAACTTGTGTAGCTTCTGTTGTCCATGCCTCGCAACCATAAAGGAGACTGCTCATTATGCAAGCATCAAACATTTGGTCTTGCTCTTCATTGCCAGATGTGAGTAGTAAGTCTGGCTAAAGTTGAGGCAGCTTTCCCAATGGCTCTGTTGATTCAAACATGTAGTCAATGATGGTGTCAGGCCGGTCAGTTGCTCCTGGTGTTCTAACTTTGGTCTTTACACATGAAGATAGACCAGGAGAAACAGTTGGAAGGGAATGGAAGTAGGTCTGTGTTGAAAGGATGGAGGACACACTCGGGCAGAGACCAAAACAAGGATATTTCCAAATTCAACACGAAACAAGAAAAGCTTTTGTTGATGTAGCTCGAACCTTACCGAACCTTACCGATAATCCTCACTATATTCTTCTTCACATAGAATATGTGTCTACTGCATAACTTCTGCCTTTGCTATGTAGAAAATGGACAAACCTTGATATATGTAGACAATGTGTGGACCCAGCCATAGTAATGTATACGTAAAAACAGAAAATGTAATTCATTTGTCATTAATTATTCACAAAATAATAGATGGGCATTTGTGGAATATGTTGTCAGCAGATCAGATTGGAACATCAGCGAGTTCAGATAAAGATCTGCTGTCTCTGACAGTTCTGAGTGAACACACCAGTATATCACTGTCAGTAGCTGTCTGCACACAGTGTGAATTTATTTGCAATCTCTAACCTCAGAGCAGGTATCATTGGCGCTATATAAACATTGTGTAAGACGCTGTTACACCTTGAGTTGTTGTTGTGTGTGTCACTGTTAAAAACAGCTGAGGATCGTTGTGTGGCATATGCAACAACAAAAAACCTACAATGCGTACAATGCGACTTCAGGAAAAAGACTTGTAGGAGCTGCTTAAGATGTTTTGTTTGACAGCCCTAGTTTTTCCTTGTGTTAGTATGGGAGCAGTTTATTATTTGAAAATGCTGTTTTCAAATGGTAACGTATAAGTGTCGATGCAGAAGATTCAAAAGACCAAACTAGTGTCCTCTTCAGTTGTAAATTCTCTGTTTCAGGCAGTGGAGGGTGCCGGCCTGGCCTTTATCGTGTACACTGAGGCCATTAAAAACATGCCGTTGCCACAGCTGTGGTCAGTGCTGTATTTCTTCATGCTCCTGCTGTTGGGAATGGGCAGCATGCTGGGCAACATCACTGCCGTCATCACGCCATTGAGAGACTTCAAGATCTTTTCCAGTATTAGACCCGAGCTGTGTAATGGTAAGATCCAGGCTTCATCATTATCTGTGTTGACATTAGCCCATGTTTTACTGTGTGGGCCTAGTGTGAGACCAACAGAGAAACTGTTCAGGCACGTCATTCTACATTACTTCATAGTACCTCAGCACCTTGTCAGTGGTCCCCGGTGTGTATTTTTTTTGCGGAAAAAGCAGCCATGTATACTCTTCCAGTGACAAAACTCTCCGACCAATCAGTGCTTGGAGGTTTCAAACTCCAAGCACTGATTCTCAAGGTTTCAAGGTTCCAATGTGCTCGTCCCATAAACTAGGTCCAGTGTTTCCGATGGGTCTCCAAATATAACAGCCACACACCGTTATTACCGATATTAAAACAGAGGCCCAACAGAGGCTCAAAACAACATTAATGTTTGTTTTCTGTGATGCAGAATGTTGCAAATTGAGCCTACAAATATGGGTGAAATCCAACCATTGTTTGTTTCTTGTTGACTTTGAGTGAGTTGCTCACAGAAGAGTTTTAGTAGGTTGTACACGAATGAGATGTTTCTCTTTGCAGACCAGACAGAATTGATCTGTTTCCGGCCCATTTTAATCCTACTTCAGTCTCAAGGCACGTTTGTTTCATGGTGAGGTTAAGTTTGTTAGATATAATTTGCGTTACTATGACCAATCAAGCAAAGGTTTATGTGACCAACGACTTAATTGGGATTTACTGAGCCGTGCACAAAAGCTGAGGATTTATGATGAACATCGTTCAGACAGCGGGGGTTCCCCCCAACAGGAACATGGAGTTTCCATGGAGTGCTTCATACTTACCTCAGGAACACAGGCGCATTGGCATAGTATATACTTTCAGAAGTCGGGTGCAACAGGGGCACAGGGCAAAATAGTCTGCAACAAAGAGCGAGAGACAGGGAGAGTTACATAATCACTGCATCGATTTGTGAAATCTACACAAACAAACACAATCCTAAAGTTGAAAAAAAACGAAATGTGGTTTTGAATGTGATGTTAAAGCCTTTGGAAACACAAATCAACAAAAGTCTATGTAATTAAGGGTCTTATGTATATAATATTTAACATGTAAAAATACTAGAAATCAGTTTTCATCCAAATTCAAAATATTTGTCTTTCAATTGGGCGGAGTTATGTCTGGGATTTATTAGGCAATAAATCCAAACCAATTATAAATCATCCCCGTCAGTTGTCACCTCGAGCCTTTCCAAGCCGACCTAGAGCCGGTCTCGGCGCACCACCGGCAGAGGAAATGCGCCTGGCGGGGGTCGGCCCGGTCGGTGTCGGCTGGTGGGCCGAGTTGAATTCCCCTCCTCCCCCATCCTCCGAATCATCAGAGGGCTCAAACATATACGGCTGGATTCTGTTTACAGTCACCATTACTGTGTTGTCGCTATGGGACTGTTTGACATGGGCAGAGCCAGGGAGATGTCAATCAAAACAAAGGAGCCGTCAATCAGAGCGTTATCTGCCATGCCCACACTGTCCTGACCAGTGGTCTAAACCAGTCTAAACAGCCAAATGAGCTGTTTTCAAACCAGGTTTTTTAATAGTTATGAATATTTTTTCCCTCAGACTTTTGTGGATCCTTAATGAGACACTCAACTTTGATATGATATAAGCATTTTTAATATTACAACAATATCAATGTTGTTTTGATTCTGTTCTTACACTGGAGTGAATGTAAAAACATGTAATTGTACATCAAATGTGCACCAGTGGTATCCATGTGTGTGAGTGTTGTGGTTTTGCTTGCAGGTCTGGTGTGCATGTTCTGTCTCCTGGTGGGCCTCAGCTTCACCACCACATCAGGGAATTACTGGTTTACCATCTTTAATGATTATGGGGCCAGTTTCTCCCTATTGTTTGTCGTCCTCATCGAGATCATAACTGTTAGCTACATCTATGGAATGAACAGGTTTGTGTATGTTTGTGTGACACACTGATATCCACATTCACATTCGCCCTTGAGCTCAGCTTGTGTTTCTTTGCTGCTCCAAATCTAACTGATTTTAACACGTTATCTTCTTGTCTTAGGTTTGAAAAAGACATAGAGGACATGATTGGTCATCGTCCAAACTGGTACTGGAAAATCATGTGGAAGTTCGTCAGTCCCCTTCTCCTTATTGTCATATTTATCATCTACATTGTCAACTACATACGAGGAGGGACACCCACCTACCATGCATGGGATAAAGAGCTGGTGAGCTTTGGCCTTGTTGCTTTATTCCTTTTTTTTCCAAAGAAGTGGTCAGTTGTGCAGTGTTCCTGTAATATAACGTAAACATCAGCATGTTTTAATGTCAGCCCTCAGTGATGTAAAGTGTGGCAACATAAAGACAGGGACGTGAAGACGCCTGTGGTCAGACAAGGCTTAAGTAATAGTCAGACACAAAGCACAGTTATTGGAATGGTTCAAAGGCATAAAAAGCTAAAAAAAAAAAAAAAAAAGGGACAAAGAGCATTAGGTCAGTCTCAATGTTACACAACAACACAAGGTCCCTTCGAGGTTAAAGACGGCAGTGTGAGGTAACAGCAGGAAAACAAAGAGAGTGCTGAACTTATTCATGAAGAAAAGAATGATATTGTGCATTTGAGTAAGGTGATATATGCTAAATACGCACAATAGCGACTTTATTGTTTATATCGTTACTACTGTCATTGCAGGGGCATGGTCACATTCATAACTGTCCCACACCGTCTGTTTTATTATTTGTAAACTTTAAAAACTCTTCGGTTCATTTTAGCATGTCAACAAAAGCCGATGTATGAACGTGAATAAGTGTCTGCTCACTACTCATCTACAACTATGGCCAAAAAAGAATAAATATGGATTTTGTAATGTTTTTTTTGGCTAAGTATGGGTTAATAAAGGGACTTCAAGAAAGTGGGAAGAATTGGTGACATAACGGGCAATTGTAGTCTACAGCCTGCAGGAATTTATTAGAAGAAGGAGGATTGGTGATGTAACCAGGGGTTACATGGGTACACGGTGGATGGACTGAACAGTCTGTGTTTGTGATAACAGGTGGTGTAAAGAACAAACACAAATGGCCAATTTGTGCTAAAAGGACGTGTCCTGATAACCATACCTGTCTCCTCAGGGTAAGACTGTGGCGACGGAATATCCTGTCTTTGGTCAAGTCTTCATCGGGCTGCTGCTGGTGTCCTCGGTCAGCTGTGTCCCCATCACAGCTCTCTATGTATTCTGCAAGAAGAGGAAACAGGGACATCACGACAAGAGGCAGAATGTCCTGAGCACAGAGAGAGCACTCACTGCTTAGTGACCGGGGGCCATGACAGACGAAGCTGTCCTCCACCTCCACACCACAATAACGTTTGTCTCCTACTATGTGAAAGACACTAGCATATGGTGTGTGGTCATTTGTGTTTCTTTACTTTTGTTTCATCGTCATTGTTCCATCACCAAATTACCCATTGGTGAAAGCATTTGAGTTCCGTCCACTTCTTGACAGAGGACGTCTTCTGAATACGATACAGTGCTCTCTTGAGAGAGGAGACAGTTGAAGGCATGGGGGACACAAAGTCCGTACAAATAATACATTTCTGCTCCTCAAAAAGAGAAACTAATCTGGTAAATGGGCTGCATTTATAAAGCTTCTTTTCGTCTCTAAAAGGCCACACAAAGCACTTTATGTTAATGGTGGCCAATCACGCACAAAATGCAGCTTCTGCTTCTGCACACGTCTCACGTCTGTATCACACGCACACAACCGTCCAATGCCAACGCCTGCTTTAGTGCCCAAGGACACATTGACTGGAATGGAGGATCCAGGGACTCGCGTCCTTCTCTACCTCCTGAGCCACAGCCTGATAATACGCTATATGGACAAAAGTATTCACTACACATGCTATACAGTACTTTAATAAGGAGTTGGTCCAACTCTAACAGCTTCCACTCTTCTTGGAAGACTTTCCTCAAGATTTTCAAGTGTTTCTATCTGAATTTGTTGCCCATTCATTCTGTAGAGCAGTGATAAGGGTCAGGCACTTGTGTTGGATGAGAAAACCTGGCTCACAATCTCTGTTCCAGTTCATCCCAAAGGTGCTCGATGGGGTTAAAGGGTTGTCTTCATAGTCCTTGCTTTGTGCACTGGGACACAGTCATGTTGGAATAAAAAAGGGCCTTCCTCAAACTGTTGGAAGCATAGCATTGTCCAAAAAGTCTTGGTATGCTGAAGCATCAAGATGGTCCTTCACTGGAGATAAGGGGCCTAGTCCAAAGCCTGATTGAAACACCTGGATTCAATACTTTTGTCCATATAGTGTAGCTGACCTCAAATCTGTATTCTCCAAAGATTGTCCAGAGGGGCAGGAGTCGCTCTGGACATTTTCCAGACATTCTCCCTATAGCCTCATTTCCAGATAATATTCATTGTGAGAAAACAGTGGAAGAAACTCTTGATAATCTATAGGGAGTGACTTGGCATGTGGGTTTTTTTCCTCTACATGCTCGAGCCGCGTGTCACTCCCTCACCCAGATTCTCCTGCTGACAATCTCCCTCTGTGTTCATCATAATATGTGAACGTCAAAGGTCTGGAGCCAGTTCTCCAGGTGTGTCTGGAAACAGCTCATAACTTTGCTCTTTTTGTCAGTCCGCTTCAGATATTCCATTTCATCGCATTCCACGAAGCAGGAAGAATTCATTACTCAGTCTGCAGTTTCTGCACCTTAACCGTGGAATATGTTATTAATGTAGATACAAATTTGTTAAATTGTTCAAACACCTATGGTAAATATACCTGTAATTTGAATACTAGTTTACTCAATGGTAATAATAATATATAGGTGTATAGGTATATAGATATCATTTTTTTCATACCGTGAAAAACTTCTAATTTGTGTCTCACAGTGGGATTAAAGTCCAGCAGGAGGATTCAGGTCCGCCACCCCCCCCCCCCCCCCTCTGTTGCCACTAGAACTGTTTTATTGCCTTTTATTTCTGGGATTATTTTTGAAAATGAGTGTTGATGTTTTGATATATGAAAGCAGAACTATGGCATTTGTCTTACTTTTCGTAATATTAGCTTGTTTGTTTTGTTTGTTTGCTTTAAAAAAGGCTGGCATTCACCACCACACCCTCGGGTCATTTCTATGGACCAGTATTAAAACGTACCGAGCCAAACACAAATGTGACACAACACCACTGTGCATGTAAACTATGTAGATATTGTAATAATATGTCGTGCAAAGACCTTGTGATTAGACGCTCAATAAACATGTGACTTTTCCTTATTTTTGATGATTTCTACTCTACGCGTCAACTGTTCAGGTGTCAGACATGATTCCTTGTCTTCTTCATGTGTCTTTTACTCGAAAGAAAGACGTTGGTGTTCAGAGCGGATCATTGAAAATGGTTTCATTATCACATGACCTAAGTATGGAACTTTGGTCTCAAGATAACAAGTGTTTATATAAGGAGGGAGACGGCGATCCATAGTCTTTTGTCACATTATCTCCCCCATTAAAGTTGACATATGTCGATCACAGAGTAGAGTGGAGTTACAGTACGTCATTACACACAATTAAGGGTCGACCTGTGGCAGTTCCCCCGCTCTGCTCCTGCTCACTGAGGCTTATCTGAAGAGGCATTTTAAGCTTGTTGTTTTCCCTGTGTAGCAAATGTGCCAGAAATAACATTACACTGTATTTGCACAATCTAGGAAAAAAACACACCAACATCCAAGAATCAACACTATACTACACTCTTATAAAAGTGCTAAGTAGAACAGTATAAGGTTCTTCGGCTTGTCCTTATAGGAAACCTTTTAAAACCCTTTATTCAGGAACAGGGTTTTTAAAGGGTTCTCTGGATCAAAATGGTTCTTACAGGAACCATTAGTGTTATCAAGAACCCTTGAAAAAACCTTTTTTTGGGAAAGGGTTTTTCAGAAGCAAATGGTTCCCGGTAGAACCTCAGCCCTTTTGGAACCATTCATTCTAAGAGTGCCTCCTGTGAAAAGTCCATAGCTGACTTTGCTTGACCTATTTTTACGCCACTGTATTTTAACGTTGGTCACTTCGAGAGCTCAATATTTTCTCAGGTGGTACTTGGTATAAAAAGTTTGAGGATAATTGTTTCTCAATCAGCTAATTGGAACACGTCCAGGAAACAGGGATGCAGTTGTAAATGGACACGTCACAGGCGTACGTCATAGGTACTTGACACTGAAAAACGTGTCCATTTCCTCGTGTCCATTTCCTCAATCAATTAATGGACACGTTTTTCAGTGTCAAGTACCTATGACGTACGGTTGAGCGTCACATGCACGTTTTATTACAGCATGAGTTCAAGTCATTAACGGCTTGCTAATATACAGTAATAAAGCCGACTCTCAGTCGTGTCATTCACTCATTCATTCACGAGGGTCGGGTTTTTTAAGACAGTGAGGACAAAGCAGTAGGTAAAGGATGGATGGATGGATATGTACGGTGGTATTGTAAAAAAAATTATATATATATATAAATAGAAACTGTAGGAAGGAGTTACCAGACTTTCAAAGTTCCGCTTTAATTTTAAACCGATGATAAATTGGGGAGTATAATCAAGTTCTGGGTTAGGGTCATTTTATGTACTGGACTAATTGCTGTGAATGACTTTTAACCACCCCTATTTGACTAGAATGAAATAATCCATTGGTGTAGCAGATATGTGAATGTTAGCGCTCAAATCGAGATGTTTCCAGACGTTCTACGCGTTAACTTGCATGTTAATGTTCTGTAGATGTGCCGTTGACTTCACTTGTTTAGACCTCAGATAATCAGAGATGATATAAGCAGGAATTAAAGGTTGTACTAATCCAGCGCAGCAGTTGTACAAGTATCAAATAAAAGCTTTGATGATTTTTTTTTACAGTGTTACAAAGTACAAGGGAAAATGGTGTTTGCATTACTCATAAAACGATACGAGCAGTATAAAGCACTAAATACAGATAGAGGAAGACAATAAGGCTTGGAAGCTACAAAAATGTAATAAAGCAATGATTGTGGAAATGAACTCACATTTACAAGAAGATCAAAACTGTTCAAAACACTGCTATCATTCAAGCGCTCAATCTGATGGATAACAGTGGATAACATCCCGCACTTGATGTAGTAAATCTTAGACTCACGAGGCTTCAGAGCAGATTTCCCCTCTGTGTTCCAGGGAAAGCAGTTGTGCTGCCTTTAAACTCCTTTAAACGTCTAACCCCAGGTTTTATTTTTATTGACCCTGCAAAACAATTGTCGAGTCCAATAGTGTGAAAACACCTGAGTCACTTTGCTATATGCCACCGATTGTTATCTAGAACAATAACAGGCTGGGTTTGTTTTGTGTCCAAGACAAAACAGGCCCATGAACTGACAAGAAGTGACAGAGCTGATGTGCAGCATGGCTTCCTCTGTGTGTAACACAGTGGCAGGTTACGTTTCTTGTCACAGAAGCAGACTATAGGGTCAATGATTTTCCAAGGCACTCCCAAAGCCGTGTGTCATATGTCCGTCACAGTAGCACTGTGACAGCTTCTCACATAAAACTGTCTTGCGGCCTCGATTTTCACGCACTTTCCTCCACTGACCATGTGACCTCTACACACCAGGGTTTCCCAAGGGTTAGGGTTATATACTGTAGATCAGGGGTGTCAAACTCATTTTCACTGAGGGCCACATCAGAATATTGGTTACACTCATAGGGCCAGATGTAACTGTCATACAGAATAAATGTAACTAAATGTAACCAAATATAATGTAAAATAAAGGTAACTACTCCGTAACATATTGCTAAATAACTTTCTGTATTTATTACTTATTCAAGTTACAAATACGATGCATTATAGATGTAACCCGGTCTGCGATTTTGACAAACTAACATTCTGCTGCGATCACAGTCTCAATCTCAATTTCACTCATCGCGTGATGCATATACAATGATTCACTGCGATCTAGTGGGAGGATGCCGTCACTTTGGAGGTAACGCAATCGCAATGCATTGTGGGAAATGTAGTGTGTGGTTAACGCACGCCTGAAAGCAGCCTAGATCTATTTTAACACAGATTTTTTTTAAGACCAATTAATCACTTGCAGGACACATAAAATGAAGTGGCGGGCCACAGCTGGCCCCCGGGCCTTGAGTTTGACATGTGCTGTAGATGGTGATACCTAAATTCTTTGCAACCTTGCACTGAGAAAAACATTGTTTTTGAAGTGGCTGTCAATTCACTTATGAAGTTTGCCATAAAGTGGTGATTCAGATGGTATTACTTTTACATGGAGAGTAATCTCAGTGATTTTAGTCCCGTCTCAATGTGTCATGTCAGTGATCATGCCATGGAAAAATTACCCCAGGTCATAATAGACTTACAGCAGTAAATATGTGCGTAAAATATTGCGTCACATCCTGTTTATGAAAACTGAAACTGACATCCTCCGCAAACTGAAATGATTTTTCCCACTTTTGCTGAGATTTATTATGTGCAGTGGTCAAATTACATTACTCCACCTAATCCCATCAAAACAGGGCTTAAGCAATTGGTGGATGCTCCTTTATACCACATTCTCATGCCCTCACCTGTTACTTATTATTATTATAATATATTATCATATGCTTCAACATGATTATTGTCTGGCATTACACAGCAAGTTGGCAACGGTGTTGCTGCATTATTGCCTCACCTCTTATCTCCTTATCCTTATCTATTTCCTTCTCTGCTCCTTTGTCTGCGAGTGTAACCTGTTACTGATGATGTTTCACGCCACGCAGTCAAGGTACAAAGAAAAACTAAAGACACTCAGTCCGGAGCCCAGCAGCAGCTGCTGTGAGCGACAGTTCGACGCTGCAATCTCACCTTTTTACTGATAAAAACGTCAGGCAACAACAACACACTACTGGCAGCGGTAAATGATTCTGTGCAGTCATCAATCAGTACCATAAGGCAGCAGTGTGGCCTGATATATGAAGGAGGCGAGATTAGAGGAATAGAGGGGAAAAGTCAGACTTCATGTTGAACCTGTCCCACATGCGAGGATTTTTAAATTGGACTTGATTTTTTTAGGTGGTGGAAAGTAATGAATCATCATGATTTATAATGTGATCGTCTTATTTAAGGGTTGACAATTGTATTGTTTCGTTGACATAATCATGTCTGTTAAAAGGACTTTTCAGATTCCTCATCCTCCTCTTCCTCACATATACTTCACACACACTGGTATAGTGAGATTAGATTAAGATGGAGTGAGAAGGTGACTCTAATTAGGTTCCTCGTAACCTATTTTTATTATTATTATTATCTTATTTGTTTAATTTCCGTGCACTACAGGAGTTTCTTTGCTCCGTTCAAATCATTCAAACTGATTCATTTTGTCCAGGTTTGAAAAACTAATTTTTCAGCATTTTCTGACATTTTACAAACCAAACAAGAACTCCATTAATCGAGAAAATAAATGAAAATAATTGTTAGTTGCAGTCCTACTTTGTGTGGCATGTGGTAAATTTGGGATTATTCTCTTACCTGGAGTGTCTCTGATTTATTTTGAAAAATGTATAGGAAGATTTTCTGTTCATGGAGTAATTTGGAAAGCACTTTAAAACTGCCACATATAATCGCTGTGGAACAGTTAACTGAATTACTGCCTCCTTGTATGTTTGACTTAACTGAACTGAAAATGTTGAGCTGTTTAAAGCCAAGTCTTAGGATTTCCTGTGTAAATTAAGGTGAAATAATAATAAATAATTATGAGAGGAACGTGAAGAAATCAAGTGCAACAGAGACTGAAACACGTCGTTTAGCCACTGCAGTGACGCTCAGAAATCGGTTTTATTTAAATATTTATTTTGAGCTCATTTCATTAATACTTTAAGTGTCAAGACTACATTTGTCAGATTTAAACTGTACGTCAGAGAGAGACTAGCAAACAAGAAAAACACAATCATCATCATTCCAACATAAAACAATAATCTGTTTACACAAGTAGTTTTTGCATGAGGCACATTGAGAGAGGAGCATAAAACCACCTTTACAGTAAATACTACATAATTTCTACTGGAATGTCCACTGACTTGACATTGAAAGGTCCAGTGTGTAACGTTTAGGAGGGTGTATTATTATTATTGGCAGAAATTGAATATACTAACCGCAAAGAAATGATTGTATAAGCGTATAATCACTTCTAAATTCTAATGTTAGTGTTCTATTCTTACTAAAGGTCTTTTCTATGTACTTTAGGCAAGGGCCTCCATATTTCTACCGGAGCCAAAACAGCCAGATTGTGTGTTTTGCTGTGGAAGTGGAAGCTGATAAGGCAAACTTTATGGTTTTATGGTCTGTGGATGCACGTGCGGCTTTTCATTGAGGCACATGTTAATTAATGAGACCGTTAACACTGGCTGTGCGGCATACATCTCAAACACAACATGTCCTATTCCTGTTTCACAATAAAGCACTCTTGTTTTCTCGTTCCCTGATTCTTTTCTTTTTTTTCCCCCTCCACTCGAAAGTGATTTATTGTGAAATATGTGCAGCACCAACAGATGTGCTGCTTCTTGCAAAAGAGTCCTGGCATCTCCTTGAGTACAGAGAATATGATATTGAGGTGTGTATATTATATTCAAAAGGTAAACTCTATGTAAAACATAGCAGAAGCTCCACAGCAGCAGGAGAACAGGAGACACACATCGGGTGTGAAATGCATCAGATCAGCGCTGCTGCCGACATCCAGCGTGAAACCGGCCTAATTCTTACACACTGGACCTTTAAATGATGAATGCCTGGACTCTTGAGGCCTTCAGAACATGACACATTGTTGACCGGTCACTGGTCTTAACAATAAAAAAAAAACAGTGTTTAACATTGGCCTCCTTTACACCTGACTTTAGAATGACATCTGTGACTGGATAGCACTTCACCGAATGCATTTACACCTGGTAATAACATGCGTCTCTAGTGTCACATCAAGATCCGATTGCTATCCAATCACGGTCACCCCACACCCACGGTTTCCGCACCTTGGTTGATCAAACTCAATTTGCTCAAATTGAGGGATCAAATGTGCAGACAGCTTTAGATGGGCCACATTTGCCCATGACATCCGCTTTTATTGATTTGCAACACACTCAGCGTCTGGAGTGATTGTCCTTTGGGATCTTGGTCAAAGTCGATCTTTCTTTGGTGAGAAAGAGACCTTGGAATTTGCATTAATTTTCCCAGGCACCACATCGTCATTTGCTCTCTCTTGCTTAACGTTACTCGCTCATGGTTCTGCACGGAATCTCAGGTCAGGAGAGAGACAGTGTCCACAACACCGGTAGTAAATGCTACTCAACATATGTTCTGCGTCGGCCTGCGAAGTCATCAGCGGCGGGAGATGGTGGGAGACATTTACCTCAATATCAACTCCTTTCTTGCACAAAATTTAAAAACTTTCACTGACCCATGTCTATTAAGGGTGATTTTGAAAAGGGCTTTCAAGGGCCTTGAATTTCATATTTGTTAAAACATTCACAAATCCTAGTCACCTCCTCCTCTTCCACTGCTAAAATTTCCAGCTGCAGACCACAGCATCACATCCATCCACTTTGCTTTTCGAAGCAGGGGAAGAAGTCGTGTCCGACGAGCAGAAAACCGACCAAAGCAGAAGAAAGTATTCCAGCTCACGTAGTTGTTGTGGGTGGAGTGGAGATGCATCGGAAACCCGTTGCATTTGTCTTCGTCCACCTCCCGAAGTGGTTTGGCGGATCGGATAAGAATCTGTGTCTTTGCATACAGTACTTCTTATACCTGTACTTACAGGTGGCCAGGTGCTATCCAACTGCAATCCGATTGCAGAAAACACATTTTAATGCCAGGTGTAAATGGGGCCATAGTTACTGTATGTGGAAAAACACATACTGGCAAATGGTAAACATAAAAAGACAAAAGGAGAAATCAACAGTAAATCATTTACAGCTGTGCTGTGTCATCTGATCCCAATGCAGGAGGACAAACGTGAAAATTATTCATCCCACGTTCCTATGAAAACAGGAACAATGAGATCCAGTTCAGACCTACTCCAAAAGTCCAGTGTTCATTAAAACTTGTGGACAGGCGGTTCTGCCCACATGATAATCGCTGCGGTGTGGACAGCAGCAGGCCTGTGCGCTCCCAGTCTCTGTCTTTCCACATTTGTCGTACACGAGGCCTGCCCGGCTGCCCACCGCCATCCTCCACTGCCGCCGCCCCCCCCCCCCCCTCTCTCTGTTAGTAAAGGCTCCAGACACGATGATGCTGATGCTGGGGGTAAAGTGATGAAGAGCTAGTGGATGAGGCGGTGAGCTCGCCAGGGCCTAGCTGCTTTCCACACACACACATTCAGTCCAGCTTCTCCTTCTGGACCAACCGAGGAGCATCTACAAAGTCACGTCCGTTAAACAGGATAAAGCCGCCTGTCAGCACGCTGGCCATGCCCCAGAACAGAACATAGGGCAGAGTCTCTGTCCACGTGTCACCTGAGAAGAAGAATTGGAGGAATCAAACACTTTTTTTTCCATTTAATATGAAATTATTATTAATTTTAAGAGAAATAAACCCTACAGCTGTGAGTTTGCCTTACCAGCCATTAGCAGGCAGATGATGCACATGGAGAATGCCACGACCATGATGATAGGCAGCTAAAAGAGAAGATGACCACGGTAAGACTTAAGAAAAACTAAAAAAAAAACGCGTCAGTCTAGCTGGGCTGAAACTCAGAAACACAGAGTAGTGAGTTCTCTCTTACCGTCAGAAACTTCCAGTCTTTGGGGTCACGCAGTTGGGTGGTCCAATCCGCTTCATCCACAGCATAGTTCCCCAGGAACAAATCAATGGAATCCTGAGTTAAAACAGACCAAGCAATTCCTATTGTTTCATCTGCTCTTACAGCTGCTATAAATAATCTCGAAACAATAAAAAAGAAAAGAAATCATAGTAGCTGTAAAATTTTGGATGAAAAAAAAAAAAACATTTTGTGTGCAGATTTTCTTTGTATAAATCACAACACACAAAATCTCAAGGGACTGTACATAGTAAGTAGACCTTACAACTAGTTTGATGGTTTTTGTTTTTTCGTGTGTTTAAATGGTGACCTACACCTGACGCATTTCTAACAAAAATTCTTGCAATTCTTATCCAAAGAATGGCAAAGATAGATAGAGATTGTCACATGCTGTACAGACTGTAAAGCCCTCTGAGGCAAATACAAGTTGTCTATGTCTTTTCAACTGAAATATGACCATTTTGCACCGCTGAATACAAAAATCACATCCATTTTTCTCAATCAGGTCAGGCTTTTATGCTAATTTGATTTTGAAAAATCCAATCTTCTGACTAAATTGATTACATTTAGCCCAAGCTGTATCCTGGTCACCAAGTTTAATACCAAAATAAGCATACTTTATGAAACTTGTGACTAGATTCATGTTAGGATAATGATGTATTCACCGCAGATGTAGCAGAATACGTCAGGCTTATTTTTGCAAGATCTTCTAGTCGAAGCCATTTCATTCATTTGTAATATATATATTAAAAAAAAAATAGTCATAAGTTGGCACACGCAAAATCCTCAGAATGTGTTTATTGCAAGAAATATAAAAGAATTTTGCATCATATGACGTGAAAATAACCCCCCGCGACCATCTGGTGGAGGATAAAGCGGTAGATAATGGATGGATGGATGGATGACGTGAAAATACCCGCACATGTAAACAAAAACGTAAAAAATGTAGCTCTGTTCAGAAAGTTGACCTGACTGAGCAAAACCAATGTGATTTTTGGATTCAGCACATCAAAACGGTCCTAAATCAACTAAAAAAACTGCAACAATATAATTGGTGTCCACCAGTGTAATTGTTGCAGCCAGCTAATGCAACCATTTAAAAACTGTAAAATTTTCAATATTAATTTAGATGTCCAACCAGATCTAAATAACCAATTTCATCAAAACTCACAAACCATAAATAAATTGTACTACCCGGACTGGTGTTGATGGAGCTCACACCGTCAGCAACGACAGGCACTTTGAAGGTTTGGAACGTGAATCTTATTTTGTTGTTGGTAACATATTTCTATATCACTGTTGACACAGGGATGAAGCAGCCCTGCTCCACATTCAGCATAACTTGCGAATGAATAGCAAGGTGAATGAACTTGTTCAAGTGAATGTGTGTGGGTATAATTCATCAGCGTTGAACCTGGAGGAGTTTCTGTAAAGTAATGCAAGTATTTGTACTGCACACATTTACAGACAAAGTGCTTTATATGGTTATAAAACAATAGCAACAAAGTTACAAAACAGAAAACACACACAGGATAATAACAATAAAGGAAAACCGTAAAGTGTGTAGGACACACATTTATTGCTCAAAAGTTCGATCAAAGATTTAGTTTCCTGTAGCTCTCATACAGTTGAGATGATAATATAACAATACAGTTTACTGCAGTAGTTATTGCCAAATATAAAAGTTGAGTGGGTGCGTAACATGATGTGTAATTACGCATCTTCCTCAAACCTCGGTGCCGCTAGGATGACAGTGATGACGTCATTGTGGTCGACACAAAAACCAAGTTAGAGGCTAAGATAGCGGGACTGGATCGGACGGCAGAGTGCAGATTTTAGGAAGGAGACGACGGAGACCAAAACACAGGGCCGCTCTGGACATCTCTCACAAAGAAAAACATGTTTATTTCATCGGCTCCATCAAGAGCGAGCTCAGGCAGTTATGGTTAACTATCATTGTGTTGTAAAAAGATAAAGGATTTAAGCGTAATTAAAGATAGTTGACTCCTAAATCCTAAAAAACAAACACTACCCGTTGCATAGCTGCCGCCTCTGTTATTTGTTAGTTTTTATTCATATGATTTCTTTAGCACACCCTCTGAGACCATGACAATGTTTCCGGTTTAGCTCGCGGCTACCTGTTGCTAGCATGTCGAGCAACATTCCTAGACTGCCTACTATCCATGAACTTTAAAATATTCACTACTTTAGAGAGCAACAATTTCTGTCTCCTCTGTCTGTCCAAAAGATGGACGGGTCTGAATGTCAGTATGTTATTGTCCCTGACGTCTTATTTTTCTATTTACCGGCTGAATCTTTTATTTCAAGGTTTAAGCCAGAGATGGAAACTTTAGCACATGGACACACCGCTCAGACATGATTGAGATCCAACAAAATGTCATTTTGTCCCAGTTATGCCATGCAAACACACTGAAAGACAGTGCCATAATGGTATAGTCACTGCAGAAAGTCACTCTTTTTTCAGTCAAGCGGATTCTCATTCATCCACTTCACAATTATCCAAACACTTTGAATCAGAAGAAACTGGTCTACAAACAAGCCCAACTGCTCCTGATTTAAAATCTTTGGATTCACCTATGCGGTGACACAATGGTACTCAAATCTACAAAAGTTTGGACCCACCTGTCGGAAACCGTCAGAGAAGTTGTTTTTGTAATATCGGATCATGGAGTTCCAGCCGTCCATCACCAGGCCCCACTGAGTTCTCTTTCCTGTCCTGAAAGAGTAACATGGGGGTCAACAGCAAGCACAAAAACACTCTGCTCCTTCTTCACACCTTTCCTCTAGAATCTCAATCTGAGTGCTGAAGTCAGAAATAACTGATGGCATTCACGATGCCCACAAAAACCTTGTTCTTTCCCTTTTGCATGTTAACTGTACTGATAATATTTTCATATTTCAGTGTGCAATGTCACTTAAAATTGTTTTTTAGCTTCCCAATTGAATGAAAGCTGGACAGAGACGGTACGTCAGATACTAGTGAAAGTCAGGACAACTGCAGGGCAATGTGTCCCCTGTTTCCACTGTTGATCCGATCTAACTTCCCCCCACAACGTATGCAAAGACACACAGACATGAGTTGATGTGAGTTGTAATCCTATACATCTCATGATCTCTACTTTAGCCTGACTTTTGTCATTACAGAAGTAGTATGCACATGTTTAAGTTTAACTGAATGTAAAACATTACCTTGTGAAGTCTGTCTTCAAGGCACCAGTACCAGCGTACTGCTTAGCACAAGCATCTGCATTGTCTGCCCAGGCTACATTGGACAAACAGGAAAGGAGGAGACGGACCAGAAAATGCATTAGCGGAAACGAGAAACCTTCAATGTAGACGGGCCAAGTTATTGATCGTAAAGACACTGCGGAGGCCAGTCTCAGTAAAGGAGGACCTACCGTTTTTGAACATCTTCTCAAAGTCCAACTGTTCCTCAATCTGCTGACCCATGTGCAGGACTCCCATTCTCTGTCAGCAATAAAAAAAAGACACATTTTATAATCTGCTCATGTTGAATACCATTTAATCACAATAGCTCTTGCATTTGCCGACTGACTTCCAAATCAAACATCACGTTTCTACATCAGTACAACATCCCATGTCATACTCATTACCTTGTGCATCTGTGCTAGTTACATCATTTTTGACTCTATGATCCGATTAAAACTCTCTACCTGTAGCTGTGACTGCAGCGACTGTCGAGCCAACATGCTCTGGATGACATTGGTACGGTCCAGGCAGTCCATGCAGTTGCTCCGAAAAGTTCCCTCCTGGTTCAACAGCACTTTCCCATCGGCGTCCACCAGGAAGTACCTGAATCCACATACACGACATTAGAGAGAAGAGTGAGTCATCCAGCTCCTCTAGTGGCCAAGACACTAAACCCCAAATAACCTGTGATGGATGTGCTGGCAGTGTGAGAATAAAAACGTGTTGTACATACACAGTCCAAGCATTGATTTCAAGGGTGTGTGAATGGGTGACTTTCAGTTCAAACTTTTTGGTCGTTAAGATTTGACAAAAATGTAAATCGCACACTGACCCAAACTCATCTTGCATTTCAGCGACCTGGTCCGTTAACATCTGCAAGCGGTGCCACCTCATCCGACTGCACTCCTTATGGAAGTCAAAAGCTATGTACCTGCACAAACAAAAGCATTTAACATAACTTTAGTTCAATCAAATCTGAAGTAGAGTCGATACAAGGAGACATAAACGAAGAGCGACGGAATAGATCTTACTTGATCATGCCATTGCCCAAGCTGGTCACCATCTTGTCAAAAGAAAGCTCCAGAGGTTTTTCGGAGCCTTTTTGGTTAATCTGTCAAAAACGATGAGGAGAGATGTGTATTCTTATCAAAAACCAAGCCATAAATAAAGATTTTCTTTGACTGGTTTGTGTTTAAACAATCTAGCTGGCACATAGATCACATACAATGAGATGTGATAATTAACTTTGTTCTTATCTTTTTATTTACTTACCAAGTTCAAAATGACCTGTCTTCCATAGAGAATAAGCTGTGAGTCAAAGTGTCTTTGGAATCCATCCAGCTATGGAGATAGACAGAGAGAAGTCACACTGCACGAGAAAAGCAGGGTTCCCACACCTTATATTCAAATATTCAAGGACTTTTCAATAACTTTCCAGGACCAATTCAATCACCCATGTCAATTTAGGTTGATTTTCAAAGAGGCCATGAATTGTTTTTTTCATAAACTATCAAGTATTTCAAGAACCTGGAAAATGAGTGAAATCATAAATGCAGAGATCCTCGTTTGGTCTAAAATGTAAAGCTAAAGACAACTTACATGGTTGACTGTTTTGCTGATCTGTGGTTTTGGTTTGTACTTCAGATTGGGCCTCTGGGACCAATAGAACGGGATGGAGCCTCTTGTCTATGAAGAGAAAGGGCATGATGCAAAATAAAGTATATACAAAGCACTCAAGCATGAAGTGACATCAGCACCGCTTACTCTTTGTCTTTGGCAAAACTGAATAACACTTTTGCTTAGACCCACCTGAACAAACGATGCCTTGGCACTGTTGTGCTGCACTATCTGCTCGGTTTCCACATAATTAGCAGCATGACCTTCAGAATCAATCCCTATAGATGAAAACACATAGATCGCTTATTCACCCAAAGTGAACACAAACAAACAAACTGAAATTGGTATCTACAGCATCTTCTGCACTTGAGCGTGGACACCCAACCCAACAGGATCCAAGACCCAATGGGAGCGAATAAAAATCCAGAAACCATTGTCAGGCTAAGGTCGGGTTCGATCACGTCAATTGACATGGTCCTTTCAGTGAGTAAAAGAGGTTGAATTGAAAAAATTGAAAAGGACAGGACTGCAGCATTACCTCTGACGTAGTAGCGGACACCGGCTCTGAAACAGCTCCTCCTGGAGATGATAGTCCACTCAAACATCTTTCCATTGATGAAGCTCGACTTCATGATGATGACTAATCAACACGTGTCAAGAAACCAACAGTACTGACATGGAATGATCAGAGTCAGAGCTCTACATGTTATAACTAGGTCTAATAACTATGACTATGACAGAAAATATCAACTGTCATGCAGACTGTTAAACATGAAGGTTTTTTCTCTTTCTCGTTCTCCTTTTTAAATATTTAAGGACACTTTTAGAATGTACAGAGTTATTTTTCTCAACCTTAAAACCACACTGTCCAAGGACAGAAAGACTCTCTTCTGTGACCATATGAGGAACATGAAGCATCCATCTATAAAGCAAGTTGTCTGTTTAGCATTAGCATGCTACTATTTTGCAGCCAACTTGGGAACCTGGTTCCAAAGGTAAGGTAGCGAGGCTACGATTAGCATTATCGTAGGGCTAACATAATACAAACACTGTGCAACCTCATTAGGCACAACGCAAATTTTAAAATGTTCATTAGTGTAGCTAGCTGTACAGTTACAAAACAGCTAATGCTTATCAGAAATTTTAAAAATTGCGTTATCATGCATTATTATAACTGAAAAATCTTCTTCAGCACCCAATATAGGAATACATACTTCCTAATTTCTAAAAGTCATAAAAGGTACAACTAGAGCAATGGAAAGCTGATCAAATAAAGGCAGTGCTTCACTCGAATACGCGACCACTCACTCATTCAATAAAATGGCACCGCCCGTTACACCTTCATACAACAAAGAGGAAAGGATACAGCCGTGGACAACAGGATACACAAACTTGTGTAACTGTAGGATTAGAGCAGAGATACATGATGGAATGCATTATTCTCATTTGGTTTGTTATGCCCATGTGAATATCGCTTACTCGTCGAAAAATGTATTAAAAAATATATATATTTGAAACTAACACACAAGTTAGTTGAGCCCAGGGGGAAACATGAGACGTTTTAAACTACGACTATCAGCAGCATTCACCACTTTTTGAACTTTGTACTGTGTCTCACACAGATTGGACAAGTATATGTTTTAGAATGAAAGCTTCAATTACATTGCATTAACTGCTTTCATTAAATCCTTTAAAAACAGCTGGATGAAGGTTGCCACTGTGGATTGCTTTACTGGTGATCTTTTCCAGGTGTGATTCACCTGCTTGGTTTAATGCACACGAGTAGAGCTTTAGCACCACCAACTGTTGAACCGTGAAATGAATCTCAGGGCAATTGCCTTGTTGCAGGGACAAAATGACAAAGAAAAGTCTCTCATAACAAGTTTTACAGATGATGCATATTGCAATTATATTTGAAGTGAATTTCAGTTTAATATCAACCAATGTTCTCATTCATGAAACGGTTTGTGTTTACAGTACAAACTGTGAAATGTGCTATGTGCTCAGTGCAGTATTTCAAAATACCATTTGAATTTGTTCACTTCGACTGCCTGGATTTACAAAAGATAAGTACTGGCCATTAAAAAGCTCATATCTATCGTTCTGTGGAATAAAACTTAAAGTGAAAAGCCCCCAAAAAAGAGAACAATTCTTCTTACCTCTGGCTGAGCTATGAATTCCCTCAGTAGGTGGCCATTCCAGACAAAACGCTGGTCTGCCTGGAACAAGGACAGAAAACTTTATTCCACACACATTACATGGTCATATACAGACGTGGACATGGCTGTGACCAACACCTGATCTGATCTGATGCAGCGTTTAATTCCACAGAGAAAACAAGTCATATCGTGAATAAAAGGAATGGAAGTTCTATGTCTAACCCTTTCAAGTAGACTCATCTCCTGAAACTCTGGGCTCGTGTTGGCCAGTCGCTGCAGAGTGTGCGTCAGGTCATAGTCTGTTGCAAAGTAGAAGCCGTCTGTGTGAAGCACGTTGCTGACCATCGACAGGAAGGTTTTGTTGTCTTGCATCTGAAATAAGAGACAAATCCAGCACAAGACTCTGGCTGAGGAAGGGTGGTGAAGTGGAATGATTCTGACAGCAGTTTAAACACCTGGGTGACTTTCCTTTTTGAAGGACCAGTGTATTACAAGGATAGCCTCACTTCCTGGAACTGTTGACCATTTTTTACTTCTGTTTCCAGGGCAGTGAAAAAGCACATTTTCATCATTTAGCAGGTTATTTGTTGCATGCACGAGCCTACCTGGCTGTCTGTCAGATGTAGAATTGTCTTCTTATAAGAGATGATGTCAAAGTCTAGAGCCTTCCACACAGCATGGCCCAGCAAATCTCCCACCTTCTTCTTCTTTGTGATGACAATGAGGTACATGCCTAACACAAGCAGGTGAGAAGAATAAAGAATTCATTACACAGCACTCTATATTTCCATTACTATCACATTTTCTACTGGATATTGAACTGACCTGCCACCAAACGTATGGTCCCCATGAGTCCACATATTGGCCTGGTCTCGGCTGATGCAGGGATGTCCCTCCTCACTGAAAACACAAGAGTACAGAGCAGTGTTTTTATATTCACTCACGTTATATTCAGACCTGTTCACTTTTGCTTTGTGTCGTAAAATTTTATATTAAAATGCACACTTCTGCGGGAGCAAAACGATTGCTTACCTGTGAGAGTCATCTCAGTTGACACCCTGTCAATAGCCAAGACATCCATGGTGTCATCGTCACAGGCCTCTATGTAAAACTTCTCTGGTGTGGTGCGCCTGGTGAGATGTGGAGGACAGCAGTTTCAAAAAAATACACCAAGCATCACAAAACACCATAAGCTATAACAACCACCAGCAGGTGGGGCAAGAGGCATTTATCCTGTCAAACTGCTGAACAAATTAGTTTCTTGAGCAGTGGAATTAACTCTTTGAGGGAGCATCTCTGTGTTTTTTGTCATGCAGCCACCTCTCTTTGCTATAGGGTTAGGGTCGTGTTCTTGTTCTGTTCATGTACTCCATGTTATCAGCAAATCCTCAAAAATAAAGTACATTTATTACGTTTGATGTCTCCTCATGTCAGTGCTGCTCAATTAACTGAGGGAAAACACCTGGCTAAAGAAGGAGTTTACAGCAGACAAAGCAACATTAAGAGATGGCCCATCCACATTCAAAACATACTTTGTGCACTTTGTTCTCTATGTTGTGAATAAACAGAGAAATCCTGCACTTTTAACTTTTGGTTTAACGTTTTGGTTTCTTCAGTTAGACAGATATCGTTGCATCCTAATATTCTTGGTATCATGGAGCATGTATCCTGCAGTACCCCTAAGAGAGCTAGCTCTAGAGGTGACTGTGTAGTTCCTTTTAGAAAGAGTGTCTCTGGTCGAACCACATGTTCTGTTCGCGCTTCTCACACCTGGAATTTAATACCACACAGAAGACGTGCACTCTGGACTCTGACCTCTTTTACCAAACATCTTAAAGTCCAAAGTAGCTATTGGAAGAACAGCACTGTTGCCACAACCCTGCCTAACAATATTGTGTGGTGCACATGTGTTTCAAGAGCCACTAAACTCTTCATTGTTTTTGCTTTTCTTTTTTGTCCTATTGTGTTTCCTCCGACTCATACTAGCCACAAAGGCTAAATATTCTATTTGTTGTTACTGTTGTTTTAAGGATTTTACTATCCTATGTTGTAGACATCAACCTGCCGAAGGGACTAAAGATGGAAATTAGCTGTGTGGCTATAATCTTGCATATTTACATGTATATGTTCATTAAGGGTGCCATATATAAGAATGTGGCCAAAAGCAGTTACTACACTCAAATTCAAAATACCAAGGTCTTTTAGGTTTCGTTTTCTCCACCATTGTAGCTCAGACGTAACTGGAAACCCGCTGTTGCTCGGCAGCTGAGACTCTACTGACTGATGATTTGCATGGTCCGCAAGAGATCTTTTTTAATGGGAATACTTTGTCTGTACTCTTGTTGTTGGTGAGTTCAGTATGTTATATGAACATTATTCCTGAGTCTCTGTGACATATTAGGAGTATTTTATGGCCAGTTGCTTTAGATTTATTACATAATGCACCTTTAATATGTATTGCCCCTGCTTTAAAAAATAAACTTAAACTCAAACAGCATAAGACACAAAAATAAAACAATACACACCATAAGACACAACAGACAACAAATAACCACCAACATACACCATAAAACACAACACACACTAAACATTGGGGTGGGTCAAAATATTGATTTGGTGAAATATCGCCGTCCTTCCTTATGCAATACGACAATCGATATGCCAGGGCAAATATTTTTGATTGAACCAATATAAGAGCTCTAAACTAAACAGTCCCTGACAGTTTCTCTCACTACTTCCCTACTTGATAAGCAGAGCCAGACAATAACGGAGTACATTTACTTGAGTACAGTACTTAAGTACAATTTTGAGGGATCTGTACTTTACTCGAGTATCATTTTTGGGGAGTATGCATGACTTTTATTCAAGTACATTTGAGAGGCAAATATTGTACTCTTTACTCCATGGTCAGATTTAGTTGAGAGACAAAACCATGGACGAACAATGGATGAAGACGCAGCAGGTCCATCCAGCCAGACTATTACAATTTTCTGAACAAGTTAATGATAGTGTTTGCTTCAAGTGTTTACTGTGTTGACCGAAGCAAAACTTCATCACCGCCAGTGATATTACACATGTATGTAAGTTGAGCATTAGTTTTTATGTTCTTGAGTTTGCTGTGCGTTTAACACAGTCAGGTTGTGCCATTGCCTTGTGGGCAAGTGAGAAATGTTAAATAAAGCAACATAAAAAGATGAACATGACTTGATTTTAGTTTCAATTCCTTTTACATTCTTCAAGGTATTAACATTTTTCATAACTCCATGTAGGACGTTGCTATACGTAAATGTAAGCACTATGGCAGTAGTAATGCAATAGTTAGAAAATGTACTCTTGATTCTCAAGTACTTTTAAAAACAAGTACTACAGTACTTTTACTTAAGTAGACATCTGACTGTAGTACTTCTACTTGTACTTGAGTAAAATTTTGCAAGGAGTATGTGTGTACTGTGTCCGCCTCTGTGACAAGACACTAAACAGCCTGAAGCAAACAC
Organism: Microchirus variegatus; assembly: GCF_963457635.1. NCBI lineage: Eukaryota > Metazoa > Chordata > Actinopteri > Pleuronectiformes > Soleidae > Microchirus > Microchirus variegatus. The sequence continues at coordinate 19,220,375 of NC_139802.1, forward strand.
CAAAGATCACCAAGAAACAGCATAAACAGACACTAAAGTTTAGTGACTAAACGGTGTTAGTTTAGTGACACCATACGACACTAACGCAGCAGCCTGCGGACTGGTTGGACCTGGGGACAAACGTACAGCAAATAGTTCCTCCACCTTCCCGTGGAACAGGTGGAGGCAGATAACAGAGAACACAGCCTCTATGAACTACCAGAGCTAACGCGACTGCACGCAGTGAAAGAGCGCACTTCTATACTGAAGCTTCACTCGGCTCCGTGGACACGGAACAGTCTACATGCTAAATGTCGCAACCCAGGCGGATTTAAAACGGACCGCAAACTTGTGCTCTGTGAGTGAGTGAGTGTATCTGTGTGTGTGTGCGAGTATCAGATTTAGCATGATGAGAAGCAGCGGCTGCTAATAGCACACGTTTAGCTGCTCTTCTGCCCGCCAGGCTCCGTCCTCACAGTCACTGTCCGTGTCTCCGCTCAGCAAAGACGGCCAAAAAAAGCGCCATGGTGTCCACATAAATTGTTTACACTTACAAGTTAAAAGTCTCATAGGTGCTTGCCATCTTTCCTCCCTTCTGACCTCAGTGACGTGTCTTCTTCTTCGTCGTTTGTGACTGGAAGTTGCCTTTTCCTCTTCGTCGTTTTTGTTTTGACACTTAATGGCGGTTTATAGCCACAGGCTGCCACCTTCTGGACAGGAGGACTGAAGTTTCATAGGAATGAACGGAGCCAAAGGGGCGGTGCTCTACTATGAAGGTAGATTTGTGTCTTTATTATTCAATCAAACAAAAGGTAACTTCAATCAAATATGCATATTAAAAAAAGTGTTTGAATGCAAATATACAGTTGAGACTCAAAAAGGTGCATTTGAACACTGTTTTTCTTTGATAGAAGTGAAGGTTTTTTTTTTGTTTGAAGCAACTTTTTTGGGATCGAATAATTAAAACACACGTCCTATCCATAACATGGCCCAAACACAAAAAAGATCCAAAAGTGTTCAAATGCAATTTTTTGAGTCTCAAATAAAAATTGTTGCATTCAAAAGCTTTTTTTTTCTATGATTGAAGTGATTTTTTTTTTTTTTTTTGAAAATATTATTTGATTGAATTATACATTGACACAAATGTCCTACCCATTTTGGCCCAAACACAAAACAACATTACTTCAAAAAAGTTGCTTCAAACAAAAACCTTCACCTTTATCAAAGAAAAACAGAGGTTTCAATAATGATTGAAAATGTCTTGTTTTTTTTCCACAAACCAAAATGATCACGTTTTAATGATTTCTTTGTTAAATGGAGAAAGGAAACCAGAAAAGATTCACATTTAAGAAGCTAAAAAATCAGAAAGCTTGTCTTAATTGTTATAGGGAAAAACTTTGTTTACTTTGTTATTTATATTTCAAGCAACTTTTACGCCACCACATTTCTTAAATAAATTGTGTACTTTTACTCCATAACTGTTTGTCACTCATTACTCCCAAAGAAAATCAGAAGAAGACTTGGTAATGGTCTGTATTTAGAAATACAATACAATAAATGTCAAATACTTTAAGACTTTTACTGAGGTGACATTATAAAAAGTGACTTCAACTTCCACCAAAGTCATTTTCTGGTAAGATTCTTGTGCTTTTCCTCGAGGATCCCTTATAGGTACTACAAGACTGCAATTAATCGTGTAATCATTGCAGCCCTAGTTGTGTAAGAGTTTTCTAACTACAAAAGCATTTTCAAATTTGATAAGTGTTATCTGAAGACCCTTGTGATCAATTATCGACACTGACACTGTTAACTTCACCTGGTAGAGTAATACTCCTCCATGGCCGTGTGTGGTAGTAGGGAGTGTAGTAGTCTGTACCTGTATGACTATTTATTTAGGTTGAAAAACACAGTGCTACACTGCCCACTGTATTACCAACACTCCTCTGACACTGTTTACTCTAATAGGAACAGTCTACTCACACCTCATTTTAAAGTTATGCGTCTTGTACTCCGCGTCCAGGTTTCGTCACAGCACCACCTACTGCAGAGATCTCAAACTCGCGGCCCCCCAATCGATTTCAAGCGGCCCGTCAAGGAATATCAATTTTTTCGAGCCCCAGCAGGAACAAGAGCCTTTCTGCAAGGAGTTTGCATGTTCTCCCGCAGTCCAAAAACATGCAATATGGGGATTCGGTAAATTGGTCATTCTAAATTGACCGTAGGTGTGAGAGTGTGAGTGAATGGTTGTTCGTCTCTATGTGTGGACCTGTGATGGACTGGCGAACTGTCCAGAGTGTACCCCGCCTATTGCCCTATGTCAGCTGAGATAGGCACAGCACCCGCCGCGACCCTCCGGTGGAGGATAAAGTGGTAATGGATGGATGGAAGATAAAATGTCCCCACCCTGAACAAACCTCCATATAAATTAAGAGTTATTAAGTAAGTAATACATGACGAAGAATCATTTGATTTCCATGAAATGATTTATTATTAACTGTTTTCAGCCACACTGTACAGCAGGCTAACATGAGAAATGTTACATAAAACTCTTACAACTCTTGCTATCTATCTATGTCCACATATGGTACTCCCTCATCGTCCTCTTCCTCACCGTGCTTCAGACACTGGTCAGAGCCTAACTGGAGAGAGATGGAGCAAGGGATGTGGTGACACTCTTCATATGCTACTCAATTTTTACTTCTCCGTCTTCTATCGGCTTCTCCCTTTTGATGTCGCCACAGTGAATCATCTGCCTCCATCTTGTCCTCCCCTTTGTGTCCTCTTTTGTTACACCAACTGTCCTCATGTCCTCTGTGGTCTTCCTCTTTTCCTCCTGCCCGGCAGCTCCAATCGTCAATATCCTTGTCCAATATAATCACTATCCCGCCTCTGCTTCTCTTACTTTATCTCCAAACCGTTAAACCTGAGCTGTCCCTCAAATATGCTCATTTCTAATCTCCAACTAACGCCAAGTGGTGGAGGTTCATGTACCACTGCCACAGTTTGAGGACCATGGCTCTAGAACATTTAGAGCACCATCCTCTTGAAGTCAGCCAGTGCCTGATTTGCAACCTGCCTTGACATGCAAGGAGGAGCAGTGTGGGCCCTCCTCGCGCTGCTTGCAGCCCTTGTTGGATTTGGTTTGGAAACAGCAGTCTCTTCAGGGTGTAATGAGAAATCAAAGCTATTATTGGTTGGCCCCTTTTTGAACAGTCTCGAGATCAATCTATTAATCCACCTGAACAGTTTGTTTTGTCTGCTGCTGCTGTTCCCAACAGAAATATGACTTGCAGAGGAGAGTGAAGTCTCATTTACAGCGTCGTCATCTGAGCTAGCTTTCCCTCGTGGTCTGTTTTCGCCAGTTTCATGTGAGATAGCTCTCAGTGCTATGGGTGATAATTTCTCCTTGCTGGGTCTTGTATCACTTGCTGCAGCAGTGGCTCCACCATTTGCACATATAGTCATGGCTTTATCCAAGAATGCTGTGGCTTTCTCATTGCTGTATCTGTTAGCACTGCCAGCGGTCTTCCTGTCAGCTGTAGCAGTGAGTCCATTGTCTGTACAAATGGTAGGGGCTTCATCTAAGATAGGTGATGGTTTCTTATAGCTGGCTGTGTAATCCCTGCCAGCAGCAGCAGTGGGTATATTGTTTGTACAATTGGTAAGAGCTTCATGTAAGATCGGTGTGGGTGATGGTTTCGCATTGCTGTAAACAGATGTTTCATCCAAGCGATTAGCGAACGGTCCTTTCTTGAACAGCCTTGAGGCAACTCTGTGAATCCTATTGAAAATCCACTTTTTGACTTTTGAACCTGTGGTTCCTTCAACAGTGTATCCATCAGAAACAAGACTCACAGATATGAGTGACGTCTCATCCACAATATCATCCAGGCTAGCTGCAAGGGAAAGCCAGTGTGGTCTGTTATCTTTGCCAGTAGCGGTTGTGTTTCCTGCAGCCTCTCCAGCAGCTATGTCAGATGCCGGTGATGGTTTCTCAGTACAAGCGGCAGTTTTTTCATGATTGGATGAGCCATTAAAGAAATCACTAGGAAAGTGTTCCAAAGTGAGAAAAGGGTGTCTCAGAGCTTCTCTGGGACTGATTCTTTTTTCCAGATCTAGTTGCAGGATCTGTATAATGAAGCTTTCAAAGGCCTGTGTGTCCTTACACTCAGAAACACCTGGGCGACATTTCACTATGTCTTTGAGGCTAGTAAGCAGCTTTGATGTCATGCTGTTCAACGGCTTGTGGACAGGAGTCGTCTCACTGCTGCTCATGGAGCTATTCCCTGTTGAACAGCTGCATTCTGATTTCAGCTTCCAGGTGTCTTTGTTTCTGTAAAAATACTTATGAGTATAAATTCCAGTATTCAACAGGTGATCACCAGGCTGACCAAGCAACTGTACAATTTCTCCCACTGTGCCCAATTCGCATTTTCCTGAAAACAGGTTCGCAGTGATGTACATGCTGACCATAATGCAGCCAAGAGCCCACATATCAACAGCCTCATTCAGGGGAAGGCCAAGGTAGACTTCAGGAGCCCTGTACTCTGCAATATACAAGATGTCACCAACACACAGTCCTTTGACATCACAAGCCAAACCAAAATCAATCAGCTTCACCTTAAAGGGATGTAGCTTATGATTGATTAACATGATGTTGTCTAATTTGATGTCTGTGTGTATCATTCCTATGCCTCTGAGAGTGTCCAGTGCCACCAGTGTCTGCTGTGTGATGATTTGAATCTCAGACAATTTAAATGGCTTGTTAGATCTCTCAAATAAATCCAGGACAGACATGTCTAGTTTTTCAAATTCCAGAAAAACATGTCCACTGAGGCCAAAATGCTGGTTAAACCGGATCAGGTTCATTGTGTCAGGGTCAAATTCCCGCAATTGTTCAAGGTTGTGTACCTCATTTTGACCAATCTCAGACTGATATCTTGGTATAACCTTTACGGCCACCATCTCTTTGGTGTCTGATCTCAGGCACTCGTACACATCTCCAAAAGCACCGATCCCCAGGAGCTTTGTCACTGAATACCCACTTGATTCCAAAAGTGGTACATAACCGTCTCTCTTGCTTATGGATGCGTCCATTTTCAACTGCTGATTGTTAATGACCAACGACAGAAAAACAACAACAAATCAAGCTAAAGCAACGATGTGATCCTTATGTCACAACAAAGCAATGACGACAAAAGAACTTTGAACTTCAACTTTGAACTTCTTCTGCAACAGTTCCCTCCATAGGAAATAATGTTCCTGTCCACAGTCCAATGTTCTCCTCAACAAGTCCAAAGTTCTTCAACACAGTTCTTCAGTGCAGCTAAATGCTCTTACATCCAAAGTCCTTCAATGTTAACTTTGAACTTGATAATGTTGCATCACTGCCCATTTCTGGATTCTTCCTTCTGGAGTTTTGACCTTATTCTGCCTTAGGTTTCATATGATGATGCTATCATTGCATCTTTTCCTTTGATGGTTTTCATCTAGGTGGCCAGTGGCTGTGACTTCACCACAGCAGGTGTGAAAGGCAGGCACTGGGAAAGAAAGCTTATGTTACATTATGGTTAAGTGAAAAGCAGTAAGTTAGTGAGAGCGGCATTAGTTGTTTATTGAACTGGCTGAAGTATGGCTTTCATGTCTTTCCTTAAAATCTATTTTTAGAGGAATCATCTCCTTACCATGAAGGCAGATTTTAGCATTTCTTCATGCAACTACTTAAAGGTGCATTATGTAATAAATCTAAAGCAACTGGCCATAAAATCCTCCTAATATGTCACAGAGACTCAGGAATAATGTTCATATAACACAATATATATATATAATATAACTGAACTCACCAACAACAACAGTACAGCCCAAATATTTGCATTAAAAAAAATATTTTGCAGACTGCAAATCATGTTTATGTTTTGAAATCATGTTTAGTCTACCAATCATTGCAGTCAGTAGAGTCTCAGCTGCCGACAACCACGGCTTGCCAATTACGTCAGAAAACTAAACCTAAAAGACCTTGAGAATTTGAGTGTAGTAACCATTTTTGGCCACATTAATTACATATGGCACCTTTAATACAATACAAAGATATCAGAATGTTTTTCTTCTCAATGTACAGCCAGCAGAAAATGATTAGCACATTCTACCTTGGTGAATGGTATGACTGGGACTGTTTTTAATTGCTATTTTTTTTGTAATTGTGCCAATTACAATTACAAATTGTAATGTAAGATATTTTACATATCTTACATTCTTATATATTACACTGTGTCTTTTTGTTTGATTATTTCTGGAAATAGGCACAATAAGACATTTCACTGTGCATTGTATTATGTATAAAGATGTATCTGACAAGTAAATCTTATCTTGTCTTATCTTAATACTAAGCTGATTGAGTAGACAGTTGATCTGTAGGCTGGGACAGTGACATGTCTGCTATCTTGCTGCTCCTCCATCTTCTACCGCCATCTGCACAGGGAAGGAAGAGGCCGGGGAAGGTGTCAGCATGTCAGGCTGTGGAACACCTCATCAGATTCTTAGAAGTATGCGGAACAGTTGTTAAAAATATAGTTTTCATCACCTCAGTTTCATGCACAGTGATCTGTTGCTGTTGAATGTTTGTTTGGTTGTATCAATGCAGGCCCCTGGTTGTATCAGGGGCCTGCATTAAGCAACATTCACACCTTCTTTATTGTGATTGACAGGTAATGCACTTCCACATAAGGCAACAGGTTCAGTGGGAGCCCCGAGACGAACTCTTTAAAGCTGAACAGAGCAGAGAGAAGGACACATCGATGGCAGACACATCGGATACAGGTAATACTCACTCACTCACCTGCTGTAGGCACCTACACCTAATACGAACAAGACAGCTTCAGGTATTTTCCAACATGGCTTTTAAATGTTTGCTTCAAAATGCACTATTTATTTGCAATGATCAGAACTTTGTTTGTTTGCTCCGACAAATCTAATTCCATAGTCTGGATCCTCTCGTCTCACACTTACAGTTACACAACAGTAACTAATTTACACAGTTAAGACAGAAGCAGAAAACAAATAAAAAAGAATCCAGATTCAATCTCAAAGCACATTATGAAAAACAAGTGCATTTTGTGGAGTCAGCTTTTAAGAACTCCCAGTTTGGATTTGAAAGCATTCAATGAAATGAACTCAGTTAGTTTCCAGTCTTTCTGCAACATATTCCATGCAAAAGGTGCGGAATGACCAAAAGCCCTTTTACCCAGTTCAGGACCACCATATGTAACAGAAAGCAACAAATTATAATCTCAGTGAAATTAAGGCACAAATGTAGGTAGCCAGAGTCTTGCCTTATATATCTTAAAGTATACCAATGACTGATCCTTTGGGTGGCCAGAGCAGGCCATCCCACCCAAGACTATAATTGTTGACCTATGATGTTATATTACAGATAGATGTCATTTTATCATTATGCTTTTTTCCTGCCTTACTCATATGTGATATTTCATCTAAAAACTTCCAGGAGGAGCTCGCTGCTTGCTGCTTGCTGGAGTTCAACTACGACGACAGGCCACTGAATCACTTCCCTCTTCCCACAGGCCAAGGACAAGACACCTTATTCAAACGGTCAGCCCATCAACAAGCTCTGCAAAAAGCCTGGTAATGACCCATTTATTTGAATCATGTGTGTTAAAGCAGGGAAGCATCTAAAACATGCAGTGTGTGATTCTTTCCGTTTCCTTTAATGATAATGCAGAGCACTGGATCCTTTTTAGGCAAAAAAATGTCTGATTTCAGCCAAAGACTGACGGACACAATGAAGCCAATGCACGGCATAAGGAGGTATCTTTTGGGTCTGCTGTTCGTGGGTGTTGTTTTGGTGATTTTCTACTCCTACTTGATTGGTGGCTGCAACCTTCAGAGTTGCATGGATTGAATCTTCAGACATCAAACAGTGACTCCCTCCCGCCTCCCTATGTGTCCCCAGGTCCATATTTTGTGAAATATCCCTCCCAGTATCACTTCATCATGAATGAGCCACAGACATGTGCAGAGCAGAAACCTTTCGTGGTTCTGATGGTCCCTGAGACTCCACAAAACAGGGCCGATCGTGACATCATCCGCAAAACATGGGGAGATGAAAGTGTGCTACTGGACAAAGTAGTGAAGTTGTTCTTCCTGCTGGGGCTGTACACAGGAGAGGGAGGCAAGCAGCTCCAAGAGCAGCCGATGCAGGAGAGCGACGAGCACCGAGACCTGATCCAGAGTGACTTAGTTGACTGCTACAAGAACCTGACCATCAAGACCATGGTGATGATGGAGTGGCTGGACGCCTACTGCTCTGACGCCTCGTACGCCATGAAAATCGATACAGACGCGTTCCTGAATGTTCCCAGACTCGTCACAATGTTGTCAAACACTCCAAAATCAAACTACCTGACCGGATATGTAGAGAGCAGCTGTAGTTTGTAGAAATCCAAATTTAAAATGGTTCCTTCCTCATGAGCTTTTCCCATGGTCACATTTCCCACCTTATGCTCAGGGTTGTGGCTACATCCTCACTTTGGACCTCCCGAAAAAGCTGCTGGAGGCAGCCAAACACGTCAAAGCTGTGTACATTGAAGATGTGTATTTGGGCTTGTGCATGGAGCACCTGGGCATCGACCTCACTGACCCACCAGACTGGAACTATTTTTACTACACTCCTGTGCCGTACAATCGCTGCACTTTCTCCAAATTAATAGTCACAACTTTCTCTGTAAGCTGATCGTATGGCGATGTGGGCCCACTTTACATTTCCGGGCCCACCCTGCTGACATTTACAAACTGACACATCAGTGAAGACATTGGCTCAAAGCCAAGTTCCACAGGTCAGGAACCTGAACAACAAAGGCCCTCTCCCATCTGTTTATTTAAAACAGTAGTACGTAACTTTTAAATATAAACAGATGTCTGTTAGATTCGATGTGACATGAGTTCATACAACACTGATTCAGTCCATCAGCTCCATAAGACTCTCTCTGTGTTTCTCATAGCCATTTTTAGATCTTGTGTTAATTTCATTTTGTTTTTGTTTTTTTGGGACCGCGATGTCACATATTAGAATCGTCTCCATGTATGATTGTTGTTGATATATGACGGTCAAATGTCTGTCACTTACCCAGACCTCTCCTGACTTCTGTCTGCATCAAAGTTTATTATTTTGAATAAAAATCATTATTTCTAATCTTGTCAATGTCTTGACTATATTTTCTATTCATTTTGCAACTCTTTTGATGAATAAAAGTGTGAGTTTTATTGGAAAACAACATCTCTGCAAAACAGTCATATAATGGGCGTATCAATAAAGTGAAAGGAAATATTTCAAAATAAAGATACACACATTTTTACCTTCTTTAGTTTCTGAATGTAACAAAAGAACACAAGAAAATAGTGTACATTTAAAGTTCAACAGTTGAATAGTTTAGTACAGCTGTGTAAAACAGCCATGATTTACCTGAAGAGCAAATGTTTTCTCTCAGTTCTGACTGACTGTAAAGAGATTACAGAGTGACTCATCAGTAAAGTTGTATTATCTCCTCATCATTTTTGCAGCACTGAATATGAATAAATAAAAACAAGTCCAGGTTTTACGTGCTGTCTGTTCAAAAGATTCTCTGTCAACACTAGACATTGTTGTGTGTGAATATCCCAGTGAATCAGGCCACTATCTGCCATTTAAAGCTGCACTGTGTAACTTTTGTTGACTAATAAGATGCACGCCAGCTGAAGACTACACTATCTTTACAACATGTTTGCTGCTTAATTTTAAAAGTCCATAGAGAAAATCAACATTTTAGCCTGAGGGGACACAGAAGCTGCTGGTCCACTGCTGCCTTGTGTGGTAAGTTTGTGTCACTGATGTAAACAAAGGATTTCTATTAGTGAAATCACAAAATGACCAATGACATCTTTGCATTAGGGGCCCATCAGAGGGCGCTGCTGTGCAGGACAGGATTATAAACTTTTATAAGTTTTCCTGTGTCAAAAATGTTGTTGAGCATAAGTTAATAATAAATTAAACTTTGTCCCCAATGAAATGTCCGCAGTTTTCATTTGATGAACGCAATTTCCTCTGCAGAGACTTTACGTAGGGTAGTTGTGTGTGAGTAGTTCGTTCTGCCGGATTCTGCGCGTCCTCTGTTTCCGCTCGGTGAGGCACAGCTGAGATGGCCCTGAGTGCGCCTGCACTGTTGTGGACTGGTGAACTGCTGCGCGTGCATGTGCACGTACAGCGCACACTTCAGCTTCCACAGTGGGACCTAAGTTGATGACGTCGGGAAGCATCATGAACAAACTACAAAATTATGGTTGTTTAGTTATATTCTGTGCATATCTTTACTCCATAATATTAATTGTAAGTGAGCTAAATTAAAGACAAGTCAAAAAACAGTTATTATTAAGTCATTAAATTATTCATGCATAAAAGTTATTAAGTTATTACAGTTATTATTAAACTCGGCATGATTCCTTTGTATTTCTGACCCTTTTTCCTCCAGGGAGGAGGACATGTTATTCTGCAGAGGACAAAAAGATAAGAGGGACCACGTTTAACACACTATCACAAAATGTCTAACGATGATTTGGCGTGTTTCAGGAACACGAAGGTGATTAAAAAAAAGAAAAGTGAACTGAGCTCCAGCTAATTCTGTGAAGTTGACTCACTCCTGCTGCTGATCACTCTGTTGTTTCAAGCCTCTACATTTGCCATGACGGTGGAGGTGATAATAGAGATAAAACTTGTGTTACAATGTACAGGCCTTAACAAATGTATTTGTCCGTCTGACGTGAGTTGTTGCTGAATCTATAGGAAATGACGTCCAGGTATGCCAGTAAAAAAAGATCAGGTGTTTCCAATGTTGAAGTTGAACATATCACAACATTAACGAACACCTGAGGTGCACTCAGATCACCTTGGACGGAGGTGCCCAGCAGCAGCCTTTGTTATGTGCACTTAAAAAAACATGGCTCCACAACAAGTAACTTTAGTGCCAAGATCTTGAGTGGGCCCCAAACACTTGCAGACCATCGCTTCTTCAGCCTTTTGGCCAAGATCAAGTATCTGTTCTTATCAGTTTAATATCTGCAATGTCAATATTAAATGCATTTTTTTTTTTTTGATTTGATTTTTTAAAATCAAAATTAATGTAGCGTCTGATCAGACGTTAGAATGACGACGAGCGGTTGGGCTGAAAAAGTACACTGGATACACCAGCTTTTCACCACCTGACCGCCATCTGGAGACACATCCGTGACAGCGGAGAGTTTTTCCCTTTTTTTTGCCCCTCATTTTTATTAGCGCTGCTTTGATGGTCAATATTGGACAGTACAGCCATGTTTTTGAGCTTAAAATTAATAAGTACAGTGAAGAATAGTTTCCACCCCCGCAAAAAAACAATAGACAAAATTTGACACTAAACCTTGACAGTCAACTCTCAAAATGCCGTGTAATTCCCATCTCTAGTTATCGTTTCATTTCATTAAAAAGAAAAAGAAAGTTTGCGTTATATGTTAACATTTTAACCGGCTCAACTACCAGCAATACGATGGGATGTAGCGACAATTGTCGGTCTATTTCTCGCGTGAAAAGTTACCCTCTTGATGCTGCTGTATCTGCTGTTTTTCAAAAAATCCAAAAGTGTTTCTAAATAAAAACGAATAGCTGAAGTGTGTAAGTGCTTGTCTGATATGTAAATGCGACGTAGCCAACGGTGTATTGATCCGGCGTTGTTTCAGCACAGCGGACAGTGCTTTATCCATCATACCCATCATGCATTCACACCGGTGTGTGTGTGTGGATGGCGGGGGGGGGGCGGGGTCGCGGACAGCCGTGCATGTTAAATTTGGGGTCGCGACTCAAAAAGGTTGAGAACCACTGACTTAGGGGAGTTGCTAGTCTGTAAAGCAAGTGCCACACTCTGTCCTTAGACCCTGACATCAAGTGAGGAAAAACTATTTTATTTTGAGTCCACATCCATTGCTTTTGTATCGAAATTAAACACTCTTGCTGTAATTATATATAGAAAGATATTGTAAAACAAAGTGGGCGCTGGCTTTACTGCCGTTGTAAAACTTACGGTGACGCGTGGCCGTGATTCAACAGCCTCCTCGTGTTTTCTTTGGAAGTGAAGGTTTTTTGGTTTGAAGCAACTTCTTTTTGGATTTAATTATAAGGACACAAATGTCCTATACCCATAATATGGCCCAAACACAAAACAGCATTAGTTCAATCAAAAAAGTTGCTTCAAACTAAAATACCTTCACTTCTATCAAAGAAAACTTTCAATCAAAGAAAACAGTGTTCAAATGCATTTTTTTGAGTCTCAACTATATTTTTTTTGCATTCAAACACTTTTTTCTTTGATTGGAAAGGTTTTTTTTTGTGATTTTTGTTGAAATATATATATTTTGATTGAAGCAACATTTTTTTGACTGAATAATAAAGACACAGGGCCCACAGTTGGTGTAGTGGTTAGCACTCTTGCCTTTGCAGCAAGAAGACCCGGGTTCCTGGGTTCGAGCCCAGTTTGGAACAACTTCGGAACATGTTGTATGTCTGTTCTCCCCGTGTGTATGTGGGTTTTCTCCGGGTTTTCTCCGGCTTCCTCCCACAGTCCAAAAACATGCGATATGGGGATTAGGTGAATTGGTCACTCTAAATTGACCGTAGGTGTGAGAGTGTGAGTGAAAGGTTGTTTGTCTCTATATGTGGCCCTGCGATGGACTGGCGAACTGTCCAGGGTGTACTCCACCTATCGACACAGCACCCCCGCGACCCTCTGGTGGAGGATAAAGCGGTAGATAATGGATGGATGGATGGAATAAAGACAAAAGGCTGCTGCAGATTCAGAAAGTGAGACCGAGGCAGGGAGTGACAGGGAGGAAGAGGGTCCTCGGCCCTTTAAGGTTTTTATTATTTTTGATTATTGCACTTTTTATTTTATATTTTAATTTTGCTATTAATACGTTTAATTTTTAAGAGATGCACTGGGTGTGTTCCTGTTGTTCGTGATAAAACAGTAATTAGTACGTCAATATGTTTACTTTTTAAGAGATGCACTGGGTGTGTTCCTGTTGTTCATGATTAAAACAGTAATTAGTTTTAAAGTGTTTTTATGTTTGTTATGTTAAATCCATTTACATTTGGGGATTCTTGTGTCACGTCCTCCCATGCCACCCTGCCAAGACCTCTTGCCACCCCATGTAGAATTTTCTAGATCCGCCACTGTATAGCACATTTAGTAAGTTGTTGTCTTACAGATATCAGGTCTGTTCAGTGAGTCGTCCTGTTATGTATAGACGATCTTTGGGGGCGGATGGCACCAGTCGGAAGGAAGCAGCCTGGTGAGCGGGGGGAGGGGGAGGTGAGAAGGCGGGCTGGAAAGAGAACACAGCGGACCGTCATGGACCGGGTAGCCGTGGTTAAGGTCGGGGCCGCGGCTAGCGCCAGCGTCTGCGCTTTGTTTGGCGGAGTGGTTCTGGCGCAGTACATCGTCGCCAAGAAGAAACGAGCTGGGAAGAAAACCCGAATCATAGAAATGGTGAGTGAAATTAACTGACATTTCAGCGGCGTCAGGGACAGATACAAGATACAGGAAGTGTAGGAATTCGACCTTCAAAATAAAAGCATACAATCTGACAGTACACTGCAAAATGAATAACTAGTTAATTAAAATCAACCCTCAATAAAAGTAATGATAAAACTTAAGTATACATTGTAAAACAACAAATAACAGCCAAACAAAATTTAAGTAGACTGCAAACGTGTGTTCCTTTATTTTGAAACTCAGAAACGGAAATGCATTGCTTTTGACAGTAACAGACCTGCGCAATGGGTATACGCAGGCGTGGATGGTCCCCAAAACAGCAGCTGTTTTTTTTAGAGGTCATCTGTTAAGCTTTGTCCCCACAGAAAAAAAAGCAGGAAGCTTCATCACGTGACTCAGCATGTGGGTGATGCTCTTCACAGCGTCACTTCACTTCACTGTCATGGAAACAGCTTTAGAATGCTGCTGCTGCTGCTGTTGTCTGTCTGTTGTTGACACTCATGGAGATTATACAAGCTGCAGCAGCACATGCACTCAGTCCAGCCTCCTAACCAGTCCAACAGGACTGAGACAGACCTGACGAATCAGACTTGACATTCCATACAGACTAAACAAAACTGTCCTGTTTATGATTCATTGAGCTTTCACCTGATTGTCACTCTTGAACTACATACATTTTGAGGTTTCTCCTCAACATTGGTGGCTGTGAGATGTTGTTTTAAATGATTCCCTGTAGGACCGAGGTGAAAGTTAGTTGTTATTATTATTCAGCTTCTGTTTGGCCTTCATGGCCAGAATCATCCATCCATCTTCAACCGATTTATCGTCCACATGAGGGTCGCGGGGGGTGCTGTGCCTATCTCTGTTGACATAGGGCGACATAAGGCGGGGTCACACCTTGGACAGATCAACAATCCATCTCAGGGACGCATAGAGACAACCACCGTTTCTGGACTGTGGGAGGAAACCGTAGAACCTGGAGAAAACCCACGCACAACATGCAAACTCCATGCAGAAAGGCCTTTGTTATGATCGGGTCATGAACGTCAATAATGTTGCAGCACTGCCTTCCTGTAAGGTTTAATCATCCTTTTCTCTATCCTCCTTCCTTCTCTCCACCTTGTAAAAGACTTTGAGTGTGTTTCTCATGGCACTGGCTCACAATGTGAGCAAATCGGTCACCGCTGACAGTCAGCTGACTTCAATTTGTTTGCCTCAGATGGACATGATGATGCCTGTTTGTCCTCTTCTTACTCATGTGATTTAGCTTCATTACCAGAGGTGGAATATCAAAGGGAGCCATATTCCGGGGCTTCCCAGGCAAAGTAGATGTGATTTATTTGAGCTGGTAATTTTTAGGTCACACTAGCAATTCATTCTTCAACTGGGTGTTTTTGTGACACACAAGTCCACTTAGAACTAGAATTATTTGTCTCAGGTAACCAATATAGATGAATCGGTCAGATACTCAAAATCACTGGACAGGCTATGGGGAAAAGACCTGTGCAAACCTGGATAATGCATCACACTGACACAAGACTGGACACAGAGATACCAAGCCATCCATTCTGGCCCTCAATTTTTTATTGACTAATGGTAATTGAAAGCCAATTGAAGGTGGGGGGCTGCAACTTGCTGTAAGTTTATCTCTGTAGCACAAACCTTTTGTGATGTTGCACTTGACGTAATTTCACTCAACTGTGGAGAGTTTGTTCACAGGACGTTTTTTGACTTGTCAGCTGAATCATGCACTGCCCAATATTTTAGTGATCAACCATTTTCCAGCCTCACATGTAACAGTTTTAAAACAATTTCATAGTTGCAGACAGTAAGGTATATTTGAGGTGAGCACCTCAAAGTGGTAATCTGAGTTTTTATAGTATCCAATTTGTTTGATAGAGTAGAATATAAATATAGAAATAATCGCAAAAGAGAATCTAGTTGTAATCTTATAAATAGTGAAGTTTCAAGATTGTGATCTTTGACTAGAAATTCCAACACTTCCTTTAAGATCTAAAAAGGTGTGAGACAAGATTTTAAAAGACCGGTTCCAGCATGACTGCTCAGTCTGCATGAGTGTAGTTCATTCCTTTGACCCGTGGAGGGCAGCACAGAACTTAACTTGACCTGCAAGCATGGGGTTTCTTTTACAAAATGTTTGAATGTTCATGCTCTCTTCTGCGTATATTTCTGTGCTTCAGCAACTTACAGTCATTGAGTCAGGATGATGTTCTGTAAGAATAATTTATAATTATTGATGAGTGACGTGGGCCCTTAGGTTGGCATAGTGGTTAGTGCTCTTGCCTTTACAGCAAGAAGACCCGGGTTCAAGCCCAAGTTGGAACAAGGCCTTTCTGTGTGGAGTTTGCATGTTCTCCCCGTGTGTGCATGGGTTTTCTCCGGGTTCACCGGCTTCCTCTCACAGTCCAAAAACATGCAGATTAGGTGAATATTGTCTCTATGATGTGATGGACTAGCGAACTATCCAGGGTGTACCCCGCCTATCGCCCTGTGTCAGCTAAGATAGGCACAGCACCCGCCGCGACTCTCTGGTGGAGGATAAAACGGAAGATAATGGATTGATGATTGACGTGCAGTTCTTAAGTATACAGCAATTTTTATGATACGTTTTTGTACATTTCAGGCCAAGAGAATAATCATAATTAGTTTCACATCTGTTGGCCTTACTGGAATTTTAGCAGTAAGACAATGATGCTGGTTCACTCAAATAACTGCAGCCAAGGTATGACCATATGGTGTTTTCCCGCCTATTTATGAGTTGTCTTCCTGCATACCTAATAAAGTGGTCAGTGAGTCAGCGTATGGAAAAAGGAATTGCGCAGAAAATCAACTACAAGGGCAAAGTTTCTGCAGAAGAATAATCTTAAAATAGAGTTAGGGCAGATATTCAACGTTACCTCCAGTGATCATGCTGCTTTATCAGTAGTAACAGATGTCTGTCGCTATGACAACTAAAGCAGTTCATAGTTTTAGTTCCACCATAAGAAATCAATGAAGGAAAAACAGGCACTATGTCACCGCAAAACACAAAGAAACCCGTCGTCATTATTCTTTATTTTAACACAAAATCTTCCAAGACCATGGAAAGTAGAACAAATCAAAGTTTAAAGATCACTTTTCTTAGCACACACTTTTAGAACAGTGGGGAAATGTAAACTGTATATCTGAATCATGGTAGTCTTGAGACGTAAAGTATCACCAAAGATGCAGTGTGGAATCAAACTAATGGGTTGGGGGAGAGGTTAAATGACGTGGTGCTTATTTATTATCCTTATCTTTACTGTCTTGCTGCTGTACCATTGTGAATTTCCCCACAGCGGGACTAATAAAGGACTATCTTATCTTATCTTATTTTATACCTCAAGCGCGTCCTTTGCCGTTTTTGTTAAAGGCTAATCATGCAAATGGGGTTGAAAATTCTATTTAGCATATGATTATAATTGAAAATAATATCTATCACAGTCGCTTAATTTTCTTCTGCACTTTGCCCTACATGACCTTTGACCCCGTCAGGCCAAGGCTGGGTCTCACAAGCTGATCATATCAATGATCTTTGTTCAGGAATGAGCAGATCAGGTGGGGGCAGAAATGGTTGACAGGGCAGTTTGACAGCTGTCAGATACGTCTGTGATACTGATAACATTCTTTTTTTTCAAATGGAACAATCAATATTAGAACCTCTTTTTATTTGTCGATTGCCCTGAAGCCGCAGAACATCGACACCATTATTATCTGAGGAACAGCAACTCTACGAAGGCAATAATTAAACCACACAAATAAACACTAATTGCTCGTAATGTGGCAATGTTTGCTGTCATGTGTTGTGTATGTGTATGGTGTTGGTGTCAGACTTCTCTCCTCACCCACATGCTGAGGTTAAAGTCGGTGTTGCAGTCGTGTGTGGTAGAAACCATAGACGTCATATAAAAATGGAGAATGTCTTGATTTGAAAAACAAACGACTGTTGTGAAGCCACTGGATTTCAATCATTTCATGTCAGTTTTTGAAACCGGAAACGCAGATCACCGGGCGGTCACCTGCAGGCAAGTTATTGGACAATACCGATTTTGAATATCTAATTGTCATTATTTTTTGAAGGACATTGCGATATGATCCACGATATGAGAAGGGTTATATTTACATAATCTGTCCCATTTTCATTTGAATAACATATTTAAAAGGATATGCAGATCTGTGAGAAACAAAGATGTTGTCTTCTATAGAATGTGAGGTGCATCGGTCAGGACAACGTTTAATCTAGAATGATGATTGACTCTGCCCACGCTAAGTAGTACTAATTTGTGGTGGAAAACCAACCTAAACCAACCTGTGCGTGCCGTGGTGAGGCGAGATGAGTTAGGACCATGGGGGGAAAAGGGCCATTAGTCCTAATTACTGGGAAAATCCGTGGTGGAGTCACATCTTCACCAGTCTGTTGTAGATTAGAGCAGGGACGTGCACTGTTATGGTGTCGAGGTGTAATCGGAGCGTGTTGACCTAGGTTTTGGGAGTCGTGGTATGCGAGACAGTTGGGGGGGGGGGGGGGGGTTCAGATGAGCAGGGACTCATGAGGATGAAGTAGACTCGTTCCAGTCATGTCTCTCATACATCATCATCAGTACAGGAAAACACACTTCAGCAGAAATTGAGCCTAGTGTCAGTGTTGCACTGATGGTTCAAATCCAAATATATGTTTTTGTTCCATATATAATTGATTAGGTGTGTTTAAGCAGGGCCATCACTATAGTGTGGGGGGTGTTAAGCCTCTTTAAGTGACTGCAGCAAGTATTCCTTTACCATGACAGCCCGACTACCTCTTACAGGAATGTGTTTATGTCATATCTAATTTCGTTTCTGTTGTAAAAGGAGAGCCAGTTTTATTGTTGTGTCTTTTTTCACTGGCAATTTAAAAAAAATGGAACACATCATGTCCGATTCATATCTTAAACTTGTCACCCTTGCCTTAGAGCAAGGGTATTAAACTCAAATGACCCGGCGGCCACTGAGCATCTTGTCTTGTCAGGAGGGGGCCAGTCAAGTGAATAAGCAAATATTCATTGGGGTGGGTGATATGAGCTCAAACATATATTCCATCATGATATTGCAAATAACAATATTTGTGCCAATAGTTGGCAGAATTTCAAAATAAGTGTCCACTATGTGCAGTTCACAATACAAAATTTATTTATGATGCAAAATTAGTCTATTAATGAAAAAAAAGTACATAAATAGCACATAAGTTGGTCAAATGAAATGGAGAGCCACATCTGGCCCACGGGCTGCGGGTTTGTACTACTCCGAGTGTAGTAATATTTTTAAAATGTTATGTGGCACTGCCACACTTTAAATGCATAATATGGTGAATAATTAATAGAAGTTTACATTTAAAATAATAATAATAATAAAAAATGACATCACAAATCAAATCACAAATAATCCTATTTTTTAGTATTTTCCTTTTTTTCTTTTGTTTTTCTATCCAAAGTTATTAACTCCTTACTTATTTAATGGCATCGCCTCTAAAATACTTTTTGCAATGACATTCACCTGTGTGTGCTCTACAACCACAGCAGTACCACTTTTCCAAACCTCTTTTAGCTGAAGCTACTTATATATCATAACTACTCTCTAATACTCGTTATGTATTAGAGCTTGGGCCGATAACTGACAACTGACGTATGCGGCATTCACTCATTCCTGTAGTGAAGTTAACATAATATTTTGCATACTCGTGTTTCAGCACATTCAGTCAGTATGATAATGTGTTGAACTGAAGTTCTTTTGGCCTCGGGGGGGGGGGGGGGTTTCATAGCGGCAGGAACCTGATCAACCTGAATACTCGACGGATGATGGACGTGTTCCGACTTAAGACTGCAGTATGTCTGAACATGTGTGTACAGTTGTGTGAGGCAGCGGCAACAAATTCTATGTGTGGAAGTCAATGCAGAGTCGTGTGTGTGTTTGTGTGTATGATGTGTGTTTACATGTTAATGGTCTGTGTGTGTCAGCCTGGCACTGCTGAACCTTGAACCATGTGACCTTTCATTCAGTGTGGAGCTATTTACGGCATACTTATGTGTGTTTGTGTGTGTGTGTGTGGGGGGGGGGGGGTATTGTGTGTTAAAATATGTGTACTCGGCAGAATCCTGCTCCCATCTAATTGATTTTACGGGTTCCTTTTTTTTCCAAGGGGTCAGGGGTCACTTTACTGGAATGAGGGCAGATTCTGTTGTTCATTCCATTTCTATTTATGCTGAACTGTGTGTGTGTGTGTGTTGACATGGGTCAGCTGAAATTGTCAATGTGCGTGTGTGTACATGGGGGGAGGGGTTATGTTGTCTAATCTGTGGGCTGGTGCTCCCTCCCTCCCTGAATGTTTCTGTAGATATATAAGCCTTCTGCAGCCACACAATCTTTTCCTCACTCTTGTGTCAGCTGAGACGACAGACCTGTGGTAAGTGTGTGTGTGTGTGTGTGAGGGGGTGTGTGTGTGTGAGGGGGTGTGTGTGTGTGTGGGGTGTGTGTGTGTGTGTGTGTGTGTGTGTGTGTGTGTGTGTGTGTGTGTGTGTGTGTGTGTGTGTGTGTGGGGTGGTTTCTTCCCAGAATGATAAACAGAAACAGCAGTTGCCCGATTACCTCTATACCCTGGGCTTTGAAAAGACATTTTCCACTTTATTTTGAAGCATATTCATTTAAAGGCTCACATTTGTTGTGTCTTTGTTTATTATTTGTTTTTGAAAGATTATTTAAATTCTGATCCAGCTGGCTGACAAAGAAAACAAACAAAAAAAAACACCTTTATTTTCTACTTGTATTTATTTTTAAAATTATACAAGTACAAGTATTGTTACAAAGCAGGTGAGCAGGTGAGTTAAAAAGAAAGTCTGCTGTACATGTTATGTACCTCTGACTTATTCGTTTTAGACTGACACGAAATGTTCCCTGATTTCAGAAAGGTGATTTGTGGGTTATTGTCATAAGACACATATCATTCGATTTTGGTTTGGATTAAGGAGCACAAGAATGTCTAGTAGTACAACTAACTCCTGAAGATAATGACCTGGTCGTATTGTATTGATGTATTGATGCTATTGAATGGCAATAAAAAATAAAATCATATTGTCCCAGCCCTATTATCTCTGATACTGAGGCTGTAAAACCACAATTTGTTGCTGTTGCTACTTCAAAATCTCAAAAGTATCCTTTGACCTTTGCCCATTTTTTTTCTCTCCAAAACCTTTGTTTTTTACGTCAACATCGACTGTCTCTCCTTAAAAATAAAAACTGTGCTGAAAAACAGTACATACAGTCACGGGAATGTGGTGGAGCACATTTTTGCGAATTTGACTGTCTCCAGTGTGAGTTCACGTAAACACCAGGTTTGAATTTCGCTGCCGGTGGGGGAACACACCTTTTTTTTCCCCTCTTCTTTTTTTTGTTGCATGTATTCCTCAGCTGCAACTTTCCAGTAAACGCTGAACGTCTCTGTGGCAACTAGATCTGCTCAGTCAGTACTGTCGAAAGCATCTTATTGTGGTTATTTTTGGACAGATTTTGCAATCAGGATGCGATGCACGATTGGTTCGACTCAACCTGTAGGAGGCTGTCACTTTTAAATGTCAAAGAATGTCTGTTACATTCAAACCAATGTCATGCGAGTTCACATGATCCATAAAACATTCAAATTACTGTGTGTTTCTCAGTATAGTAGTGTTCAGTTTTTTTGTGTTTATGGAGACGCAGAGTGAGTTTTTTGGTTTGGTCCTTAAAAGGTCCGAAAATGTTGATCAGTGTTCGTCGAAATGACGTTCTGACGCACTTTTATATTCATAAAACAGTTGCAGGGTCTTTTGATCTTGAGGTTATGACATTTAGGAAGTCGTTGTGCGTGTGTGCACACATTTAGATAACAGTGTGTGTTTGTGTGTAAGCGGGATGGAGGTTATTCAAGGGTGTGTAATCGTTTATTTTTAGTTTGTGTTCTGAGTGTTGTGTTTCTTCACAGAGATTTATGAGGGTTTAAGCTACCCTGGATTATTATATAAGACGGGGGGGGAGGTGTGTGTTGGGAGGTTGTGTGTTTGTGTGCTAAAGCTGCTCAGCTGTTTGCTTTTCATGAAAACACATTAAATGTGTTGCCTCTCCCGAATACCTTCAATGCCCAATGCTGTTGCATCACTATCTGCTTATATAATTCTCCATCTGTCACAAGAAGTAAAAGATCATCTGTCGCTAGGCATGGGACGATAAGAAAAGATTAATACTAGGAATATCTATAAAATAATAGCAATTGATAATTTAATATCTTGAAATGGCTCTGAAAGACATAAAAGACATTTCACTTCCACTTTGGTAAGACACCATAAATTGGAATAGTGATGGGATATTTTGTAAAGTGAGAATAATTATCACAACAATTGGAATTAGGGCTGCAACAAACGATTTTTTTCACAATCGATTAATCTGTTGATTGTTCTACAATCGTTTGGTCCATAAAATGTCAAAAAATGTTGAAAAATGTCGATCAGTGTTTCTCAAACTTGGAAATGTATGTCTTGTTTCGTCCACAAGCCAAAACTTATTCTGTTTTTAATGATTTCTTTGTTATATGAAGCAAAGAAAGCTGAAAATATTCTCATTTAATAAGCTCAAACAATCTGAAAACTAATTCTGTTCCAATTCTTATAAAAAAATTAAAAAAAACACACAAACCCTTTAGTCGATTAGAAAAATAGTTGATGCCGTAAAATTGGTCAATCATGTGAAACATCGACCCCCCCATTCACTACTATCCTTATCATCTTTATCCTAATGTATCTTTACTTATTATCACTCTACAAAAAATAAAGAACAAACTTTGTGGTGAAGTAACTGTGTCATAAGCATACGCTGGTTCCTGGTGGTGCTCAAAGCCTGCAGGCGTCAACTGCAGCAAACAGGTTTTGCAGGTGTGACTCAAACCTCACAACAGTGGAACCCAGCTTAACCCAATTTAAAATTAATAAAACATTGGAATGTAATTTAAAATTGTTAAACAAGCAGATATGAAAGTTAAAGTTAAAAGCAATATAGGAAAGCTGCTTTAATCTGTGCAATGTTTTTGAGATGATAATAGGCTGATTTAGTGATGGTCTTTATGTGGCTGTTAAAATTCAGGTTTGAGTCCATAATTGCACCAAGATTTCTGGCTTAAAGACAGATTGAAATTGCCCGGCTTCTTTCTCATTCTTACTCTTTCCCCATTCCTTAATCCTTCTGGATTCTATAATCTGCAGTTCTTTTTCTTTTTCTAATCATTGCCCTGAAGTCCAAGAAAGTGTGGCATAATCTCTAGGGGTGGGAAAAATAATAGATTCTTCGATGCATCACGATTCTCTCTAGAAGGATTCCGAATCGATGCGGATAAGTTAATAATCGAAATTGAAAAAAATAATAATAATTTACTTCGCCTGCTGCAACATTCTGTTCGCTTTGCTCGCTGCAGAGCCAGGGTTTCCCCCAGTGTATTATAAGCCTAGTGGGCCGCCAGGTTTGCGTTGCTTGTTTATCTATTTAAAATAGATTTTTTTATACACCTCAGCTTTTTCTATACCGGGGAACAAGAGCGCACGTTCCCCCATGTAATCCGCGCAGCGCACGCTTGTCCAGGTACCGATTGAAACCCAAGTCACACTATCAAGTGCGTCATTATTGTGGTTACATCTTTTTGTCAATAAAGATATTATACTTAGGGATGCACCGATAATTCGGCGGTCGAAACAGAGCGAGTTCACTGTGGAACAGCTGTTAAACGATGGAAAGTCTCTGCGCAAAAGTGAAACTTGGCTGCGTGCGGCACAGATTATGAGCTCCCCGTGACATTCACTTCACAGCAGAGAACATTCTCTCTCTTTGAGCAGTTAACTAAAGACATCAGCTCATCTGATGCATCTGTTATTCCCGTAATTGCAGCGTTAAAGCGTCTTCTTTCACAAAGATTAAGGGCACGGAGTGAAAACGATGAAAAGTGCGCTCTGCTCTTCAGAGTCTGTCACCACGTTTCACTCAGATCACCTGCACTTCATCACGACTGTACTCCATCCTCGTCATAAAGATCATTATTCTTATGTGGCGATAAAACACGTAGAGAAATGATCCAGTCTGCTTTAGATCAAATCAAAATCAAATGAGCGCTTGGAGACGCAGGAGCGACGAACGGCGCAGGAGAGGGAGAAGAGAACAGCGCAGGGGCGGTGCGCAGAAATAAAAGGGCTGTCTGCACCAGATGAGGCAGATGAGGGGGCACTACCACATTTATATTTATGTTGCTTTATCTTACTTTTAAATGAGTAGCAAAGTATTAAAGTAAAAAATTGTTGCATCGATAATCGGTTTAGAATCAAATCGTTGACCTCTGAATCGTAATCGAAACGAATCGTGAGGTGCCAAGAGATTCCCACCCCTAATAATCCTAGAGCTAGGTTGCTGGTGCGTGTAACATGCTTTGATCTAGCTCTCGTCTTTTATTCAGCCTTTGATATGACGTGACCTGTCACGTTAAAGACGCTGGCTTTAAACACCTTAAACACTGCCACAAAAGTGAGTCATCTGAGGAAGATCATACTAAAAGGCTAGCAGGTATGTCAACAACCAAGAACTCTGGTGTGGAAGGCGACACCTGTTCAGCCAAACAACAAGGGGGAAAATCTGGCAGTTCTCCTCAGCTCCGTCAAAGTCGTAGCAGACAAGTAGCTCATCCATACCAAACCAGACAGACCTCCACTCTGCAAAGTGACACTGGTGCCTTTAATGCCCCACGTCCTGCGAGACAGCAAAGAGACAGCTCTGGTGGTGGTGCTTCACCTCAACGCCGTCGAAGTCATAGCAGACAAGTGGCCTTTTCGCTAAGAAAAGAAGTAACGGACACTTAAATCTAGAACAAAGCAGTAAATGCACGATTACGAATGACAACTGGCGTTCAACACCCCGAGTAACTCACTCTCTCGCTTCTTCTCTCTGCCTCTAGATGCCTCAGTTTGAGAAGAAGACGGTCCACATGAGGGACCCAGAGAGGGTGGAGCAGATCATCTGTGGTCTCATCAAAGGAGGAGCTTCCAAACTACAGGTAGGACAACAAGTGCTGACTGTGCTGCCCTGATCTGTACTTGTTCTGTGCAAGTGCAGCTATTTCCTGTTATGAAGGCTGTTTCTGGGGTTATGTTACAGTTAGGGTTTCTGGGAGTGACACTGGCAATGCATCCTTCTTCCTCCTCTATGTTGTTTAATTTCATCCACAATGTTCGATGCTGCCATCTCCTGGAGATAGAAATCTCAGACACTCTGGCCCTTTCTCAATACCCAAGTACGTACTGGCATACTTGGGAAGAACATACTTGAAAAGTACGACTGAAGTACATACTCACCAAGTACGGGAGTACACGAGTACTATCTCTTCAATTGGAACAGCAGTGTACTTCCTTGTTCTATTGTTTGAATGGCCGGTGGTGCCAAGCACTTAAGCCTCATTACTGCCACCTACAGTGTTGATGAATGAACATATAAAATACTTTTAATAAATGCATATATTGTTGTTATTTTCACGTTTTAAATATTTAACTTAATGTATTAATTCATGTTTATTAAAATATACAGTACCATGTGGAAAATAGATAAATTAGAGCAGTGTAGAGTAATATATATATTAGACACACACACGCATATACATATAAAATATGTGTATGTATGTATTTAAATATTATAGTGTCCATTATATTTAAATACATATACAATGACAGTGCGACTTTAACATAAATCTAACATTAATACTATACAAACGTTCACACTGTCATGTCAAAACGTTTACATTAAAAACAAAACAACATGAGAACACTTCCGGGTATGAGAACTGTACTCACTGCTCGTGTTCTTGAGAATTGGAACAGAACTTAGACTGAGGCTGATGAAGTTTTCACAAGTACGGGAGTACGCAAGTACGGACAAGTACGCACAAGTATGGAAGATGAGTAGCAAAGATGTGTGAATATGGCACCTCCTGGTGGTACTGAAGCACCGTAAAATGTTACATTTTACAGCAGCTCCAGTGTTTAAGAGGCAACTGGAGGTTTTTAGAAAGTGTTCTGATCGTGATTCCTTGGTGATGTCTCGAGAGATGGACGTCATTTCGATGCACGGTCCTCATCAGATTGTCCTTGACTCTGTTCCAGATCATCACCGACTTTGACATGACGTTAAGCAAGTTTGCCGTCAACGGCAAACGCTGTCCAACGTGTCACAGTACGTACAAGTCTCTGTCGCGTCACGTTTCAATGATGCCTGCTCAACGTGTATGTTACAGTGTCATCGTTCTGTTCATCTACGCAGATATCATCGACAACTGCAAGCTGGTAACAGACGAGTGCAGGCAGGAGCTGCTGCAGTTGAGGAATAAATACTATCCCATTGAGATCGACCCGCACCTTACAATGGAGGAGAAATACCCATTCATAGTGGAGTGGTAAGTCTTTCTCACCAGACTCAAGAACGTATTAATGAATGGAACCTGAACGCCACAATATTCAGTTCAATTCAATTTTATTTGTATCATGTCAAATCACAGCATGTATTATGTGAAGGCACCATACAGAGCAATGCACCACAACATCACAGTAGTGTTAATCGTGAGGAAATTTCATATTTGACACCTCTTGTTTAGAACAACCATTCTTGATCAAAGAGCTGAACAGACTTAAGACATAAAATAAATGAGTATACTGCAGAATTTAAATAGTGTACACGGTAGGGATGGGTACTGACAACCGGTACTTTCTGTACCGATTTGCGTCAGTACTACCGAGTATTGGTCCTGCCAGTGTTGGTTGCTGATGTGTCTTTTTTTGTTGCCCCACGTAGTCGCAGAGAGAGCGGTGACATATCGCGTTCTAGTCGGACGACTCCTCAAAAAGTAGGGATGCATTGATTGCCATTTTTGGGGCCGATTCCGATTTCTGATTTTTCAAGATGTTTGACCTGCCGATACCGATTTTAGCCGATTCAAATTTTTTAAACCACTTTACAGCATACAGAAATACATATATTTTTGCATATTTTCTTTAATAGAACATTTTAACATAGAAATACAATCAGTTCACATCCAATATACAACTAAAAATACAAAAAGGAATCACTACCTGTATGTGTAGTTTATTTAGGTAATATTCATATTAATATTATATTTACACATATTTCACAACATAGTACCTACAAACAAATAAGTAAATTAACTAATGACCAAGAGCGCAGATCTCGCCCTCTCGCTCGCTCTCTCTCTCTCCCGCCCCATGCCAACAATGCCTCTCTCTCTCTCCTCACACTGGTTTAAATGACAAACAAACAAATGCTGAGTGCTGATCAAAATTTTGTGCAAGTAATTTAAGGTCCTGACTCTTGTCTTAAATATGACAGGCTTCATTCAGTGATTGAAACAAATATATAAACATTAATGAAACGTTTACACGCAGAGCGCGCGCTCGCTCGCAAAGCAGACGGCAGCGCCGCGGCTGTGCGGATGTTGTGTAATCAAATACACCGGTATGGCCGTATATTAAAAATTCATATCATAACGAAAATAAAAACCGGTATACTGAGAAACTTTGTTTTACAACTGAAACACATTTCAAAAGTACCGAAATAATGTACCGTTTGGTACCGGTACCGAACTCCAGATACCAATACCGCATGGGTTCAATTATGAACGGTACCAATCCCTAGTATACGGACAGATGAACTTGGATTGAAAAGACTGTGAGAGAAGATGATTTAATGATTTAAATGTTTCCATGGTCAGATGTGTTTTGAGCAGTCTTGTATAACGTACCGAAAAAGGGATAGTTGAGTACAAGTACAAGTACAAGTATGTTACCGGATCTTAAATATCAAAAGTAACTTTATGACATAAAATGTACTTCGATTTTAGAAGTAAACGTATGAAAAACATGAGGAGTAATGATAGGGTTCAGTTCCTGGCTCTGCTAGTCTGTATTTTATATATAATGACCAGTAGGGGAAATGTAGATATATGGTACAGATACATTAATTTTGTACTTAATTACAGCAATGAAGCATTTGTACTTTGTTACATTACAACACTGGTTTTGAGAGACATTGGGAGAAAAAACAATGGTGTGTTGCTCTCTGCTGTCCATGTGTGATTATGAAATTGAGGGACAGAAATTGTTGTTTGCTTTGGGCTGGTGTATTAAGCAAAGGCATGTTTGTGTGTTTGTGTGTGTGGGTTTGCAGGTATTTCAAGTCGCACACATTACTTGTTGAGCAACGGATAGAGAAAGACAAACTTTCTGAGGTGGTGAGGGAGTCTGACGCTGCACTCAGGTATTTGTAACAGACACTTAACCACTGCTTATAATGTGTACGCAGGATTCTGTCATTTCCCCCGTGACCAACCGACATCTCTGCGTTTGGTTTCAGAGATGGCTTTGAGCAGTTTTTTGACAGCCTGCATGAGCGCAGCGTGCCTGTCTTCATCTTCTCCGCCGGCCTGGGTGACGTCCTCGAAGAACTCATCCGCCAGGCAGGGGTCTACCATCCCAACATCAAGGTCGTCTCCAACTTCATGGACTTCGATGATCATGTGAGTCCTGCGATGTTGGCGGTGGGAAAGTTTACCCTGGAGTTGCCGATGGTGACACGAAAGATTGACAGATTTTTACAGAAGTGACACTGGTGTCAACTTCCCCATAGGTGGAGAACCTTTAATTTGCATATGAGTAGGGTCAATACAACACTCCCACTGGTCAAGAACCTGTTTATTCCTGGGTTAAAATGGGTTTTGACCAGTAATACAAAATATGCGACAAAACAAGATCCATTCCATATTTCATATTAAACATATTGAAATAAATAATTCATAAATATAGAGGTGGAAGCAGATGATCTGCTGTAGCGACCCCTAAAGAGAGAAGCTTAGAAGGAGCTTAAATTCAGGGAGGTTGCTGTTCTAGTATTCAGGATATATATACCCATGTATTTTAGTGTATTAGAGGCTAAACTCAAGTCACACTAGCGGTCAAATAGCAGAAAAGACAGATTCCTATTATAGTCCTATTCTTTCTGATGGTTTCTCCTGTCCAACCTCAGTATAACAGCAGAAATGTGTTTCCTCCCCATGTTCACTGCTCATGTTGCTCATCACATAGGGCGTCGTGAAGGGTTTCAAAGGCGAGCTGATCCACGTGTACAACAAACACGACGGCGCCCTGCGGAACACAGAGTACTTCAAACAGCTGAAGGAGTGCTGCAACATCATCCTAATGGGTGACTCCCTGGGCGACCTGAGCATGGCCGACGGCGTACAGAACGCGGAGCACGTCCTCAAGATCGGCTTCCTCAATGACAAGGTACGGTACACAACCAGGGATCAAAGATGTGTCTGTGAAAGTTCTCTGTCCTTCAGGTGATGGTCATCTTTAGTCATTATGGCTGTAGGCAACTGGACTTATTTGAGTTCAACTGAAGACTTTTCACCTTTCATCCAAGTCCAGTTACCCACTGTCAGCACCTGTGAGGAAACGATGACCTGGATGCCATTTAATTGGACTTGTTCTTCATTCACTATACAAGCAGCAGCAGGAATCAGAATTTTTTTAATTAAGTGTGTTTGCCTGGGGGAACACGGTATGTCGTGGCTAGCATTGTTGCCTTACAGCAAGAAGGTCAGCAGTTGGAATCCTGGAGAGCCTTTCTTTGTGGAGTTTGCTTGTCCTCATGCATTTGATTATTAGGTTAGTTGGGCACCCTAAACTGACCATAGGTGTGAGTGTGACATTATATCCATGCTGGCCCTGTGATGTCTTATGTCAGCTGGGTTGAGCTCCAGCCTGCACATGACCCTCATGGGGAAGAGAAAGCAGGACATCCACCTCCACTACAGCTTATCAGTATTTGGCTAGAACAGCTTAAGCTGGCAGTTAGTTGAGTACAATTATGTTTCTTTCTGCTGTCCATTAACTTCAAAATGGTAGCGTTTCAATCTGACAGAGCCTAAATTAAATTTCCTTGTCAGTCTCAAAATGTTTTTCCTCGCTTTTCTCTTTGTAGACCACCTGTGTCATGTTGGGTCCATTTGTAAGGGAAGTCCAATTCACACTCATCTGGATGAGTTAGATCAACTTTGAGAAATGTCATTTAAATGTCTGGCTCGTCTTTTTTTTGTCATGTGATACGAAGGTACCGTGTTGGCTGTGTTGCATGAAGCACGTCTTGACAGTTTTCCTTCTCCCGCAGGTGGAAGAGCGGTTGGACAAATATCTCGAATCCTATGACATCGTCCTGGTGAAGGACGAGACGCTGGAAGTGCCCAACGCCATCCTCCAGAAGGTTCTATAACTCCATGTGGCCTGTGGGCCTTTAAACACCTCCATAAACCATTGTCACTGGTGCTGACTGGTCTCTACTTAAACCCCTCTCCACTCATGTGGGACCCCACCCACCTGAGTCGTACTCTGACTCTGTACACCCCCCACCCCCCACCACAGCGTCCTTTTTATAAAGGCGTTGGTCCTGAGGGAACTCTTTTACACATCCGTGCAGCAGCGTGTGGTGGATTTAGTCTGTTTCACTCGTTAACCATGTTCTCCTTCGCAGTCACAACAAACTCTCACTCCAGCGTTATAATTTGCACATTAGTGTCGTTATTATATTTTATATTATTTTTCCATATTGTCATTTTTTTTCTTTAATGCCATAAATCGGGTGCCCTCAAATTGACATAGTGATTTCCCAGCATGCCTGGCACCTCTTTCTCCACGCTGCTTTGTCCTTGACAACTGTGGAGGTCGTTCACGTACAAAAGAAAAGAAGAGGACCTTGGAAAACGTTGTTCGTTACGGGAATTAAACCTCCAATGCAGTATTCACATCACGAGAGTCTAATGTGAACAGGATAGCACAGCTAGTGCACAGATAAATGACATATGTATAAATAGAGTACATGGTTGTTTTTTAAAATCTAGTGAGAGCACATTTTGGGTCAATATCAACACACAAGAGAGGTTTTGAAGTTAAAATATTCAGGAAAAATGGCACTTTTCCTTGTTCTTGTTTACATTCTCTGCATAGATGATGGAAGTCTTCTTATGACGGAGTATTAGGGCCAAACAACAAGAATAAAGTGGTAATATTACGAGAATGACATTTTTGTATCATTATTTGATTTCATTTTAAAATTTAATTGCTCTGCATTTCTCATCTTGTTGCAGCTTTCCTGATTAATATGATTTTATTATCATAATATTGCAACTCTTTTCTCATATCACGACTTTATTCTTGTAATATCACAACTTTATTCTCATAATATTACGACTTTATTCTCATAATGTTGGGACTTTATTCTTGTTAATGTTCCAACTTTATTCTCGTAATATTACTTCTTTAATATTATGATTTTAATTACGTTATGAATTTATTCTCGTAATATTACATCTTTATTCTCATAATGTTGGGACTTTATTCTCCTAATATTACAATGTTGTTCTTGTAGTATTACGACTTTAATCTCATAATGTTATGACTTATTTAATATCACTCATAATATGAACTTATTCTAGTATTATCACGACTTCTTTAGTCTTACTGTGTTAATCTCATAATGTTAGACTTTATTCTCGTAATTTTACAACTTTATTCTCATAATGTTACGACTTTATTCTCTTAATATTACAACATTATTCTTGTAATGTTATGACTTCTTTAATATTACGACTTTATTCTCATAATGTTACAACTTTTTTTAATATTACGAATTTATTCTCATAATATTATGTTATTCTTGTAATATTACGACTTCTTTAATATTACAACTTTATTCTCATTATGTTGGGACTTTATTCTCGTAAATGTTACGACTTTATTCTCATAATATTATGTTATTCTCGTAATATTACGACTTCTTTAATATTACGATTTTAATCTAATAATGATATGACTTTATTCTCGCAATGTTGTGACTTTATTCTCACAATATTACGACACTATTCTCCTAATATTTCGACGTTATTCTTGTAATATTACAACTTCTTTAATATTATGACTTTATTCTCATAATGTTACAGCTTAATTCTAATAATGTTACAACTTTATTCTCAAATATTACGACTTTATTCTTATAAAACGACTTTATTCTCATAATGTTCCGACTTTGTTCTCACAATTTTACGACTTTATTCTCGAAAGATTAAATATTTTTTTCTTTTCAGGTTGGCCCCAATACTCCGTGGTATCATCTCTATGCCACATTTAATAATTTTTTTTTTTTTAAAAAGGACTTCTAAGGTTAAAGTAGACCTCTACAGGTGATTACCAGGAACTACACAAGTTAGAAAAAGAACAAGGTGAATTCCTGTAGTTTCTCATTTAACATTAAATGCTGCAAAGTTACAGTATACCTTAAGTATTGTGTCTGCAGGTGTGAGGAAACACAGTTTGACCTATTTATTTACACTCAGCAAAAGGCCTATTTATTTGTTCTGTAGTGACATTTTTTTGGAGGGGATTTTTTTTTACACTGAAACGCAACTGTTTATCTCAACATGTCACGTAAATATTCTCTTTGACTGTCTGTTTTTAAATGTTCTGCTATCACCTGCATGTTGCCTTTTCTTATTGTTACCTTTAAGTCAAAGAGAGAACAGACTAAAATATCTTAATTATATATAAATAAAATACTGTATATGTACGTGGGCATTGTATGGGAAATGTCTGGATTAGAATTTCCAGACGTATAGAGCGGTGCGTTTTATTTTTATAAGCTCATGGCTTTATCTCTTTGATGGTGTGAACTGAAAATGCAATAAAAATGTCATTTTGTGAACCGTGACTGAATCATAACGCAGAGAGCTCTGGGTTTGGCGCTATATAAAGGTGTAGTATGTAGAATTTGTTCCAATTTGTACTGAGAGGGTGCTGTCAATCAGTTTAATGTTATTTGGTTTATCGCACCATTTCTGCCAGTGCTGCGAGGACTTATTCATAAGGAAGTTGGATTTGTGTGTTCTAGTATATATAAAATTCTACTTTTAAGGAATTAATTTAACTAAATCAGGTGCTGCAACTAATCACTATTTTCATAATCGATTAATCATTGACTTGTTTAGTGCCTAAAATGTCAGAAAAACCTGGAAATGACGAAGGTCTTGAATGTCGTTTTGTCCAAAAAACTAAATGAATCACTTTTAATGATTTATTTGTAAAATAGAGAAACAAACTAGTAAATATTCACATTTAAGAAGCTGAATAATTAAAAATAAAATAAACTGATTGTCAAAATAGTTGACGATTAATTTAAACCAGATTATGCAAAATCTGACACTTTCCCAATCATGGAATCTAATTTAAATGTTAACATTTAACAGCTTCTCTGTTTCATGTTCCACAAAGGCACCATGTTGTCTTCAAAAGGTGCAAAAGATGCTAAACACATATGAAAGGCTTCTGAAAACACCCACAGGGATATTTATTTAAAAAGTCTGATTTGTATTAAATACAAAAACGTGATGAGTGATACTAACACTGCCGATTCAGTAGTGACATAGGAACAAATTGAATAAGCAGTAACTCAAAAGTTGTTTGGGGGGATCATCAAGGGATCACTTTGAAACGTGCAGAATATTTGGTTGTATTACCAGAAGTGCCCTGTAGGTGGCTCAGTGATTTCAAAGAGACTTTAGCATATCTGTTCAACGTGGCATCTTGTATTCTCTGGATTTATGCTGGCTTTTCAAGGCTCGTTGGTCTAGGGGCATGATTCTCGCTTAGGGTGCGAGAGGTCCCGGGTTCAAATCCCGGACGAGCCCGCTATTTTTAGTCCTAAATGGTTAACTTTTATTCTATTATCAAATAAACAAAATAGATGTGGTTGCAGGTTTGTTTGTTCTGTGGCTGCAAAAAAACCCAAAAACCCAAATCTCCTGCAGTTGCTAAATAATACAGTAATAATTACACGTAAATATGCAGTAAATGTACACGTTGATGGGAAGCTTGTCACATCAGCAAAAAGTCCTCAAGACAAGTGACAATTACAGAATGAAACAAGAGCAAAACAAGCAATAAAATCCAAATAAAGAAAATAATATAAAATGTAGAGGAGAAAATACACGTTACATACATTTTTTTCTTTCTCAAGGGAAATTTCATCTTGAAATGTTCAAAGAAAAATCTACTGTTGCTGCAGAAGAGTGGACCCATGCTTGCAGTACCACATAGCTCCTGTAGATGGCGCCAACGGGACGTAAGGTTCTCCAGCTATTCTGAGAACATGAGGAAAGTTCTGTCAACGTGGCATGGATACTTGAAGATCCAGACATACAATCTGAGGCATACAAATGTGGCTCGTTGGTCTAGGGGCATGATTCTCGCTTAGGGTGCGAGAGGTCCCGGGTTCAAATCCCGGACGAGCCCTGGATTTTTGATGGTTATGATAAATAGTTTATTGCAGTTCACTCAAACAATGCACACATCTGGATAAAGACAGCTATAAATACAGATATCTGTATATAAACTGACATATTCATATTAATCTTCATTGTTTACATATGTGATATATACAAGGCAGAATGTTTTTATTTATTTGTTTGTTTAAGATTCTCTTTTGTGTGTTCTTTCTTTCTTTCTTTAAATTAATTTACAGCAACAAAATTGGTCCTACCTGGACATCATAAACACAAATACGTCCATTTTAGACAGGAATAATTACATTTTTATGACATTTAAATCATGTATTTGTTCAAGGTGTCTTTGGACCTCCAATCTTGACTGCTTACAACCCTGTAACCGCCAAGTTATAAACCGTCCCTCAGAAATGCTACAAATATTGAGAACATTTTTAATTTAATTTCTTATGTTTTGTTTTTTATTTATTTATCATTTATTTAACAAAAATAAAAACTCTTGATTGTTACTGTGATAAGAGGACTCGTTTTCCCATCGGCCCCTGCATTTCCGCTCCTGCGCACTGCGTCCCAGCTTCTCCGTTGAGCGTCAGTGCCATGACAACAAGGGCGATGGGTGCGAGTGAGAGGCTGAGAAATGTGATTTTGTCGTGAACGAAAAGGAGCAGGAAAACAAAACACACCTGTGGCTTTTACGGTCTGGCTCGTCAACACGTGAAGGTGAGGGGGAAAACTCGCGGACGAACGCGGTTTCATTTACGGAGAAGTTACGACGACCTGGTAGCTAGCGGGCAGGTAACTTGGAGAGCTGGCTAATTAGCCAGCTAAGCTAAAGTTAATTCAGCGGACTAGCTTCGAGCTAATTCACCTGTGCCCGTTCCTCTGGCTATAACCGCCTTCAAAACTGCCCTTGAATGCGTGTGAGTGTTTAACGTTCCCTGGTCACAATTTCACTCAAAGATACCGTGACGTGACTCCTCCTGGGTGTATACTGTAAATCCACAGGTGTGTGTGTGTGTGTGTGTGTGTGTGTGTGTGTGTGTGTGTGTGTGTGTGTGTGTGTGTGTGTGTGTGTGTGTTGGTTGTAATGTAAAGGTCAGGAGAACACTCACAGCTCATTAACTCTGTGCCGTAGCCTTTAGTTGTATAGTTGTAGGACAAAGCATCTTTATTACACGGATATTATAATATAATATTTCCTGTCTCCCAGGGGCGGTTCTACGGGGTGTCCAACAATGCCAGTTCAGTACTTCCTACATTGAAATTAGTTAATTAAAAAGATTTGTTGAGTACTTCCTACATGACCAGAGCACAGACATCGTCTGACAGTCACTGAACTGAAATATGGTGGAACAAGTCGCGATTCGGCTCACGATCGCCGGCCTTCGACAGAGCTCTCTCTGACCAATCAGTGGCCAGCAGTCTGTCGACGATGTGTTTTATGCTCTCTGTAGGGAAATTCCTTAACCCATCCTCTTGGAACCTCCAGGCTTTTTGACCTGGCAGGAAGTCGAATTGGCAACCCTCAGGTTGCAAGCCCAGTTCCCTCTCCCCTTGGCCATGGGTTGCCTGTAAAACAATCCCCTATATTGTGAATTGAACCCATGCTATATGATTTATGACTCGTATTGTTGCGATTTGTGTAATATTGCAATGGATTTTTCTTAATGTATCCTCCAAGCACGACATCAATTTCTGTAACAATTATATGTAAACGGTGTAATATTCCTTTAACACCCCCCTCAGCTCTGTATGGCAGAACACTGTAGATGGACAGGAGGGATTCTCCTGCCCTGGATTAGCTGCCTGTTCCACCTGCTCAGCACAAAGCAGCTTGCCACCACTTGCCTCCTCCTCCTCCTGACTCTCTGCACTTGTTCACACTCAGACCATGTGACCTGTTTTCTTTAATCTCAGCTAATTAATTTAATCTTTCTATTTGTGACTGATCAGTGAAGAAACTAAATGAGAAATGTTTCCTGTCACTTTACGCCACAGTAGTAGGAAAGCGTCTCTGTGTATGTCAGATGTGTCCAACCTGTGATATTGTCCCTCGTGTCTTTCCAGTCTCTGTCCACTCAGAGGCAGCATGTCTCTCTTCAAAGCCCGCGATTGGTGGTCGGCAGCTCTTGGTGAGGGGGAAGAGTTTGACCAGGGATGCCTGTGTGTCGGGGATGTGGACAATAGCGGCACCGGACATGGTCAGTGCTGATGTTGAGTTTTTGTCATGTGTCTTGTCACATCCTCAGCGGTAGACTGGTCAATCGGATAATTGTATCCGATATTTTTTCTCAGCCATCCATCCATCCATTATCTACCGCTTTATCCTCCACCGGAGGGTCGCGGGGTGAGCTGTGCCAATCTTAGCTGACAAAGGGCGATAGGTCGCGTACACCCTGGACAGTTGAGTTTGCCAGTCCATCCAGGGACACGTATAGAGACAAACAACCATTAACTCTCATGGTTAATTTAGAGTGACCAATTGACCTAATCCCCATATTGCATGTTTTTGGACTGTGGGAGAAAGGCGGGATAAACCCACACACACACAGCATGCAAACTCCATGCAGAAAGGTAGAAAGGCCATTTTTCCAACTGGGGCTCGAACCTGGATCTTCTTGCTGCAAAAGCAAGAGCGCTAACCACTACACCAAACGTGTGGCCCTGTATTTGGTTATTCTGTGTTTTTTTAATAACTTAAACAATTTTTCATATTTCATATTTTTTGCAGGGTTTTGCGCCAAAAGATCATTAAAAATATAATAAAGTAAGACATTAAATTTCAAGGTTTGGGTAACACTGATCAACAAACAAACGATTCATTGAGAAAATCATCAGCAGATCAATTGATTATGAAAATAATCATTTGTTGCTGTTCCAATGTTGATATTTGTTGCTCCACACCACAGTCAAAATCCTTTCAGTCCATTCTCTTTCTGCTATTCCTCCAAATACCACTTGAGGGCGCTTATGTACCACCGTTTTGCAAACAAGTGCCTTGACTGTTCAGATGAAGTTGTCAAATATGCTGATGAGATACTTGAGATCTTCTTTGTGCAGCAGAGATACTAACCTGACACTTTGTACATTTTTTCCTTATAACTGGTTAGACAAAGTGGTCGTGGGCAGCTACATGGGAATGTTGCGCATCTTCTCGCCTCATTCCATCAAGTCCAGCGAAGGCACAGTCGCAGGCGCCCAGCTCCTGGAAGTCCACCTTCAAAACGCCATTGTCCAAGTGGAAGTGGGCAAGTTTGTCTCGTAAGTAGATCGACTCCAAATGTTTGATCCTAACCAAGCGTTTGACCATTGTTAATAGAATGAAACTGAACATCTGAACATTTGAACATTTAGTTTCAGCTGCAGCTAAATATTTTTTATTGTGTTTTTGTTGCACTTTTACACTTTGTGCGTCTTATTAGCTTATTGTTTGATTGAGACTATTACTATTATTGCTACTACTAATAGTACTATGACTAATAATATTTTTCATTTAAAGAACAGTTTTAAATATTCCCATTAATGCTTTACATTCACAATCCCAAATTTCCAAATTTGGAGGTATTAAAACATCAAATAGAAAACATGGCATGAATTACAAATTAAAAGCAGATTGAAATAGGAGCTGGAGTTCCAAAGGGAGGAGGCTGGTGTGGATAAAGCTCTCTCACCCCAGGTACAAAGCTTGATCCCGTGTGGTGGAGAATTACAAACAATAGTTTTTGTGTCTTTTTAGGTTCATATTCCACCATTTAATCCAGTGGTTCTCAAAGGTTTTATCCCGCCTGAGAAAAAATATTGAGCTCTCGAAGTGACACCATTATCACCAACGTTAAAATACAGTGCAGTGTTTCCCATTAATTAACTGCCACAGTCTCAATGAATGACATTGAATGACGTTGTGTCATTGTTTTTTTTCAAGATTCAATTTGAAATATTGTTGATATGCCTTTGAAAGTTCCTGTGGATGTTACCAACCTGTGATGTTCGTATACAGCAATTTACATTACAGTCAGTGATCTCAAAATGCACTAAAGAGATGCATCAGGCTTGAAAATGTACACACACCACCACCCCCAAGGGTCTTAGACCCTCCCACCGCAGTCTCCTAAAATCCTGTGGGAAACACTGCAGTGGTGTAAATAGTCCGGGCAAAGTCAGCTATGGAATTTTCACAGGAGGCAGATTTATTCCCAATAAGATAATTTGCTCTCTCATCATCCTCCTCTTCCTCACATAATACTTCACACACTGGTGTAGTGAAAATTGGTAAAGATGGAGCGAAAGCTTGGGTAACTCAAATCAGGCCTGCGCGATATGGACCAAAAGTCATATCCTGATATATTTAGGCTAAATATCCATATACGATATGTATCCCGATATTTTTTTATATATATACGTATATACATACAGTAGAACAGTATTTCTGATTTTCCTTCAAGTACCACCAGAGGGAGTTCGCTTACCACAGTTTGAGAACCATGGTTCTAATCAATTAAAGCTTTCTTTTCAGTACTGACAACCTGTTAAATAATGTTATCTTACTTGCTGATGAGTAGATACACATGTGCAGCCGATAACTCTCCTGATCACGGATAGAGTTGCTAATCTCCCTCCACCGTCGTTGGCTGGCTTTCGTCTATGTTGTCGTTTGTCGGTCACATGTCCTTTACCAGGGAGCAAACCTAAATCCCTCTCTCCTGAAGTCAGTCAGTTGCAGGTCAGAAGTCACTGTTGCTATGATTACAGGGCAGCGACTCTCTGACCACCCTGACAGCCATATCTCTGTTTGCGTCACTTGTGTGTATGCTCCTGCCCAAGAATTAATCACAGGTCCGTCTTTAACTCCATGTCATGACCTTGTGTGAATTATAAGCATTCATAGAATAGCTTGTAATATAGCCTGTCTTTAAACTGCCAGGCAGAAACACCCATCCATAACTCATCACGCCGCTTTTTCATTCATAGAAAAACCAACAGTCCCCGATGCGACTTACCACCACATTAACATGTCTTTTTTTCCCTTGCTGCTGTGCACGCTAACCCAAAACCACCACGTCAGGACTTTCTCTCCCTCCCCGTGATTTATCGTGATCTATCAGCCATCCAGCAGTCCAAACATAGTTCTGTTCATAATATCAGGCTAACCACTGAGTTGCTAGCATAGCTTTCAAAGCCAGAGAGCCCCGTCCTGCTTTGTTTTTGCACTGCATTGGCTCGGAAGGGTTGACCCCTCTGAGTCGAGGTTAGAGAAAATGACTTGTTTGGCAGCGAAGATGATTAAGTGACATCCTCACAGTTAAAGTATTGCAAAGTGAGGAAGAAGGAGAATAGTGAGAGGAATGATGTGGGGACAGTGACACAATAGAGTCAAATTTAATCCATCTTAACTTGGCAGGGAAGGGAACACGGTGAACCATGTGCCCTTCCTGATATAATGAATAATGGTGTGTGCCTGAAAACATCTTAAAGATTAACCAGGTTAACTGAGATCAAAGATCTATTTAACAAGGGAGACCTGACGTAAGATAGCAGCAGTTAACAAAATCATAACAGATAAATTATCATTATAACACTTGCACACAGTCAATCTGGACTCCAAAGTCTCAAGTATCAGTTGTCGAAAACCTAAAAGCTTTCCCAAATCAGTGGGAACTTTACAAACAAGAAATCGCAAAATGTCCAAAGAGCACCGATTACGACCTCCATGTTTTATCCAGTGGAGGGAGGACTTGTTACATGTTCACACTCTCCTTTTCCGGTCAGAAGACAAACTGCTGCAATTTGCGCTATAGCTGCAAAAAAAAAAACATATATAAAAGATAAATACTGTGTTGACCACTATTAAAGCGGACCTAGACCGGAAGTTCCAATTAACGCTGTTTTTTAGTGTGTATTTGCGTCATTACCTTGTTTACGAAGCCCTGAAGGTTCAAAACAAACAGTTCAGCCATTGCTGAGAACGCTGTTTTATTGTAATCTCGGGCTCAGCGAGATCTCTGAAAAAACCCGTTGCGGTTACATAAACAGCAGTTCTCCTGAACAGCAGATCCTCCTGCTCCGGGCACTAGTCCGGGTACATCCGGTTATGTACATTGAATAACGTCCGTTGTGGAGGTGTTTCACGAGTGACAGTGTCTTCTGACTCTAGGTCTGACTCTGGGTCAAAGTCATACAAGGGACTGCAGCAGGGAGTTGTGACGAAGCTATTTTTAAACGTGCCACCATCCTCAGTTGGATCACCCAGGCTTCACCTCTGACCTGGATGTTCTGGACACTCTCCTGCTATTATAGTCGCATCTAACCCACATAATCTCCCACTGAGGTCATAAACATAGGGCCATAAACAGGGTACACCCTAGACAATTAGCCAATCCATCGCCACATCTCTATATTATAGAGACAAACGTTCACAACCATTCACTCTCACACCTACGGTCAATTTACCTAATCCCCATTTTGCTTGTTTTTGGACTGTGGGCGGAAGCCGGTGAACCCAGAGAAAAGCCACGCACACACGGGAAGAACAAACTCCATGCAGAAAGACCCTTGTTCCAACCAGGGCTCAAACCTGGGTCTGGTTCGGCAAGAGCACTAACTCACTACACATCTGAAATCATCTCTTAAAATTGTCAATAGTTGATCCTCAAAGCCTGGTGGTGGCGCTGCTTTTACTTTTGCCATTAACCGGCGACCTTGAGTGTCTTGAAAGGTGCCTTCCATAATGCATTATTATTATTATTATTATTATTATTGTTAATATTATTGGTCTGAGCCCTGAGCCTCCCACTGCCTTCGTGTGGGTGCACAGTCAGGAACCTCCCTGAAAGTGAGCTTTCTGGGAAAAGCTCTGGTGGTTTGCCTCGCAGACTTCCCAGTATCATCACGCTGGCAGCAGAGTCCATCTAAATCAGTCCATTTGGAAGACGTTGTGTTTAGTTACCTGTGGTTTTCAGCACAGCATTTTTTTCAGAGGGTGGTGAACAATTTGGACGCCAGCCTCGACAGAGGAACACGCTGTAAATATTGTCAGGGCAGACTGAGGTTGGCAGGTTTTGTTGTTGTTTTTTTTGTTGTTGTAGGATCTTGTGGGATCCATTTTTCTTCCTCCCTTGTTGTTCTTCTCTAGACAAACATTACAAACAGTGGTTGAAAGTTAGGAAGGCAACATCTGTTCTTGGTCCAGCAAAGTGGACAGAGGCTTCTGTGGGTTTGTGGCAAAGTGAATATGTGAAAATCTAGGATCTGCAGCAATGAGACCATCATTTACACCTCAGCCATAACCAATGTGTATATGTTTTTCAGTGCTTTGAAGTATGAAATGGAGTGAGAACATGCTTCTGTCTGGACTGTAATAAAACAAGAATCCATTGTATAGTAACCTCATTCTCTTCACAGTTTCTCTCCACGAATTTCTCTATGGATTTTGTGTC
Source organism: Microchirus variegatus (assembly GCF_963457635.1). Lineage (NCBI taxonomy): Eukaryota > Metazoa > Chordata > Actinopteri > Pleuronectiformes > Soleidae > Microchirus > Microchirus variegatus. The sequence goes on from NC_139802.1 coordinate 19,261,810, forward strand.
CATCAAGTGTTTAATAAAGATACTAATGCTATAATGGACAGGAATCAATTGGTTATTCAAAATATTATGCATCAAAAATGGCCTGATTCTCTATGGTCGTATAATGATTTGAGGATTCCACTTTTACTGAGAAAATCAGTATTTGTTTTGCAGTTTTCTGATATTTATTGGGCAAATCAACTAATCGGATAAACTGAGAAAGTAACTGACAGATATCCGAAATGTAAATTGCAGCCATTAACAAAATATGAGAGCCAAAGTTTTGCTTTGTCACATCAGTATTGGTCAAGAATGTATGTGAATCATAAACATTACTTAAACATAACTAACAGTTACTTTTTCTCTTTGTTTAGAAATGTATTTATTACTGTGTTTTTACAACTCAACAACCCAAACATCTTTTTTTTGGAAATTATGTATTTATTGTGTATCTATTTTGTACAGCATATACAACAATCTGTGAAAGACAATAACTGGTAAAGAATATTTTTTTTCTCAGGTGTTCGGAGCTTCTTCACCTAGCTGTTCTTCACCCCAGGAAACTATCCGTCTATTCTGTCTCAGGTACGACACACACACACACACACACACACACACACACACACACACACACACACACACACACACACACACACACACACACACATATTATATCTTAGCAAGGACAGCCTTACCCCGACCATAACAATCAGAACTCGTAACCCAATGCTAACCTATTACAGCCCTAAAACCAGGTCTTTAATTGTGTATTTAAAAATGTCCCCATAGCCCTAAACAAAGCATTATCACTAATCTTAACCATAACCACAAATTTTAGACCTAAACTCAACCAGTTCCTCAGTTATTTTTGGTTTCCATGAGGACTACTGGTCCTAACAAAAGGCCTGAAGAGGTTGAAAACACCCACATTTCTTTGTACAGTATTCTTCCCCTAGCCCTAATTCTAAACCTGCTGATGACATAAACCTAATTCTAACCCTAAAACCAGGTCCTAACCCTCAAAAAGACAAGTATCCTGACAAAGATAGGTTTGAATCAAAATGTGTCGTCACAGCCTAATACACACAAACGCACAAACAAGAAGCTAAATACTTTTTCCATTTTGTGTCCTGAAACTCCTCACACTTGATGGTTTGTTTTCGTCATCCATTTTCAGTAAGATATTTGTGTGTGTGTGATCAGGCACTGCAGGGAACGTGGAACATGGGGACCAGTACCAGCTGAAGCTGGTCTATGAACACAACCTGAAAAGAACAGCCTGCAACATGACGTATGGCACATTTGGAGGAGTTACAGGTATGTCTGTTTATTTGTTACCTCATCACTTTTTCAGGAGAAGCTTTGTCCCACGTTCAGCCATTCTGTAGGAATAACAGTTCTCATGGAAAGTTTTACGGAACTTATCACATGTGACGTTAAACCATCATTGATATAGCACGGGACTGGTTGTGCATAATTGTGTCTTTTGGTAGCATCACTGTGACTCCTGTTGCATTAAGTCCTCTCTTTACTATTGTATCATGTGAGCTTAAAAACGCTACTTTTGTCAGCAGACCCTGGTTACTGGGTTACAGTGACATAAAATGGCAAACAAATTCTTAAAATATCGTACGCTTTACAAGTTGACATAGATTATATAAGGTGAGCCTTTTGCTAAGATGCTGAGCTGAGTTTTTTTTTTTGTCCGTGAACTATCCCATTCAAATTAGAGTTGGGGTGTGGGGTTTAAAGAATGCAAGTAATACAAGTACGGAGCACTCAGGTTTGCGTGTGTGTGCAAGTGAACATCTGTGCTTGTGTCTTGAGGTAATGAGCTTCACTGGACAAATACAAGAAACTAAAAAAATGTTTCTAAAAGGAGAAAAGGATGGGAGGGGGGAGGGGGGTTGGTCGTGGTGGCTCTCTCTCCCTCCCCCGTCATTTGGAAAAACCAAGTGGGAAAAGCCCTCAAGTAGTTAGCATCCAAGAAAAACACACACACGGGGAACCCCCTTTACATCAGAAAATAGTCGAAAGTTTTCAAAGAAAGGCTGTATTGTCAGGGTGTGTGTGTGCGTGTGTGTGTGTGTGTGTGTGTTAGTGGATAAATTACTGAACGTTGTGGCTTGGCGTCATGAACCTTTCCTTCCCGCCATGTTGGCAGTGTGTGTGTGTGTGTGTGTGTGTGTGTGTGTGTGTGTGTGTGTGTGTGTGTGTGTGTGTGTGTGTGTGTGTGTGTGTGTGTGTGTGTGTGTGTGTGTGTGTGTGTGTGTGTGTGTGTGTGTGTGTGTGTGTGTGTGTGTGTGTGTGTGTGTGTGTGTGTGTGTGTGTGTGTGTGTGTGTGTGTGTGTGTGTGTGTGTGTGTGTGTGAGACTATCTATGTAAATGACTCCATAACTTGTATACATAGTCCTCATTGCAGACACATATACTTCGAGGTTTGCATGGACACATTTGTCCACATCTGACATGTCTGTGTGTAGCAGCATGTGGCACACTTACACTCACCAGCCTCTTTATTAGGTACACAGGACACTTCTACTGCCCGTCTGCTTCAAGGTTCGATGTCTTGGCTATAACGAGTCGTTATTTGAGCGAGAGTTGCCTTTCTGTTGTCTCGAAACTTTTCTGATCATTGTTTTCACATTCAAAATCAATTCAATGAATTTTCTTCCACATTCTGATACTCTATTTGGAAGCAGCTTGTCTTGACCATATCTGTGGTGATCGTGTCCACATAGTATTCTTAAATAAGTCTTTGTCCTCACAAAAATGCAAAAACCACCTCTCCTAAATGCAGTGAACAGAATGCCAAGTCAGCAGGTGGCGATAAACCGAACTGTAAAGCTGTGTTAGCAGTCAGAATATCAGCGGTTGTTCCGGTGGGCAAAAAAACAATGGCACTAGTGAATGTGGACCACTACGTCTTTACCAAAGCAGTTTTTGCCCATCCATACTTGAAATGCAGCCCCATAGTCTTTTTTAAAAACGCATTCAGAAACAGCAGCGTTTTCAAAATTCTGTGTAAAAATCTGGGATAGTTTGGATAACAGGCATGCAGAATTTATTTAGAGTAGTGTGGGTGTAGCATACATGTGTAAATGCATTGCAGTGATTGGCTGAGTGGATATTTGCGTTAAGCAGCAGCTACCTAATAAATTGGCCAGTGAATGAATAATCACTTTCCCATCATCATCATCATCCCATTTTATTTGGGATGATGAAAATGTTCTGTCTACAGAACTGTCATGCTTTATGTGGGTTTGTCTTATAGTGTGCATTATTAAAGGCATGGTATCCCGTGCAACCTAATCCAGCTTCATTTATATAGTGCTTAATAACATTTTAAAAAGTGCTGTTTATATAAGAAACAAATTACTTAAAACAGATGATAATAATAGAATATTACAGCTATATTGTAGAATATTATTGCTCTCCTCTCCTTGCCTGTACAATTGATGGCAACCCTCCTCCTCCCTGGTATTTTTACCACTAGATGGCAGTACAAGACCTTGAATTATATGAATTCATGAGGCGTGAGGGAAAGTCCCAGTTATCCAGCTCCTGAGCCTCAGGGTTCAGTTGAAGTCCAGTTTCTCTGAGCCTGGTAGAGACACAGTGTCTTTGCTCAGGGACACTTCGGCAGTGCAGGGGCTATAGCTCCTCAGGACGTGGCTCAAGGATAAAGGCACAAAACAATATTTCAAATTTAAACTGTTTTTTAAACTCTAATTTGTTTTTTTTTCGACAGGAATAGAAGGGCAGCATTGACAGAGGCTTCAAAGTTTAAGCAAAAGCATACATTTTCAGACTTGATCTCGGTACAGGACTTCACGTAACCTGCGGCGGAGTCTTCACTATCAAACCGACTGTCTTTATTCCTGTCTCCGACACAGAGGAGGTCGGTTTGTCTGTTTCGATGAGATTCATCTCAATCAGGAAAGCTGTTTTTTGGTGCTCAACCCATTTTGTGCACCATAATGAGCTGATGTATTTCATTGGCTGCAGCACACACGCACACACCGCCTCGTAATGATTTGCAGACACACTCAGACCAAAAATACTTATACTTGTCCACAAAGAAACACATGCACACCCTGGAGTTTTATTTGTGTGTTGGTTTACCAAGTACAGAGTGATGGTCACAGCTCCGAGGCCAGACCAACCCAATGTCCGTTTATGTAGATGTGCGTGTGTGTTTGTTCAGCCGACCGTGTGTGACCACATTCTGCTCTCCAGTGCTCTCCAGTGTCAAGTTGAGTGTCTGGATTCAGAAGGCCTGGAGTGTATGTGCGTGTGTTTTTGCAAGTCGTGTCTGCTCTTACACATGAATATGGGCACATTTGTGTGTGTGTGTGTGTGTGTGGGTCTATTATAGCAGCCATTTAGCAGTGCTGTAGGCGCTGTAATAGCAGCTCTGTACTAATACTGGTCTAATAGCTGGGCTCCTTTTGGGTTTGGGTCACATTCAGGCCACACACACACAAATTTGCAATGCTATCCCTTTAAGGACTCTATTTGACTTCCATTCATTTGAACAGCAAAAGAAAAAGCATTATTCTTACCTTATCTTCAACCACATTTCAATTCTTAACCAGTTCCGAAGAAATTAGGTTGTGCCTCATTAGGACCAGGTCCTGATGAGGTCAGTTTTTATGCCAGAAAACGGGTAACACACACACACACACACACACACACACACACACACACACACACACACACACACACACACACACACACACACACACACACACACACACACACACACACACACACACACACACACAGCAATGAGTTGTCTTTTGATTGACATCCCACAGACACAAAACAATTTAGTTTTATTCCATTTGCACACACACCATTTGCAGCTGGGGAACAATGGTGGCTGAGTAATTTGCTCAGGTGTACCCCAGCCACAAACCTAATTCTCTTCCTCTTGGCCTTTTGGCACACTCCCTGATCTCCACCTGCACAAGGACACACACTTCTACACACTCTGCTTTGTGTTTTTCCCCTCTCACACACATTCTGAGGCGAGGTTGTGCCCACTGCACTGTTCGGCCAGCCTCTGTGCTTTGTTGGCTGCTCATATGTGCTTGTTCAACATGTCTTATAAATGACGCTAATGCGCCGTCGTTTCCTCCGCTGTGTCTGAACGGCCGCACTCTCATACTGGGCTCTTTGACACATTATACCTGGGTGTGGGCGTGTGGAATTACACATGCACAGTTGATGTTACGGTTTCGGCCTGGCTCTAATTTTGTAGCACTTCTCTTATTTCTGATGATACAGTACAGCCGTGTCGGCCCGCCTGTGTTGTTTTGACCCGTGCGCAGGTCTTTATGGTGGAAAACGACCGCTAGACACCTGACAAATCCACAAAGTTGCTTATTTGGGAGGAAGGTCCACTCTCTTGAGTATCCAGCTGTTTTTGGAGTTGAACAACCGGAGAAACGTGAAATTATCTTGGAGAGAAGTGTGTAATTTGGTATAATTACAGTGGAAATGGAGACTGATCATTTAGGTACTCCAGTTAGTTGCCAAGTTTATTCTTCATACATGTCAGATTCTATATTTTCTTGTGGGCAAAAACTTTTGTAATGAATGAAAGAAACCTTGGTTACCATAGTTCAGCATTTAATGAGAGAGCATTTAATCACTGTCTCAATTGTGTCTATAAAATTACATCGTTTGTTTTCAAGAATTGGCTAAGCCTTGGTATCAGGCTGAAGACCCCCCTAAGCACGCACGCACGCACGCACGCACGCACGCACGCACGCACAACAAAGAACACCACATGTAGAAAGCACCCAGTGCAACCAGCAATTAAATGGAACGTCTTCTTACTGTGAGTGACCTTATATCATAGCGTAAGGCTCATTGTCCCAGACTCTGTCCCCCTTTTGGGCTGGTGGTGTCGCTCTGTCACCTATTTTCTTCTCCGTTGAAGGGTGATGTTTTGCAAATGACTCTCACTCTTGGGGTCACTCTGGACCTCGTGCAGACCACGCCCCCTGCACAGCTTCCCACTCTCAGCCCACTTCTTTGCATTTTTCAAAATCAGGCATTAGGCAGAGTTGGCCTCAGTAATGGAGATTTAATCACCCTGTTTAAGCAAGTTATCATGAGGTATTTATGTGTGTGTTTTGTTTATGAATAGGTTAATTTTGCATCATGAATATGTTTTTATCGTGAGCGATATACTGTTCTATATGAACACAAACACTTTTATTTTTTATATTTTGAAATATTGGGAGAGTAATGCGTTGGATTTATTTTATTTTATTTTATTTTTTTTAAATAGGCTTTCTTTTAATGTACATTTTTTTGTCCCCGTTGTTGGCTCTTTTTTAAACATTGTTTAAAACACACACCTGCACTCTCATGGTGTTGTCTGTGGCGTGAGAGACCTTGTCCTTGAGTGTGTTAATGGCCACTCTGAACTCATCACTCTCACACACACTTGTTTACACAGGATTAGAGTGTAGGGGTGTGCGGCTTTTTCTTCCTAAATCCTCACTGATAGATGTAGTGTGTGTGTGTGTGTGTGTGTGTGTGTGTGTGTGCGTGTGCGTGTATTGTGGTATGTGAGTATATTATGCTGTAGGTGGCTGTGTCCCTGACCTCCAGTTGACGGCAGTGTGAGTTTTAATAGCACATTGAGGCCTAATTATAGTTCTCTGGTCGCACAGTCCCACTGCTTTATGGCCTGTGTGTTTCTCTGTGTCAGGGCTAGTATGACCTAAATCAGGCCTTTCCTGACAAACACACAGTTACACACTTTAATACCCAGAGCCGCGTGCAGGTGCTAATGGAGATATCAGATTTAGCCAGAGGGAGAAACACACCTCACAACACAACATGACTTCATGGCTGAAATGAAACAGAAGCCATGAATGTCACTCAGGATCACCATTACCCATATATTAAAAAAAAAACTAATACAAAAAGTTTTTAATTAAAAACAGGGGTCACAGGGTCAATGTCATAAAACGGGAACTGATAATCATGAAACGGTGCAATTAGCAAATCACAAAAAGGTACAATTTAATTATTTGTTAATTAAAACAATAAATAAAATAAAAGTAATGTCACAAATGGTTGGCAACAGTCTATATTTGTACGTTCTAATCTTTGCGTTATAATAAAGAGTAATTCAAATATTGATAATGTCCTCAAATCAAAAAACTGAACCTTCACTTTAAAAAAATAATGATATCATAATTTATATCAGAGTTGCCATATCTATCGGAAAAATCGCAATTAGATATTTGCCTCAAATTTGTTCACGTCTATTACACTCAAATTGCACTTTCTTGAACAGTTTATCCAAATTATATTTCTTTTGTAAGTTTGATATATTTATTTAATGGGAGTTGGTCACTCCGCACTCATGTCCGCAATATTTTCTAAACGCTGTTGTTTGATTTCCAACTTGTCCCTGTAAATGAGAGCATTTTGCACGTTTGTTTTTCCTCACTGGATTTAGAGTCAATTTGACTTGTTTTTCAAACACTTCATGAACTGTTTCTACTCGCTCTGCCAATCATTGCCTCTGAAAATGCAAGGGTGGCCACACCACATAAAACATTTGCACCCTCAACACCCTAGCAATTAATTGCTACTGTTATTTTTGGCCTGCACAAATATTATGATTGTTATTTTTCTGCTTCAACCATTGACTTCAATCTTGAGTTCTACTTTTGTATAAATTGTAAGAGGTATTGACGTCTGCTCTGTTGATTTAGATTTACTTTGGTCAGATTAGTGTTGTTTTCAAATTTGACCCGATAAAAGAGCCAAACTTTCAACATGACCTTAAAGTTTTGTGACGTCATAAAATACTATGCAGAGGCCTGCTTGAATAACTGAGTTTTCAGCTTCATCAGAGACCACTTATCTTGAGCCTTAACTGGAGGGCTTAACTTTGGGGTTTTTTTGTAACTCAAAGTGTCTAAAGCTAAAGCATCAAGTCAACTAAACTAAAGCTGTGTTTCCATTGAGTGGAATGTTCCATTCTTTGGCACCTTTGCCTTCTCTTGAGGTACCAGAGTAAAATGGTATGGTACGGTCAGACAGTCAGCTGATTGGGCGACAGAAAAACCCATGGAAGTCGAGGAAAACGTCTGCAGTCTATTCTCATACAAGCCTTGACGTGTCATTGAGCTGCTGAATGTCCTCCATTGTTGTCTGTTGTCATGGACTGAACCGTACCATGATTGAAACATGGCATAATTCAGACTTCCTTGAGGGGAACAACCACAGAGAGCAGAGATCGAGAGAGAGAGGCCGCCATCTTGTTCAAGCATATGTTAAATGGGTTTCCCACAGCTGAAGCCAACCACTCGACAGACAACAGGCCAAAAGCAGACCAGAACAGGCTCAGTTTGTTTGTGATGATGATTACAGCACCAGTACCATGTCATCAGGAGCGCCCTCATCAGTGACCCTCCAGTGAGGATGAAGTAATAGTATAAATGTAAACAGGTGCTTATGTGTTAGATCAAGAGCCTTAAACTGTTTCGTGCACTTAATCGGGACCATTAGAGTGGATGTGATCAGGCTCACCATGCCAGGTCTGATCAGCAGCCTTGCAGGTGAACAGGAAGTTTAGTGCGCTTTGTTTCGTTCATGCCGTTGGCTCTTTAATCAGCCGTTAACACCACAACAGTATGAGTGTGTCATGCATGTGATATGGTCTTTTAGTGTAACCAAACCATCTCCCTCTGCTCGTTCAGGTCACCACTCTCTGTGTATCCAGTCGATGGACGGGATGCTGACGTTCTTCGAGCAGGACAGTTACTCTTTCGGCAGATTCCTCCCTGGCTTCTTGCTGCCCGGCCCGCTGGTCTACAACACCAGAACAGACAGCTTTCTCACCGTGTCCTCTGCACGCCAGCTGGAAAGCTATAAGTATGTTCTTTTTCTTGTTTTTGTTTGGATGAAATACTTTTTACACTGACAGAATATTTATTTCACCCTCAACCTCATCCACATGACACAGGTGACACTTTCTGTCCTTTGAAGGGACCTCAGAATGGAGGAAATCATGTGGAATCTTTTTGAAAACATTCATAGAAATTCTCACCATCTGCAGCTGTAATTTAGTTGTGTAATTTTGTGTGTCAGTGTTGTTAATCAAAAACCTAATGTTTGTGCATCACAGTGTACTATCTGTTGGGTTATTTTTTTTTTGTAGCAGATACATGATTTGGGGTTATTTTGGGTCATTCACCATCTTTAAAATCAGCTGTTCATGGTTAGTGAAGCTGCAACATCTTAAAGGCATATGTTCTCTCTCCTGCTCATCTGGGTAGACCAGCACACACACATAAACTTGTTTTTATGTATTTGTGAGGACACATCATTGACATAATGCATTCCCTAGCTCCCTTGCCCTAACCATTAAAAAACTGGTAATCCTGAAAAGCTCTTGAAAGTTGTGGTGACCAGACAAAATGTGTTATGTTTTTGGACCTCACAAATAAATACACATAAATAAAAAGTACAGACACAGGTACGCACAGGTTTCAAATCTTAGTGTCTAAAATCTGGTCTCCATGTGGACTACTGGTCCTGACAAGGTCAGAGTTTATGCCAAAAAAAAAAGTCCTAAAGGGGCAACACACACTGTTAGACTGGAAAGTACCTCACTTTAATGTATGCACACGCACATTTGCCAGTTCCCTCTGGCTGCGACATGGGAAGCTTTTTAGAAGTGTGTGTGGGAGTACAGTGCGAGTGTGTGGGTGTATGCGTGGACATCTCTCCCAGCTGTTTGTTATCTGGACGCCCCTGGACCCCCCCCCCCACACCGGTACCAAGAGATTCTCCAGACTAGATATTGCCGTGGAAACGCTGACTTCACTCCTCTCCCTGGACACACACAAAGCGCACTCTGTAGTAAATTACACAGAGCTCAGCAGACACTTTAAAGCATCTTTATACACACACACACACACACACACACACACACACACACACACACACACACACACACACACACACACACACACACACACACACACACACACACACACACACACACACACACACACACACACACACACACAACAAGGCTGCATTAGTTATAGCTACAAGCTTATTTCCATTACACCTAATAACAGGTTCTCACTGCACCTTCACATTCATTTTGTAAACACACCGATCAGACAGGGAGTGTGTCATACGCTCAGGGTTTTTGCAGATGGAGAGATGAGATGAATCATCACCCAACACAGACGTGACAACACACCGTTACCTGGTTAATCAGCTGATATTTCAACGAACAAAATAATCAAGTGAAATAGGGTTAGTTTAATAGGTAAGGCATCAGAGATTCTGATTTTATTTTTTCTATCTCTTTCAATAAACTCAGCTTCCTTTGGTTTTAAACCACTTAAACTAACATATTTAAAGATCTCACTTTAAGTATCGGATTATGTATATATTATATATTATATTATAGTATAAGTTTCTCGATGTTTCAAAGAACAGTTGATGAACATTTTGTGTCTAGATAAACGGAGAATAACAATTTATTTGGTCACAGTCCTGATTAGTTTTGAAATTGAGGGATTCTTGGGCTCGGAGGGTGTTTTGGTTGTAGTTATTCTAATGTGGAAGTGTCTGTAACCTGTGTATTTTCTAAACTACTCCACTGGTTTGTATTTTTTGGATTTGTACTTTTTATTTATCCCCGTAGGAACAGTCCCTTTCTGCTTTGAACCCATCCTCTACTAGAAACCTTCCTAGAATTAGGAGCAGTGGGCAGCCACTGAGCAGCACCCGGGGAGCAATAGGGGTTGGGTACCTTGCTCAGGGGCTACTCAAAACCGACAACCCTCCACTTACAAGCCAAGGTTCCTTTTCACTGACTGATACTGAGTCCACTTCTCACATGATTTCATTAAATAGAAAACATTTTCGTCGGTAGTTTACACTATCATACACCATGATGTCCAGTTCTAAAGCTATGGACCAATTTAAACTGACATATTTTAATCTGGTCATATGGTGTGACTGACATCAGATGTTTTGTCCTCTCTGTAAGCTCCACCTCCACTCTCTCATCTAAATATAGCCTCCTCTGTTTTAAAAACAAAAAAACAGGATGACACTTGACAAATTGTAAAATTGTGGGGTTGACACTCACTGGAGTAGTGAAAACATACATGTAGCCACTGATGAGCTTGGGCTTCCTGACTCTTTTATATATTCTGTATCAGATGTCGGGGTAAGGCCTTCCTGACTGTTACACATTTCATATCAAATGACTGGGCAAACTGTTCTGCCCCGCTCAGTTTATTTGGCTTGTTGGACTTTCTCTTGCCGTGATGAATGAGTGTGTGTGTGTGTTGGCATCAGCTTTGAGATTTCAAGTTTGTGTTTATCCGTGACACTAAGAGGGCATACGTGTGTGCGCGTGTGCGTGTGCATGCGTGCGTATATAATGTGCATGTGCGTGTGTGTGATGTACTGTATATATTGAAGGTAAATGAGTGTTGTTTGTGGACTTCAGAGAGCTCGTGTTTCATATAAATGAGACAACTGTTTCCTTAACCTCGGTGTCCCAAACTCTACATGATGACTGATACTGTCTGCACGCACACACACACAGGTTCGTGTAGCTGTTCTTCTGAGGACATTGCATTGATTTCCATTCATTTGGACAACTTAACCACAGCCTTATCCTCACACTGCCGTTCGAAAGTTTGGGGTCACTTAGAATTGTCCTTCTTTTTGAAGGAAAAACACTTTTTTTCAATGAATATAACATTAAATGAATCAGAAATACACTCTATACATTGTTAATGTGGTAAACGACTATTCTAGCTGCAAACATCTGGTTTTGTACATAGTTGTATAGAGGCCCATTTCCAGTGTTCTAATGGTACATTGTGTTTGCTAATCACGTTAGAAGACTATTGGATGATTAGAAAACCCTTGAAAACCCTTGTGCAATGATGTTAGAAAAGCTGAAAACAGTTTTGCTGGTTCTTTGACGAAAGGGCAAAATTATTATTTTGAATAAAAAAGAACTCTTTTGATGAATAAAAGTGTGACTTTTAATGGAAAACACAAAAAAAATGTATAGGTGACGCCAAACTTTTGAACAGTATTGTACCCATAACCAGTTAATACCTAACACTAAACTTAACCTTAACTTTGACACTGATCAGTTTGTAAGCAAAGGTCCTAAACCATACACACACACACAAAAACTGTGTCCATGTGTGAGGGTGCACTTGGGACATATTTTTAATTGCAAACAAAGAAAAATCAGTCCCAAATGTACAAATGTGTTACAGCCAATGGTGCATTTATGTGCATTTTGTTACCTTTTTGGGACGTCTTTTGGTATAAAGACTGACCTCGTCATGACCGGTAGTCCTCATGAGGAATAAAGCCGGGTTCTAATGAGGCAGAACCTCATTACTGAGGCCAAGGTTAGGCATTGACGTTAACTGATTAAGGTTATGTTACTTAATGGGAATGTAAGGTTTTGGGCTGTCCAAATGAATTGAAGTTGATCCTGTGTCCTAATGTAAAAAGCTGCGTGTGTGTGTGTGTGTGCTGGTCCTTCTCATATGTAGTTGTATAATCATATAATATTGTGGTGTTTTAGAATTCTTTTCAGTACACATGAGCCTCTGTGGGATTTTTCTCTCAGCATATCAACTCACACATAGCACACATATACATGTATTCACAAAAAGTTTTGATTCATTTATACCTTAAAACCATCATTAGTGAAGCATCCAAGAGAAGGGTGGGATTGAGAAAACACAGTCCAAGAGTACAGTTATTCCACAGTGCTGTTGTTTCAGTATTATTAGGTCATTTTTAATCCATTCATCCATTCGGGAGTCAGCTGTCAATCCAAGGTGTGCTGCGTTAAAAGTGTAAAACCACCTGACATGTCTAATATACGTTTTAGTCCGATTTCTTCCCCAGGAGACGGTCACGGTGTGATGAAAAGGTTTCTCTGCTGGCGGTAGTCCATAAAGCAGCTCGTTAGTCTGCCAGCCGTTTCTCACAGAAGCTCAGTGGGTGCTGCTACTGTTCACGTCGGTATAAAACTGTAAATCTTAGATTAGCTTTAGAACACTTTGGTTTACACTTGCGATCACATCATGTGGTTGAGGGAGTAGTGTGACAATTTCATCTACGATACAAAGGAAATGAATACAAGATTATATAGAATACATATTTAAATGACCTTTCACTATGATGAGTCATAATCTCCCTGAAATATTTTATGATTGGTCAACGTCACCAAATTTCACCAAGGCTGAGTTGCGCTTTTTGCTAGCCTGGTCACTTTTTCAACATTTGTTCAATACAGAGCTCCCCCTACAGTTTCGCAGTAAAAGCAATTTGTGTTTTTCATAAGACCCGAGGCTTTGCCTCCTGATCTTGCAAGGCTGGTTTCCCGCTAACAGACAGTTGGGGCAGTGGAGGCAGCCTCCAATCTCATTTAACCATCACAGTGATTATTGATTAGTAAGGACACAAATGTGTCTCCTTTCTCTACCTTTACAATTGCTAACATCACATGGAGTAATCAGACTGCAAATTGCATTATCCAGGTATGTTAGTCAGACTAAGACTAGCTAAATTTTAGTCAGACTAAAGTGTTTACATGGCATTAAAACTAAATTATTGTCTTTGTCCGACCAAATCGGATTTTAACGTGCATGTAAACGCACTGACTGAGAGGTGTAATGCTGCCCTCCACAGGAAATAAAAGGTTTACATTCAACATATAGACCAGTGGCATGAAGAAATGCTCAGACTGCCTTAATGGCAGGATTCTTCTCAATATTTATAATTGGTTTTAAGGGGAAAAGAAGAAAGCCCCATTTCATCCACTTCAATAAACAACAACTCCAGATGGAAAGTCACTGAATTACCTCGGAAATAAGTATTGCAGTTAAATCTCTGGTGACTTTAATACAACTTAATTATACTTTGTGGAATTAGGGCAGCAAATACAGTACGTGCTGCTCTATGGTGCCAGCCTGACTCAATTTATTTTCTCATAAAAAATGCTTACGAAGAGAGACCAACACCTTCCTGGATGAGTCTCTCATACATAGGTCATATTGGTGTATAGGCCAAACGATCTGGGGTTTATTTCAGCCCTGACACCTTCGATTAGCAGCAAGTTTATGGTCCAAATGTATATTAGTGAGAAAACTGTGAGGGGATAGATCGGCAGCTCTTTGGTGTTTGGTTTGCGGTTCTGAGTCGGCCTCAGTTCGGCTTGGAGCTCTCCGTTCCTCCAGGTGTTGGAGCTAAAGGATAGATTCCCGCCAAGCTGCTTTGACCGCCAGCTGCTTACTGGAAAACTCCTGATGCGGAAGATGCCAAAATCAACTGACCACAGATCAGTCTGAACACTTCATCCTCAGCCAGTCGCCAAATGCTCTCTGATTAAAACTGATCGACCGCAGTTTCAGGGAACAGCAGCTCTCCTGGAGTGTTGACTGACCTGACAGGAGCTGTAAAGGTGAAGGAGAATGTAAGACACTAGACATGAATTTAATAATGAACATGCTCTACTTTTATTTGAATGTGAATAATGAAGTGCACTTGGATTTCTGCCTTATTCTCACAGATGACATTTCTCTTAGGAAAATGACCTACGTTGTTGAGGTTAATGACGCACAATCTGCAACCAGAGTCACGAAGAGTTTGACTTATTCCTTTTTTGGAATGGAGATAATTAAAGCTGTGGTAGGCAACATGGTTTTTTGCACAATAATTCCATAATAAGCTGTCAGCGTAATGTAAATCATGTTGGCTGTAAGGGGACTAGACTTTTGCACCTTCTCCAGCCAAGCGCCGCCTCCATGTCTGGATTCTCCAAATGAATATCTTGCTGTCATGAATGCTGTATGTCATATGTCTGTATGTCATATGTGAAGAACAAACTCCAGTTACGTTAGTTCATTTCAGATTTTGACGTATCACTGGGAACTCCTAAGTAGCTGCATGCCATTTTAGCATTGGTAAGAGGTGCCTTCAAATTTAGAAATAGTCTTTTGTCAGCATGGACAGAGCCCTTCAGAGATGGACCTCTTTGCATTTCTGCAAGTGCTTGCTGGCAGTTTTTACTCACTCTCATTTGTGTGCCTGTATGTTTTGAGTTGTACATGCCGTGTGTTATTTGTACTCTCTTATTTCATTTTAGGGCCTGACACAAATCATTTTATTTCTAGCTAACTGTTTTTATAGCGACCCTGCAGACTCTTATACTGTGCGACATATGCTCTAAAGGTCGACTAATGAGGGTACCTGGATCTAGCATTGGCTTTTTGGTAAAATGGTATCACCTCTTTGTCTATGTAATTCCTTTCAAGTCAATTAAAATAAGTTATAACTGAACAAGGAACACAAATGTAATATCCATAAAGTTTTATCCACCATTGCTTTGGCTTTCATCGTTTGGGAAACGGTCATGTGTCCATCTTTATATACACGTCACATTAGGGGACACAGGCTTTAAATGACACACCGATGTTGCATAATTCCTACTAATGCTACAGTAGTTGAATTCAAATGTCCCTGCTTGTGTGTGTGTCTTCCTCTCAGGTACGAAACTTTGGCTGTGGCTACAGAAGCGGAGAGTCGACAGGATCCTGACCTGCCCCTCAAGACTGGAGGTAAAAGGCTGACGGTGAGTCCAAACACAGCATTAACAATTATTATTATTTTTATTATGAACAACAAATTTTGTTTTTCTACCATTTCCACCTCCTTTCTAACAGCAGCATTTGTCTCTGTTGACAATACACAATAAAAACAAGTTGTGGACTATACAAGAGAGTGCATTTATGTACAATAGCAGCCCTAAAGCGCATTGTGAGGCACAATTAACGACGTCTAGTTCAAACTTTAATTAATGGTTGGCCATTCAGCTAATGGCTGGACATTATAAAACTGCTCTGCTGTATCAGTAATAACAATACTGACAGAGAAATCAATAAGTCAGCAAGAGGGCTTTAGATCAAATGTAAATAAATGTCGAGTGTATTACACATTAGGTCATAATTAGTCCTGAATTTAAAGGAACATCGCGAGTGTGGTGTTGACGTGTGTGCACGTATGTTCTCCTTCAGCCCGACTGGATATTTGTCCTGGGTGAACAGGCGCTGGCCATCTCTGTGCCCTCTTTCTCCCACTCCTCCTCCTCGATCTTCATCCTGGGCGAGAGAAACCTCTACTGTCTCAGAGACAATGGCCAGATTCGCTTCATGAAGAAGCTGGAGTTCAATCCCAGCTGCTTCCTCCCCTACGCCTCAGGTAAACCAGGATCCTGTATTTGTATTTGTACATAGGCAGTGGTACTTTCTGGAGAAGTGAGTTGGGGCTTTGCAACTTGAGGACAACAGAAAAAACACCTTTGCCAATTAACACCTAATAAAATCCACACCAGCTGCATGAAACTAAAGGTTTTAGCACTTTGTAAACCCCAAACTCCCCCACACCAGTGTCCATTAAAAAAATCTGTGATTTGGTTGACTGCTGCCTGTTACTTGGGGTAAATCTGAACGAAGGCTTCCAAACACAGACATCACAGAATATCACAGTTAAAGTTACTGATGGGGGCAGCAGCAGACCATGTCCTCCTTGTATTTTTTTTTTTTTTTTTTACCACTGCAGCAACACGAAACTCAACATGCATCAGTTCACCTGCTACAAGCAAACACATGAATGTAAGTGACGAGTACACAAAAACAAAGCGCGCGGAGGCCCAGCGCCACATGATTGGCTCCAGAGGAAGCTGCCTTTGGCAGAACATGACGGAATAAGTGGAGTAGCCCTGCTACATTCATTAAAACAAAAGAGAGCAGATGACTAACTCAACAGTGTGCAGCACAGCACATAAACACATGGTGCAAAATGAATTTATGCCGTAATAAAAGCAGACTCTTAGAAGTTCTTTAAAAACACATGGAATAAAATAAAAGATAACACAGTTAAAAAAGGCTTTCCTAAGAAAAAAAAAGGAAATGAGGTAAGTTATGAGGTATGGTTATTTGAACTTTTAATTTAATCTTTATTTTATCAGGAATAAAATGAATTAAGACTACCTTCTGGCTAAGAAAGGCAGCAGTACATATACAGTAGGTGTTAGATGGGACAGGGTTACAACTTTTCAAAAATGCAGCATTCAGAATACAATTTCATTTTATTTGCACAAAATATACACAACTCAAATAATTAGCTAATGTTCCACCAGTAAGACCAGGTCCTTCACTTTCAGATTATTTTGTAGATTATTCCAGTCAAAGGGAGCTGCATATTCATGCATCTTGCTCCTTGCACTTTTCTGACAGCTGTAGGCCGGAAGACGTGGTGGAAGCAAAAATTCAAAAACAGATTTTAGCCACTTAACAAATTGCTTACCTAATAATATTCAAGTCCGTCTGTTTGATTTTAAGAATAAGATCGCTGCTTAACCTCAGCGTTGATCAGCCTTTTTCCAATTGAGGAAACTGAAGTCTGTGTCGATTAGAGCTGCAACGGTTATTAATGGATTACTAAATTAATCATCAACTATTTTGATAATCAATGAACAGGTGTTTTTATAAATAATTAAAACAAGTTTTCTGATTTTTAAGCTTCTTAAACGTGAATATTTTCTGGTTTATTTGCTCCCTCTAACAAAGGAATTAATCTATAAACACAGATGGATGTTTTTCAACATTTTCTGACATTTAACGGACCAAACAAAGACCGGATTCATTGAGAAAATAATCATCAGCTATATCAGTGTCATTTTTAGCTCATAGGGGCCACGGGAGTCACCTGTGTACTGCTGTGTTACTGAGGAAAGTCAGGTTAAAGGAATGCAATCAGCAAATGACAAATTGAGGAGTTAAAATAAAGAAATTTTTCTCTGTGAAGAGGATGTGCAGCGGGAGGCTACAGCGCAGACGATGCTGACCATCTGTCAACGACATTTTTTAGGTGGGGGAATGATTAAAGGTTTTGACCCCTGCCTGATTGCAAGCAGCATGCTTATCAGGATACGGCCAAACCTCCAACAGCTCCTCTTCAGCATGAAGTGATAAACAATCTTTATACAAATGTTCCCCCGTTTTTGTTTTTTTTGTTTTTTTTACAGCAACAGAAATATCTGTCTGTTCAAGTTTATGCATCGATGTAACCATGACTGTTGCACTTGATCTAAAATGCAGTTGAGCGCTGACAAATGGAAAGAGGCAGCAAAAACAGGATGTGAGGAAATCAGGAGGAAGCGTCCAGAAGGGAGGATTGATGGAGAGATTGCGAGGGAACAGCCAAGATGTTTTCGATATCTGTTTTCAATTTTTGAATGAAAATCTCAGCCGTTCAAAGTACTTGGCCACTGTCTCGCTGTCTGTTCCAGGCATCAGATAGATTATTTAAATCACTCGTGGAAATTGGCTATAAATTCAATACATAATGTGCCGGCACACAAAAAAAGCAGCTTTTATTGCGACATGAGTCCTGTCAACAATCAAGAGCATATAAAAATTCCCACATGGTGGAAAGACAGAGACTCCTGGGATTAGCCCGCTGCTGCTGCTGCTGCTGCTGCTGCTGCTGCTGCTGCTGCTGCTGCTGCTGCTGCTGCTGCTGCTGCTGCTGCTGCTGCGATGTTCTCTGTCCATACTTTAGTTTGTTGTTTCAAGGCCAAACATTAGTGACTAAGTGACTGTCAGAGCTGCCATCGATCATCCAGCAAAGTCCAGGAAAACACTGAGTGGATATTCTAGTTGAGGGTGCAGTGCAAATGAGGATAGACAACGGTGATCTCTTGAGTGTGTCCCAACTTTTTTTCTTTTTTTCTTCTGGCCTTCAGCCTCACAGCTGCCTCTGCTGGACCGCTGCCCTCGCTCTCCCCCGTCTACCTCCTCACGTCTGTCTCAGAGAACTTTACTGCTCAGCTGGAACGCACAAGCCAAGGTTGAGGTCCCGTGTTCAAATCATGATCAAACCACAAAATCAAAAACGTCCTTTTGAAATAAAAATGAAATGAGCCAGACTCGTGACAGAGAGGTGATAGATAAACTCAGATTGGGGCACAGAGGCTCACAGGATGATTTGACGAGGACGGCGACGATGCAAGTCTTGTGATGACCTTCGCAGTCGTCGTAACTCTGTCTTATGGAACACACATGGTAGATTTTGAATCCTCTCCAGTTATCAGCAAAAAACAGAAGGGGGTGGGGGGGCAAATAAATATCGGCTGCTGTATTTCAGCCTTTTGTTACGGTTTCCTCAAACCTCTAAAACCAACCATTCCCGAAACTGAAGATAATCTGAAAATCCTCTGAGGTCCACACCCAAACCTTGAATCACGATTCTGAAAAACGCACAAAACTGGGATCAATAATTCCCATATATAACGCTGTTTTCATGTGAATATGAGGGTAGAGAAATTCAATTTTGTGATGATATTTGAAACGTTTAGCTTCACAACAAAGTGCGTAATTATCGACATAAATAACAATTTAACATTGAGTGCAAATACTGAAATGTTAGGCCTGTATGCTGACACTGAATACTTACACATAGAAGTTCACAATATTGCTATATACTGTATATAATATAGATGCTAGAGTCGGATAAAAGAAAAATGGCACCTTCCTTATAACAGAGGTCTCAAAGTCAAATGGCCAAGTCCAACTGTTCTGTGACTAGTGGGCAAAATAAGCTTAAGATTATATGACAACATTTCCATAATTACATCGCAAACATGTTTCTTTTTGTTAGGATATTTAATTGAATTTCAAAATAAAAGCATCTTGAACGATACGTATACGTATATGTGGTGCGGAATGCCTTATAAGCGTTTCTTAAAATGTATGTGATGTATTTTACGGCAATTTAAAACAATTACAGGGCTGAAAAAATTTATGTATAAAATTATCTTTCACGGCCCAACTGCTGTACTGGACTACACTTTGGGAATAACTGCGCCACACAATTTACAATTTATATTGATTTATCAAATATTAAAGAAAAATAACAACGTGTCAGAGTAGAGCTTACCGAATCAAGATGGTACTTGAAAGAGTCAGTGAATTTAGATTTAGTTTAGATATTTGAGCAAGTAGGTGACAATAGAAAGTTGAGGGGGGGAAGAAAGTAGGAAAAGTGGAAACTGAGAGAGGAAGAAATGACGTAGAGAGAAGGAGTAACTGAGGAAACGGTGGTGGAAAAAAAGCGCCATGTTGATGTTCATCTTGATGGCGACGTAGCTTGGACCTTTATAATTAGGTTGTAATTATAAATTCTGATGCTGCGATGGAAGGTGTGTGATTGCTTTGATGGGGCACCGACACACCCACACACTCTGTCATTTTGACCCCTGCTCTTCACCACCCTTGCTGACCGCTGCTGCTATTATTATATGCCTTGTGTTTTTCAACTGTGCATGTTTGTTTTTGCGTGTGGCCACCACCTCAGATCTCTCTAGGTGGTAACCCTGGTGGGATCGACTGGACGCGTGTGACTCGGCACGTTTGTCGAAACAAAACATTAGCAGTTGCAGTTAAAAGTTTCTCATCCGTGATTCATGGCAGGACGTGAACGAGCAGCTTTATACACACACACCTCCAAAAACTGACATTGTCTTGAATTTAATAAGACAATATTCAATACATAAACCAGATGTAAGATGTGAAGATATCTTTTTTTTTTTCTATACAAGTGAATGCAAGTTGCAATCATCTTAAAGGGCAATGCCACCCACCACAGGAATGTGTTATTTTTGTGCTCCAGGGTTTTTTGGACACATGAATATGTGCCACTGTTTTCCAAAACCAAAGAATCATATACAAAAACGGTTGGATTTGTGCTGCTATGAAACGGAGGCTGGGTTCCTGACCATAAATGACTAAGTTTAATCATAGCAGCTGAGCACGGTTTCTATTGTATGTCCAGTAACGAGCACACGGCCGACTCGAGACCTCATCCGGGGGTTTGATCTCACAAAGAAATCCTTGTCCAGAGTTAAAATGAAATGTCAGTGGAATATTTCATTTTGATTAACTTTAGTACATAATCATACTAATGGTACACCCTCTCCAATATATACATCTTCAAAAGGCTTTCTCAATCCCTGTACCCTTATACCATAAATGCAGGCAGCTTGTTGAAATAAAGTATGCGTATTATGCACACTCTTAAATAAAAGGGAAAAAAAGAGATAAAAAACTGCTGGAAGCTGCTATTTAGGGTTTCGAGTGGGAAGGTTTTATATTGATGTCGCTATCATCTGAAAGAGATGTCAGGAGAAAATTTTGGTTTCCCAGATTCTTTATAAGTAGGACCCACTTTTAAAAGACAAAAAAAACCACGACAGGGCAGATGGGTAATGGGAGGGGAGATAATAATATTTTTGGCAGATTTGGTGGGTTTAAAAAGCTTTAGTCTCAGAAAATACTAAAAAATTGTGAAACTTAAGAGCGGGGATTTCTTTTTGGGTCGATGACGAGGTGAAACTGAGGACTTGAAAACTGTGGTAACAGCACGTTTGAGCTGAGCAGCTGATTGTGGAGCAAAATGCAAATACTTTGTATATTATATGTGCTCCAAAACATGGTGGCAGGTGTAATATTCATGCGTTTTGAAAACAGAAATGTAGTAAAGCAAGCCAAGTTTATATTCATAGTACCCATTCATAAACATTTAAACTTTACAGAAGCAGAAAATACATTAAAGAAAAGACTCAAATTTACACAAACATTGGAATCAAAATAAAGAAGAAACAATACATTGCAGGTAAAAATATCTTGGGATTTAAAAAAAAATGGAATTAATATGTAGAATTCAAAGTAGAGTACATCTTTAAAAACAATAAAAGCAGGTAAATAATTTATGGGAAAGCATTGAGCATTTGTTTCACCAACGAGCAACTGACAGAAACGAGGGGATATTGTGACTGTGATAGGTTTTTTACAGCTACTGAGGGTTGAATCCACTGTGACGAGCAACATGAAACAACCATTCATTAATTTCTACTTCTGGTCTCCCGCAGTGACGGACGGTACCACCAACCTGTTGCTGGGCAACCACACCAACATGCTGCTGGTTTACCAGGATGTGACTCTAAAGTGGGCGGCCCAGCTCTCGTTTGTGCCTGTGGCCATTTGCGTTGCCAACTTCCCGTAAGTACGACCTTTAACAAACACGTGGACTGCATGTCACATGTTTACTGACGTGAGACTAGTGCTAGGTCACACTGTACTGTCGGAAAGAGTAGAAAAAAAACCCCAAAGGTTTCAAAGTGTTTCCATGTGTTAGCTGTACTATCACATTGAGACTCACATATGTGCATGTGTGCATGTGACACAGATAACAAATACACACACACACACACACACACACTGCAGCTATGTTCTTTTTATTTATCAGTCTGTGAAATCCGGCGTATTATTCCTGACAGGAAATCACCCGACAATGTTTTCCAGCTGGCCAATCAGAGCAGAGCGGGGGAGGGGCGAGCTGTGGCCAATAAAGTGGCTTTTCCCACACATGTCCAATCAAACCGCAATTTGATACAATTACTGCACAAAGTACAAACATGGCTGAAAAATGATGTGTGTGTGTGTGTTTTAGATGCAGGAGATAGTGTGTGTCTGCATAACTGTTTGGTTTAGTTTCAGGCGGTGTGTTATTTTAAAGCACTTGATAGTCATCATCATCATTTTCCTTGTGTTGGCAGGGCATTGCACACAGTGTGGGGGAGAGGAACGCACACACACACACATACCCCCCCCCCCACACACACACACACACACACACACATACATACATACATACAATGGCTCCAGCAGCTTAATGTAGCCATTTGTAATTTACAGCAGTGTCCCATGAGTCTCTGCTCTGTCATTTAGCAGCAAAATTGTTATTTCTTCTTTTATTAATTCTGCACACAATATTCAGTCAGTGCCATTGGCTGTTCTCACTGACTGTCCTTTTAATTAATTTAATTTAAAAGTAAAGACCCAGTCTCAAACATAGATTCAAATTCAAACATTAGAATTACTTGTTTCCTCTGTCAATCAGGGAGTGAGAATACACTGAATGACCACTTGGGGGCATGTTTGGCATTCCAGAACATCTATCAATGAAGCAAGTTGCGTCTGTGTCTATTTACGTTGCATTAGCATGCTAGTACTTTGCGGCTAACTTGGCAAACCTCTTCCCTGATGCACTTTGACAGTGAGCTGACTTTCTTCAAAAAAACAAAAAATATCTCGGAATGACTTGAAATTTACCATCAAAATAGTCGCCATCGCCCTGAACAAGGATGCGTTGAAAATATTTGCAAACCTCTTAAGGAATAATTTTAATACATTTTGGAAATTCAGGAAATGATCCATTTGAGCTGACTTTCTTCAAAAAAACATTTGGCACATCATTTGTGTTGTGCTTAATGAGGTTGCACAATGTTTGTATTATGTTAGCCTTTACGTTCCTTTTCATGCATTACCATAACTAAAAAATATTTACACTATATACACTATAGGAATACATACTTCCTACGGGCATTGCACTAGTTTTCCAAATGCTAGTTATTATATCCATTTGGTGATATGTCGTCGTCCTTCGTGAAATATGGATATTTTAATTGACAAATTAAGGAGCTCTAAAGTAAACTGTTCCTGCCAGTTTTCACTCGCCGTGCGTCACTTCTTCACGTCTCCTTGTGGTGGCGCTGCTCGAATATATGAGGGAAGCTTGGGTGAAAGTCGCCTGGTGGAGAAAGAGGTGCTCCATCCACGTTCAATAACTAGACTTTATGCAATTGTTCTCTATGTTGTTTCACGGACGTTTTTGTTTCCTTCAGTTGAACAAATATTGCAATGTATCGCTATATGTTTGTCTTGCAATACATTGATTATCACAGAATCGTTGTATCGGGATATTGCTGGTATTGTGGACCATGTATCGCATATCGTGAGTTCTCCTGTGATTCCCACCACTTCCCGCTTTGAGGAAAATTGATGATAAAATATGGCGCATGTAAGCGGACACCAGTACGATATCGTCCAGTATTGGAGCACCGACACTTGTAAACTTTGCATTGCAAAACATCAACATGGTGCCGGCTAAGCTATGTTTCTGGAGGCTTCACAACAGGAGTTCACATTCTGCACATGCATTTGTGCTGTTTTCTTTCCATTTTCACAGCTCACTCTTTTATCCCATGTGTTGTACCCTGGACACATGGATTAGGTTCTTTTTCGAGGTGATAACAGTTATTGTGATATATGGTTTCACTGCTAACATGTCTGACAGCAACTGCTGTTCCCTCCTGTCTATTTGCCTGTTCATATTTATGATCAACCGTTTTTTCTCACTCACAAGTGGTGGGAACTCATTTTCTGCGAGGGTTAGAGGGCAAATGTGTGTGTTAGTGAGAGTGAGAGCTGTCGTTGTGTACATGAGTGTGAGTTAGTGAGTGATTGCGAGTGTTTCTGCAGCAGTTAAAGTGAATGTTGTATTCCCCCCACAGACTCCCTCCTGTGCAGGTGTGGAGTCGCATGCTGCTCTTGGTCTGAACCCTGTGTGTATACGTGTATTTGTTACCTCTTCAGGACCTTTTCCGGCATAAAAGTTGACCTTGTCTGGACCAGTAGTCCACATGGAAACCAAAACCTGGTCCTGATGAGGCAGAACCTCATTTCTGAGGAACTTTATGGCTAAGATTTGAATTGTGGTTAAGTTAAGTTAAGGTTAGGGATAGACATGAATGGAAGTCAATGTTATATTGTCCTCGGAAGAGTAACTGTGCAAACCAGCACACACACACACGATTTTCAAGAGTGAAAATACCTGACTGCATCATTCATTATTTCCATTTCCTCACCCTGTTTCCACCTCATATGAAATCACAAATGATTTCTAAACTGCAATTTTGTTTTTGGAAACGAATAGAGATGCTAATGCCTCCAATCCTCTCCTCTCCTCTCCTCTCCTCTACTCTCCTCTCCAGGGAGTTGAAGGGAGTGGTGGTCAGTCTGAGTTCAGACGGACACCTTCTGTGCTCTTACATGGGCACCGACCCGTCCTTCTTCTCCACGCCAAAGGTGGACGCCAGGGAGACGGACTATGAGCAGGTGGATGCCGAGATGAAGAAGTTGCAGAAGTTCATCAGAGAGGCCTCAAGGACTCAGGGTAGGAGGCTGCTCTGATTCTGTACATGCTCCATTTTTGTTTATTTATTTAGATTTAACCAGTGCTTTTGGGTGGGGTTATTCAACTACCACAAAATCCAAAAAGTCCAAAATTTAAGACCTTAGAAACAGTTGTATAGTAAGAGCAAAAGCCTCTATGTACAGTAGTTCACTAAAGTAGTTCACCGTTTATGGAAGACTACTGTTTCCTGTTAAAATACCTTGCAAAATTCGACCAAATTTTAAAAGATTTGGTAAACGAAAACTGTGCAGAAGGATATGAAGGCTCAACATG
The DNA here is from genome assembly GCF_963457635.1 of Microchirus variegatus. NCBI lineage: Eukaryota > Metazoa > Chordata > Actinopteri > Pleuronectiformes > Soleidae > Microchirus > Microchirus variegatus. Next base: position 19,287,271 of record NC_139802.1, read on the forward strand.
ACAACATAAATAAAGAGAGACACTCGCTGTTGATATATGATCACGTTTTTGTTGCTACGCCATTTCATTATCATTTGCTTCTTGCACTAAGATGGCCACAGATAACTCCTCGTTTCTGCTAATTATCCAGTGCAGCAACATGTGGAAGCATGAGGTTAATTCACATTATTTCAAAATCGCATCTACGTGTTATTGATACGCCAACTTTTCCACCGTCCTTGAAGCTCCCATAGAGTGGTCCTATCGCACATATATGTGAGTTTTGGAGGTCTACTTACATATAACATTAACTTGTTTTTATGATCAAAAACCTCCTAGTTGTTGCAAACCGAAATCTCTCCTCACTGAAGCTCTCGTCAGCCGCGCTGTTTCAGACTGAAATCTCACCCCCAGAAGACAGAACTGTGTTGTGATTGGCCAGGTACCTGGAAGTGACGTAATTAGCACATCAGCTCTCAGAAGCTCCCCCTCTGGAACGGTGGATGCACTGCTACTCATTATCAAAACATTGTTTTAACAATGTTTAAAGATGGCTTCGTCATGACTCCCCGCCGCAGTCCCTTTTACTCCTTTGACCCGGAGTCGGACACAGAGTCAGAAGACGCCGTCGCAAGTGAAAAACAACTAGCGACCGGAGCAGGAGGATCTGTTGTTCAGGAGATGGGATCCTCACTTCACGATACCAGGCTTTTTCAAAGCGCTTGCAGAGCCAGAGAATACAATAAAACCCAGTGTTCTCAGCAGTGGCTGAACTGTTTGTTTCCAAACTTTAGGGCTTCATAAACGAGGTAATGGCACAGATACACACCAAAAAAACAGCATTTATTGGAACTTCCGGTCTATGGGAGCTTTAAGCGTTAACATTTCAAAGCTTTTCTGTTTTTTCCCTTCAGGTTTTTTATTGCACAAAATAAAAATGTGTATAAAACAGGCTGATGCAAACACGTAGTTTGTTGTCATTTCAGACATCCTCCCTAAATCGGATGCAGAGGCAGACTTGATAGTTAAAGCTGCTGTGTCTTCCAGCATGGACAGCCCATCGGTAAAAATCACACGACTACACGCACATGCACATACCACTTTATACCACTCACTCAGACACCGTATATTAATTGCTCTTTTTCTCTACAGCAAGCTCTGATCCAAGACACCGATGGTCTGCCCATCCCTTCAGTCACCATACAGGTGAGCTGCAGCCATGCACTGATTCATTTCCCCTTGTTTCTATGTTTATAAATGTGTTGCATTAGCATTTAGGGACAGTAAAGTGCACATCGAGTCCAGACCACTGTCCCCTGTCACATAAAAAAAAAAAAAAACACAACTCAAAGCATGGTTTGCCAGACCAGCAATGCAAAAACCTACAAAAATATGCACATGATGATATTTTTTTATCCTATTTCATTAGTGTTTTTAATGAAAACATCAGTTAACTCCTGGCCATTTTCTATCATCCTGATTCCATGATTCAAATAAATGGATCATTATCTGGCTTCTGCAGTGCTCGCTTATGGGCTGACCATTTGAATCAGAGATGTTGGAGTAAGGAAACATCTAAAACATGCAGGGCAGTAGGTCCCCAGGACTAGGATTGAGAAACCTTGACATAGACTACACCACTTCTTTCCCCGTCTCATTTCCTCCTTGTTCTCTTTCCAGGTGAAGGTGAAGGCCAGCTGTGTGTTGCAGTCCTCAAAGCTGACGGTCAACATTCAGCCTCCTCTGGCTGTCAGTCAGGACCAGTTTGTCCTCGAGCCAATGGGTCAGTCTGTCTGTGTTTCTTTGTGTGTGTTGTCATTGTGAGTTTGCATCTCTTCCTTCGGGTTCCACATTAGAGCAGCAAATTACAATTTTTAGGGGACAAAAATAGAGGTTCTACACTACCGTTCAAACGTTTGGGGTCACCTATACAATTTTTGTTGTGTTTTCCACTAAAAGTCACACTTTTATTCATCAAAAAAGTTGCAAAATGAATAGAAAATATAGTCAAGACATTGACAAGATTGGAAATAATGATTTTTATTCAAAATAGTAATAATTTTGCCCTTCAAACTTTGCTTTTGTCAAAGAACCAGCTAAACTGTTTTCAGCTGTGCTAACACCATTGCACAAGAGGTTTCAAGGGTTTTCTAATAATCATATAGCCTTCTAACGCGATTAGAAAACACAATGTACCATTAGAACACTGGAAATGGACCTCTATACACCTATGTACATGTGCACAAAACCAGACGTTTGCAGCTAGAATAGCCGTTTACCACATAAACAATGTATAGAGTGTGTTTCTGAATCATTTAATGTTATATTCATTGAAAAGAGGCTTAAAACCTGTATTTTCTTGAGTGGTCACTTGGGGGCGACACCACTTGTTTGAGGGAGGCCTGTGAGAAAAAGAGTGTCTCCTTCTCGCTCGAGTTAATGCTCACAATCATGACTTTTTGCTCTTTTTGGACCTCAAAGCGGGGAATGCAGTTGGCGGAGTGGCTATGGTGTGATTGACAGTGGATATCACACGTTGAGATCCACCCTTCTCTTCTTCCCCAGTTCCACCCTCTCTCATCCAAACATGTTCTGTTCTGGTTTAAAAAACAGGTGCAAGACACACTCCAAAACGCATAGTGGTGAAGTCATAGAGGGTTATTGTTTAAAAGAAGAGAAGAAAAAAATGCTTTTTGTTGATAGTCAAAGACCAGTGTGACACATCACAGAACATGTGTTTCTCCTCATTAATGCAGTGTTTTTGGAATGTCCTCAGCAAATGAGGTTCAAAGTCCTGCTGCTTAAAATACGATTTTGACCGCCATTCAAAAATATACACATTAATAATGAAAACATTAACACAAACATGCGATAAAACAACATTAAGTGGTGATGTTTTAAACCTCTGCTGCCAAACATCAGATAATGTTTTTCAGGCATGACTTTGAAATATGAGACAAGAATTACTGGCGAACATAAACAACTGTGATTCTGTTAGTTGTTAAGAAGTCCTGTGCAGTGGTTTAAAGAAACTGCCCGAAGATTAAAGAAAAAAAAAGAAAAAAGAAATGTAATACCAAACAAATGAACACAAATTAAATATTTTAAGGATGAATCATAAAGAAAATGCAGTTTCTCTGCAGCTGTTGTCCTGTCATGTCTTTCATCATCTAATGTCAACAATCGTTTTTTGTTGTTTGCCGGCCGTTCTCTTTCACTCACTCTCTCAATCACACAAAAAACACACACACACCCATGAATGCATCACACATTTTTCCAGCTTCTCCGCTGTCCTTCATCACATCCTCCTCCACACCCAGAACAGACACACACGCTCACACTGACAGCTCAGGGAGTGAGAGGTGTGAGCGTGCATGTATTTGTTCAGCCCTTATCTTCTTCCTTTATTCCGTGCACTCTGTCGTCTCGCTGTCGGTGAGCGTCGGTCACCTCGACCAGATGGCGGTAGCTTTCATCTGAATCGCCGCAGACGCTACGTACACACACACAAGCTCACAACCCCAAACACTGATATCAGCCGTCGGCTCGTTAAAAGAACATCACCTATCCTGAAACACTGTGTTAATCATTGGCTTTGAGGTGTTACACAGCTCTGTAATGTCCCACGTGTCCTTTTTACCACCGTTTTGTGTAAAAGCATAAATGAACAAAGGAGGCTTTTATCAGAGGCCGTTAGTACAATGACATATTTAATAATGATAGAGCCCCGATGGTAGTGAAACCTCTAACTTTGGCAGTGTTGGTGCCTTGCTACATCTGGAGGTGGAGTCATCATTCTGGCTTCAAAAAGTTCCTCAACTGAAAACTTGGAGCATCACTCCCATTTTGGGACAAAGCTGTATACTATTAAGTCTGATGTACATTTAGCAAGTGACATCTTTCGAAACCAAAACATGATCAAGAGGGTGGCAGTGGCAGAAGTAATCATGCACCTTACTTACCGGACCTGGCACTATCTGACTTCTATTCTCTTTCCCAAACTGAAATCCCACGTGTGTTTGTCATCCGTGCTGTCGAGTGGTGTCTGTTCTCTCAACATGCCTTTCTTTTTTTGTTTTTTATGAAGGGATTGGTAAGCTTGAATATTGATGGACCAAGTGCAAGAACAATCTTTTCTTTCTTATTAACTAAGGACAGACTGAAAGTGGAACTTTGCAAGTCTGCTGGCTTTTTCCTCTATGGAGTGCCTCCTACACTTTTGGAGTTAATATATTTACAACACCACCATAAACATCCATCCAATCATTGTCTACCGCTTTATCCTCATCATCGTAAAAACTCACCGCTGACGCTCCCCCATGGAGCCATGGATGGCGTCTGTTTTGCGTGCTTCTGTGTTTTCATTTCTCTTTCAATTTACTATATGTTCTCTTCCTCGCTTCCTCCAACAACAGTTTTCTCTGCTTATTGTTCACCAGCTCTACCATGATGAATGTCTAAAATAATGCTCTCACTGCCTTGATCTTATTGCCGGTACGTGGAGGTGTGTGTGTGTGCAGTGCCAAGACTTTGCGAGACCTCCGGATTCTGCCCTGATCTTGGAAATTTGCTTTTTTGCTAACAGACAGTAGGTGGAGTGGAGATGTCGGCCCCCCAAAATCCCTGCAACAAGCCATTTAACCATCACAGTGGATTCATCCAAAGCTAAAGTTGTTTTACACAAATATGAACATATTAATGGGTGTTATATTCAATTTCTGCTAATAAATGGTCCTAAAAGTGACTCACTGGACCTGTTAACATGGCAGGCTGGTGGTTAGACACAGTTGTTTAGGCTGTCCGCCACTGTTATCTTGAGGCAGTGTCATAATGGTCGTATTTCACCATAATTCTGTGACCAGATGATAATAGAGATAGTATCTGTATCTGTGGTTGTTGTGACACAGCGTGGATGTTGTGTGCAGTCATGATCCTGTTCACTGATGTGGAATCTGTAATGGCAGCAAATTTTTATATTTAACTTTTTTTTAATCCTCTTTTTGAAACTTCTCCTTACATTCGCTGGAACCATCATCCATCACAAGAGGAGCGCTCTCTCAGTTTTTTTTTTTTGACAAGGACCAGTACGGATTGCAAATTTATGATTTCAAGATGTGAGCAGCAGCATTCTCAGGCGAGTGCAACACCATCCATTTATTCTGAGCCCTGAATCAAACTGACCACCACTTTCCCATGATTCATGACACGTCCATGCAGAAATGTTTCACCACAGCATATTCTCATCTGTAAATACACTGTACGTGGCCCCTACAACTCTTAATGCAAACATGATGCACTTTTTCCCCCACAACTTTATATATATATATATAGAGAGAGTTTTTTTTCATAATTTACACTGCACATGTTTTGCATTTATTGCATCTTTGTGTTAATATGTCCATTTTTATGCATAATTACTATGCAAAGTCCTGTGTCGTAACAGCTCAAGTCCACACTTTCCCAGGTTATTATTTATTTATTTATATATTCAACAAAATGCAGTGCTGCACCTGTACATCTGAAGATATTTATTTCCGTTCCAATCCTGGCAGTCAGTCAGTGGCCTGGAGCATTTTTTTTTTGTGTGTGTGACTCTTGTTTTTCATTTAACAAATGTTCACTAAGAAAAAAACATCAGCAATACGTAAAAAAAAAACTGAGCAAAAATGTGTTTTAAAGGCATTTAAGAGGCTAAAGCATATTTTTACAATTATCTCAATTATTTTGGCCGAGATATCCGTGACATTAGATTTTCATATCATCCCACTATGAGCACCTCCAGGGAATCCTTTCAAATTTGGTACAAATGTTCACTTAGACTTGGGTATGAACTGTTTACACTTCACTGGTCAAAGGTCACTGTGACCTCAACCCCCCCCCCCCTTTTTTTTTTTTTTTTACCTTGTGAATGTGTTATCTTAAGAATGCCTCCAGAAAATCCATTCAAATTTGGCACAAAATTTCACTAAGACTCATGGATTAACTGTTTAGATTTCTGTTGGCAAAGGTCAAAAGTCAATGCCACAGTGGCAGCACAAAACTTTCTTTTGGCCTCTTAATCTTTAAATTCCTTGTTCCATGTTATACAAGTCTGGAAAAAAACATGTGTAGCCTGAAACTTATAAAAGCACAATCGAGTCGTCCTTATTATTGTCATGCGTTTTCTTTGCCGTATGTGTTATTTTCGCCCATACGTGCCATGTTTTCAGACGGAAGTTGCGACGTGGTGATGTCTCATCAGCCCAGCTGTGTTTTCAGACACTTAATAAGTTGATCATTTGTCTTTTTTAAATATGTAGCTCATGGACACTGTAACACGCTGCGAGTTAAAGTTCACAAATGACTCATTTACCATTTGAGTCACACCAAAAAAACGTGTTTTGGGAAATACTTTGATATCCTCATGTCTGAAGTGACAGAAACTCAACACTAAATCAAAAGTGAAGTCGCTGAAGAAGTTGTCAAAAAACAATGGGGGGGGTTTGAATTTGGGACTCAGTTTGAACCTGCAGAGGTTTTCTTCACGCCAGTAGCTCTCAGTGAATCACTGTTTATGCAGGACATCAGAGGCTGTGAGTCATGCTCACACCGCTGAAGAGGTGCTCTGTATACGGCCGTGGTCCGAAGGGTCTTATAGAGAAGCCTCGCTCAAGCGGACACACACACACACACACTTCCAGCGATGCACGCTCAAGTCCTGTTCAGAGCGTCATTGCCCCTCAGGGGGAAATGTGTTCAGCAGTTGGCGGTATTAAAAAAAAAAAAAAAAAAAAAAGTATTTCAAAAATTCTATAGACAAAGACACAAGTCAACCCCTAACCCAAGGCGCTACATGTGAAACAGATAATATTGTTTAGGGGCCGTACCAGCTATCAAATATTTTTGTAATCGAGTATTCAACCCAAACGTTTTCAGATTAGTTGAGGACACAAAATGTAAAATTATTATTATTTAGCGTACTCCGGCGCCGACGCGAGTGGCAGCCTTTCTAGCAGCTCCGGGTGTTTCACTTTAAATTTCTTTATTTCTACCTTGAAGGTAATTTTCTTGGTTTCTACTGAAACTATTATTAGTATATCCCATGGATACGGATTATTCTACGCCGAGACTCGTGTATTCGAGCAACCTTTTGTTTGTGAATTTCTCTGTGAGATGAATAAAGTATCTATCTATCTATCTATCTATCTATCTATTTATTCTTTTGAGAAAACTTTTATTTTTTAGATTAAAAAAAACCAAAAAAAAACTGATAACTTCATTAATCAAGGAATAACCGGTAGAATACTCAATTACAAAAATATTCGACAGCTGCAGCCCTCGTGAGCTACATTAAATCAGCTAACATCGATGTTTACGTTAGCGTGTGCCGGAAGCGTTAGCAAGCGGATGCTTTGGGCTCAGATGCTGAATCATTGAGGACGTGCTGTTGTGGTACGCCAGTTGTAGTTTGCAGTGCTTACTCTGCACCTTGTTGGCTTCTTGTTTAAGCGTGGAATGGTCCCACACTTTGGACATTTTCTGCCTTTTACGGGCTGTTTCACTATCCGTCTCCGCCATCGTGCCAGCTGAAATCCGGATGTTCGGTGTGCGTCTGCTAAAAAAACGGTACATGTGGAACAATGATCCCTGCGCTAAACAGGCCATGCGAGATAGGAATTAAACGAATACTCGAGGACTGGTCAGGATGTGGCCCTGTGACCGTATTGTGCCGGATCAAACAATCCCGAACAGATTTGAAATTGCCAATAAATTGCAATAGAAAAACACAGCAGTAAAGATGATTAAAACAATAAAGTAAGTCAGTGCCATCAGCAGTTCTGCTAATTAGATTGCACACTGAACAAACGAGCCTCGATTAGAAGTGAATAATTAAAATTCACTCTGTAATTATGAGTAAATCTATTAATCAAAGTCCTTTCACCATTTTTTCCCCCAGATTTCCAATGTGTTGAGGTCATGGTCATTACTTCTAAAAGTCAACCAAGTGCTTGTTCATTGTGTTACTGTCGGGTTTCTCTATAATTGTGATAATATATGTCATATAAATACCTACACATACAGTACATATCTATGGACACATACGTGCATGTCGCCCATATCCCAGTGAAATGTAGATGCACTTGAAGTAGAAAGTTGCTGTGTGTGTGTGTGTGTGTGTGTGTGTGTGTGTGTGTGTGTGTGTGTGTGTGTGTGTGTGTGTGTGTTCATGTCATGCTCTTTTGTGTTTCGGCTCTCAACCTCGACCTTTCACTACTCAGTCAACAACTCCCCGCTTCGAAACATGAGTGCTACCAACCACCCGGCACTCTCTGTCTTTCTTTTTTTTCTCCTTTGTCTCCCTCCTCTGACCCCTCACTGGCCTTCTTTGGCCCAGAATAAGCCTGGCTCAGCTCTGAAGCAGCAGGACCACCGCAGCTGACCCGGGCAGTCGAATTTGACCCCAAAGCATGTGTTTCACATCCGTTACACTCCTACAAAATTAAGGAAAAATAAATTAATGGAGGCTGATGATTTAGATTTAATGAATGCTGGGAGTTGGCTGACAGAAGCTGGATCCGAGTCACACACTCTGAGTTTTCTTTATGATTAGGTCCAGAAAATGTCACCCCTAGTTTATGGATTGCACGGGAAGCTGTTGGAGTTATGCCTGGTGTAAACCAAACGTAAGCAGAGAATATACGGTGATGTAAACCATGCAGACTATCACCAATAAAACACAAAATAATAACAAATGACTTCCACTGTTTTCCACTCCCACGCTAGAAACAGGACGTCATCTTTCCGTGCCAGAACCAGGGGTGCTCTTACAGACACGCAACAGTTGCCAGTTGACAGCATTTTTTAAGGGTTGTTGTAAGTTCACTTGCGCAAATAACATCTGATTAAATGAACATGCTGAGTGACGCGACAGAAGTGAAATGTTTTCCTGTCCACAGGAAACAAATGATACCTCTGTAAATGTACTGAATATTAGACTCCTGATGTCTTCAACAGGGAGAGAGATATCACACTCCTCCTGTGTGTGTGCTGTTGTTGTTCTGTCTCTGTTTTTGTAGCTGCTCTGCCTGTTGCATTTGAGCTCCGTCAGAAACCGCTGAAATATGCTAACAATGCTGCAATCAAATGGGGTTCTTCACTGTTTTCTCCAGCACATTTGAACAGTCCCGTTCCCCATTCGTTTTGATGTAGATTCTGCAGTTTGCCGTCCAGGTGTGTTGAATCTTGCCCCCTTTCTACAGTTGCCGAGCCTTCCTGGCGATGTCGGCATTCTTTTTGGTGAGATTCTCGTTGATGTAGACGTCCGAGCCTTTGAGCTTCTTGCCCTGCTTCAGCAGTGCTGTCTTGTATTTTCTGTTGGTGAATCTCGGCACGACAGCTTGTGTTCACATTTGTGAGTGTAATCACACTTGTTTTTGTCTGCTCAAATTTGCATGTTGCACCTTTTAAACTAGGGATTAGCTATAGTTAGTATCTGTCCCATACTGGATCGGATATGGGACAATCCAGTACAGCATTTATATTTGTTACACAGTTTGGAGATAGCTTCAAATGGCGAGCACAAATGTGTCATTGACTGATGTCAGTAGTTGGTGATAGTGGTATCGGACTCATAAAAGTGGTATCGTGCCATCCCTGTTTAAAACTAGGGTCTCTAAGTGTGGAAAAGCTACACATGAAAACCAAAATATAAGTTGTTAACCCCACCCCCTCTCATCAACCCTGTGTTCTAAGCTCCACCCCCAAATCACAGGTGAAACATAGCATAGACATGGTTTACTATAATCTGCTTTTTTTGATATTGTGATGCCTACAGACTCTAGTTCTGTTTTGTTTTCACAACAGTTATTGGCAAAGATTTCAACAAATAAGAAGAAGATAAAAGTCTCGGTATGTAACAAATTACAGGCCCGAGCTTTAACTGCTTAGAGTGCCAACTTTTAACGTCTTTGTATAGTCGGCTCATTCATGATTAGCCTTTAATTTAGGGGCGGAGGAAAAAAGTATATATTATAGTCAGTTTCACACTGTATGTATGAAATCAAACTGCCCTTCAGGAGGATATAAAAGAAAACCACTCTGTTCTTATGATCTGTTGTCAAACCCTGTCCAAAGGCAGAATTATTTATTGCCGTTTTAAACCGCCACAATTGGAGGCATAATAAAAACCTGATCGTCATTGAGGGAGAAGAGTCACGATAGTTGCTCGAATGGGGATAACAGTGAAGCAGTGTGTTTTTACTCCTGGAAGAGATTCAAAGTGTTGCACTTGGCTGAACACGTGAACAGTGATGGGAGCAGTTGTGTAGAGAATGAAAACAGAGGTTCAGACCCTGCGTAAATTTCCTGCACACTTGGCCAATTATCATTTGAAGTTGGGCCGATCGTCAAAAAAAAGTCTGTTTTGAAAAGATCGGAAATTATTAGCGCGTTTCGCTGGTACATATCAACGCGACCCTATAAACGCTCAGCTTGTCTTCTGCTCCCGTTTCCTCTTCTTCATCCTGATGTCATTGGATGACTCATGTAGTTTTAATATGAAAATACCAAATACAAAGAGCAGACACATGGAGCAGTGACATGGGGAAATGTGGAAAGCATCAGTGACATTGTCAACAACAACACTGCAGCTGTGTCCTTCATTTGAAGGCTGATTGCATCGCAACGTTGTGATTTGGCTGTTATATTTCAAATGCACTGACAAATTTGGCCAGCAAATGTGTCCGTCTCTCCTCAAGCAACCAAAGATTCCACAAGAGGATACTTCACGGTTCCAGCAAAGGGCTTATTACATGACAGAGAAGAATGTTATGAAAGGGGTTAATTGAGGCAGCAATGAGAAAACGTCTGAAAAACGCACTTTCTAGCTACAACCCAAATAAATAGCTAATTGTTTGTGGTTGAAAGTATTTGTGTTTCATGTCTGTAGTCATTACGTTTCCAATGATGCTGTTCAATTGGACTACTGTCACTGTCTCAGTATTAAAGCATGACAGCACGGCATCCATTTAGTGAATAAAGTGTGTTCGCCCTGCGCAACACTGTGGGTGGCGATTTGTTCACCCAATCGTTCTGTACTCGGAACACGGTCACTGAACTAAAATATGGCTGAACGGTTTGTGATTCGGCTCACGATCAGCGGCAGTGCTGTCTCTAAATACACTAGACTCCTCTTTTAAATATTGAGATTTCAGAAATGTCTTTGCTAAATGTTGGAGATTAACGCATGTTTTCTGGATTTTTAAAGCTCACATAGAGTGGTCCTGTTGCACATATATGTTAGTTATGGAGGTCTACTTACATACATTAACTTGTTTTTATGGTCAAAATCCTCCTAGTTGCTGTAAACGAGCCGATAGAAATCTGTCTTTTCTGACACTCTCCTGAGCCACGATATTTCAGACATAAATCTCACCCCCAGAAGACAGACTGTGTTGTGATTTGCCAGCCAGCATAGAGCCTTCCCAACTGTCTTGTGATTGGCCAGTACCCGGAAGTGACATATTCAGCACATCGCCTCTCAGAAGCGCAGCTCCCCCCTCTGAAACGGTGGATGCACTGCTACTCATTATCAAAACATTGTTTTAACAATGTTTAAAAATAGTCACGACTCCCCGCCGCAGTCCCTTTTATGACTTTGACCCAGAGTCAGACCCAGAGTCAGAAGACACTGTCACTCGTGAAACACCTCCACAACGGATGTTATTCTTCTTCTGCGGTTCAATGTACGCAACCGGATGTACCCGGACTAGTGCCCAGAGCAGGACGATCTCCTGTTCTGGAGAACCGTTGTTTACGTAACCGGACCAGGTTTTTTCAGAGATCTTGCTGAGCCCGAGATTACAATACAACACAGCGTTCTCAGCAGTGGCTGGACTGTTTGTTTTGAACCTTCAGGGCTTCTTAAACAAGGTAATGACGCAGATACACACAAAAAAAACATTGTTAATTGGAACCTCCGGTCTAGGTCCGCTTTAAGTCTTTTTAACTGATCTACGGTTCAGCATTGTTTTCGATTTCTCGTGTCAGCTTATGACTCTTCCAGGCAGTCTGACGTCACATTTTAGTGTCGGCCCAGCTCACTTGGAACCTCACCAGAGCAGGTACCAAAAAAAGTACCAGGTACAATTGCTGTATCCCTTTGGTATTGCCCCAAAAATTAGCTAAGCATGTATAGTGGAAAAGTGCTGTTAGTATTAGCCAGTTTCTGGTTTAGCTAGCTGCAATTTGAAAGCGGAAAACTGACAAAAGCAGAGGAGACCGTGCTGTTCTGTCGGAGACGCTGAAGTGGTTTGGCAGATCTTGAAAACAAACCGTCCTTATAATGCGTCTCGGGTGTTACACCTGCACTTGCATGTGGTCAAGTCTAGCGCTGTCCGATTGCAATCAGGATCACAGAAAATGCATTTTAATGCCACGTGTAAAGGTGCTCAGTGTGTTTCATCATCACTTGATGTCACCCTCACATGTTCTTTTCCTTCCTGCATACAGTAGCAAAACACACTGATACTGTACATACACACACAAACACATACAGAAGTAATATCTACAAACACTCCCTCTCTTTGTGCCTGCGTGCCTGCATGTTTTCTGCTGCTCTTCAACGTGTGTCTTTGATTATCTGGCTCATTGTGGTGGATCCAGTCGTGCGTTTATGCACGTGCACGCGTGTGTGTTCATTTTCAAGTGTGAACGCCAACTCTAGTATCTTCGCAGGGATTTGTCCAAAGCACTTCACAGAGGATAAAGTGATGGTGTGTGTGTGTGTGTGTGGCTGGGGGTGGGGTTGCGAGGGGGGAGGTGGGGTAGCTCCTTCTGACTTTTATTGTTATTCCAGTTTTTATTCGTCTCAGATGGCGACTCAATCCCCTGTTCACCACACACTGCCTCCTTTGTTCTGTCTCTCACTCTCCTTTCTCTCCTCCCTCCCTCCCTCCGTTCCTTCCTTCCTCCCTCTACCCCTTTTTTCTTCTCCTCATTCCATCTTTTGCTCTCTCTCTCCTTCCTCTCTTTCATGTGTCATGCTGTCCCCTGATGTCTTCATGTGTCAGCATTTTACCCCTCCACTTCCCTGTCCCTCCATCTCTCACGTTGTCTACGTCCTTTGCCACCTGTCTCCCTTTAAATCCTGTCTTTTCTTCCTCTCCTTCATCACTCACTCCCCCATTATTTATTTTTTTCACGTGTATGATCTTGAAAACTGTAGTATGTAACTTTTAAGGGTAAAAAAAAATGTCAAATTACTTCACACAAAGCTGATTAAGCCCATCGGCTCCACACTATTCTGTCTCTCTCTGTTTCTCGCTATAGCAGAGTTAAGGTAACATTCTAGAGACACTAGCATGATTGCACGAGTAAAGCAAGACGGCTGAAAACGGGTAGGAAAAGGGCTGAAAACACAAAAAAAGCATAAACCTAATAAACAAGATCAACTCAAACTCTCAAGGCCTGAATTGTGTTTTCAGATCTAAAAAGTCTGTCCTTTAGGATCTTTGATGAATCTTAGTTGCCTCTTGGCTTTAGCTTTTTCGTAACCAGCCCCTAATAATCTGCTTCGAATGCAAATTATCTCTGTACATCTGTTTTTTTTTTCTCTCTTCATATTTGCTGTTTTGTAGCTTGCTCAGTGCCATCTTGGTTTCATGAACCCAAGAAAAGGCAACTGACGTGGGAACTCCTGCAAACTGCAAATTATGTTGCATTGACATTTCTGAAGTATATAGATAATGTGTTCCCTCAGGCTTATTGCACTTCTTTTGATTTGAAATAATCAAATAAATCTGAAAGTCAAGTTCATTATTTGACTTTCTTTGCACTCGTTTCAATCCAAATCAAGATACATTGGTAAGAGTTGCTTTGCCTTGTTAAAGTAATAGTTCGGAATTTTGGACATACGACCTTTTTTCCAACTCAGCCGATGTGATGGAGACGTCTGGAGACATTTTCAAGAAATTTCATTCAGTTCTTCTAGTTGCCGAGTTCGCTGATGCTATGGCTAGTGCAAGTCAATGATACAAGTTAGCATGGCATTAAAAACACTCATACTGACTCCACAGTGCACCCGAGGCAAATCGATTGTAACGGCAGAATATCGATGTACATATCTGTGTTGATAGAATGTTTGAAATAAAACCAACCTTGCAATTTGAAGGATTTATGTCTCAGCAGCAGCAGCAGCGTGTCATACTTCCAGCAGCGGTGGACTGATTCCGCTGCCGGAAGTATAGTGCTGAGAAAGTAGTCCCTCAAAAATGCATGCGATGCGACGTTAGTTTTGTTTCAAATATTATTCTATCAACACAGATATGTACATCGATAGTCTGCCGTTACAATTGATTTGCCTAGGGTGCACTGTGGAGTCAGTATGAGTGTTTTTAATGCCATGCTAACTTGTATCATTGACTTGCGCTAGCCATAGCACCAGTGAACTCAGGAACTAGAAGAATTGAATGAAATTTCTTGAAAATGTCTCCAGACGTCTCCATCACACCGGCTGAGTTGGAAAATAGGTCTTATGTTCAAAATTCCGAACTATCCCTTTAATATGGATTAAGAACTGTTGTAAATTGCAAAATAATTATGTAAAAGTACTGCAATTAATCTTGGTTAACCATCTAAATTCTGTGATTAATCTCTCATCATCAAATATAGAACCGAGCTCTGAACATTGAAATTCAAAAGTAAACCTCACCTCTGTTTAAATCCAAGTGCAGATCTCAGTGGTTGTGTTTAAGGAGACAACCATAACTGTGATCTGACCCAAATCTTACCCCGCAGAGGTCATAGGTCAGTGTTTAACAGCACAATGATGGTCACCACAGATTCTCAAGTCTGTGGTTTTACACGCACACACACACACACAAACACACACACACACACGCACAGGTAAACCGGTGGCAAACCAGGAATGCCTCAGTCAGAACAAATTTAGCCTCTGCCATTTGTTTTTCTTTTTATATTATTTGCACATGGTGAAGAAAGAGTAGACTCACAAGAGCTAACATGAACCCCCCACCACCACCCTGTTCCCATCTCCTTGTGCGGTATAGATCCTCATCTCCACCCCTCTTGACCTGTAACCTCCTCCAAACATTCAGAAGCCGCTTTAAACTGAGCTGTCAGTGGCTCTAACCTGGGCCCTGAGGGTGGTGGCAACACTTCACTGGAGACACCCAGGGGTGGAGGTGAAATCAAACAACACCACATTTTTCGAAAATTAGACTCTTGTTTGCCCTCTGCAAATGATTGAACTTACAAACATCAGAAAGTTGCCAGAACTGTTGCAGTATTGATTTCTTTTGAATCTATATTTGTTGAATGCTCTGAACATCGCTGTGATAGCCATGACAAAAGATGGGTAGTTGCATGGTAAGGCTGCCTTTTCCTGTCCACTCTCTGTGAACCTTCAGGGCTCTGTGTTGATGTAAAGGCCTTGGTTGTGCAGCGCCATCATGCTGTTAGTTGTTTTTGTCCTCTCATCTGACAGCACATTGGAAATTATTTTTGCCTTTGGAGATGAAGTTGTGTTTGACTTTGGTCGGCATGATATGATGCCATAACTGCAGTATTGGTAAAACGACTACAGCCATTAGTTACTTGAACCATATCACTGTAAACCACTGTAACCAGCTAAAGACAGTGAGTGCCACAGTATTTACCACAGGGCCTCATTTCTATTACACGTACATGAAATTGGTGCTGCTAAAACTTTTCTCCAAATTTGGTTCCAGTTGTGCTATCACAATTTGTATTGATGATCAGATCCACCATACAGTCCACATTAATTAGATTATACAAATTCCAAGAACAGCTTATCTACCATGAAACAATTGGAAACGAAAGTCTCACAAGTGGGTAAGACGACACACGAGAGATTAAAGGCTCCAGACCAGTGACGGTGTCTTGTGGTCACACTTTTTTAAATCTTTCACTTCAATCTCTTTCAAACTCAACTGCTGGAATGGCGCACACCACAACATTGCACAGGGGGGAAAAGGTAATGAATCAGCATCTAGACCAGCCAAAATAAAGTAATAGAAGAAGAAATGGGCATGTTCACCTCAGTGTCATGTTCACTACTGCTGATCAGAGCCAGAGCTGATAAAAACCTGTGTCTGTAGTGGAGTCATTTGATCAGAGAGTGAGTGCTGATCGTATCCTTTCACACAGCAGACAAAGCCAGTTGGCAGGTGAAAAGAGGTTTTAGTCTTGTGTTTTCAGTGATTCTCCCTGGTGAACCTATGCTGTGTTTCCATCATGGAACTGTTCGGTTTGGTACAGTGCAGGTTTGGAACGGTAAAGCCCTGGGTCAGACTTTTGACTTTTGACTGCCTTTTGTTTCAACAAGACGTCAAGATTTGTATGAGAATAGACTGCAGGTGTTGAAGCAACACCAGTCACAATGGAGTGACATTTTCTCTCCTCCAATCAGTTCCACCTGCACCATATACTACCATTGGTACCCCAAGGGAACGGTATGGGTTGGGTATTTTGGTACAATCCAAACCGTTCCACTCAGTGGAAACGCAGCTATAGTGAAGATTATAGTAGGTGAAACGGGGCTAAAAGAGGGTTAGGGTCAGACTCACTGAATAACGCATGAATCATTAGTGGCTTCCTTTAAAATTCTGTATGATTCATTAATGCCATCCCAGGAATGCATGTTTCTCCAGTTTCTCACTCCTCAGCAGCTACTTAGCATCACATATCTGTTCAAACACATTATGGCCTCATTCCAGAAATGTTCTTCTTGATCCTCTTCCTCAGAAACAACACGCTCATCTTCCTCAGCGATGACGGCGAGTAGGCCTTCTTCCATGTATAAACACCGAACAATAATATCAAGACCCAGCCTTTCAGCTCGTTTTAACACAGAAGCTACTCAGTGTTTAGGTGTAAGGGACGGGTATTTCTGGTATTTTATTTCAAGTTCTGAAAACTGAGTTTATAAATAGCTTCAGAAGGGGAATTCGTGTATAAGGTGAATGTGATGGAGAGGGCAGAAACAGCATGAGAACGATCGTAAATAAGTCTCAGTTCGTCTCTTAAGATGAAGTAGAGGGGGGAACCTGGGGATAAATGAGTTGCGAAAGCGATGAAAAGTTAGAAAAACAGAACAGATGAGGATGAAAAGAAAGTAAGATTTGAGAAAGAGGAGGGGGAAAATTTGTTGAAAAAGGGAGAAAAGCTAAAGCTGGGGATTTCAGACTCCCTCACGTGGTTTGTTTGTGTTGGCAGTGGTGTTAATGGGTTAATGTGGCTGAATACACTGGGACCAGTCTAAACGTTCTCACCAGGTCGGACCGCCAGGTCACAGAAACCGACGTGTCACCTGGAGCTCACAGGTCCAGGGTCCACGTCCTGCAGCTCCATGACCGTCCAGATGTGTCTGAGTATGTGAAGAAAATAGACAGAGATGGATAGAGAGACAGAAAGAGGAGGAGGGATTACTCTGTGTCTTCTTTGGTTTGTTTGTTAGTCTTAATGGGCCTGGGAACACTTAAGGCACTTAAAACCGTCTGACCAGTTTGACCTCAAGGGCACAGAGGTTAAAAGCCCTCTGCTGACTGACAGAACGACGGGAGGGGCAGAGAGAGCGAGACGAGGAAGAAGGTGAAATGAAGGGTAGCGGAGGGAGAAAGGATACAGAGAGGGGAAGTGGTAATGAAGAAATCAAGGCCTCTCTTTAAAGTTATGAGCTACTTTTTATGTCTCATTTATATACAGTAGAGCAGAAAATAATGTGTCGTTTTAATGAATTCAATTAAAATGGTTCCCTAAACATTACTATGAAGACATTTTCATACATTTTACTGTCATAGAGGAACGACAAAACCAGACCTTATTCACACGTGAGAAGCTAAAATTACACTTCTTTACACACTATTCAGAAAAAAAAACACTATCAACAAGCCTCTGGCGGCCTCTGTTGGTCGTATTGGCAAGTGCAAGTCAAACAAGACAAGACACACAGAGCCACTAAAAACACTTCCACTCAAAATTGGTGACTGATTTAGCAGTCCATTCATAATGGATTCAATGTTAAAAAATATATAAAAACTATATAAATATTTTATACTTCATAGGGCTTCAACGATTATTATCATAATTGACTGATTATAAGTACTCAGTTAATCGAGTCAAGTAGGTTTGATTCACAAAATGTCATAAAATGCTGAAAAGTGATTCCAAAACCATGTTCTTAAATGTCCCATCATTTATTTTTTGACATGGAGAAAATAAACCAGAAAATATGTACATTTAAGAAGCTGGAAAATCTGAGAACTTTCTGAGAAAACTAAAACGTTCTTTCTTTAACCTCAGCCAAAGGCTAATGTGCTGGCTTCACTGAAGCTTGATATTCATCTGTGTTTGTGTATTTAGGGGCTAAAATGTATATATCGTCACATATTTCATGTATGTACTTGAAAAAATGTGAAATATATAAGGAAACAGGAACCTAAGAAGGTGAAATGGAAGAGAGGGGTGTGGGAGAAGAGGAAGGCAGAGAGAGAGGGCAAAGGTCACACGTTCATGGTGTTTGACGTCTTGTGGAGAAAGTATCTGCTCATTCAATTCTCTTCTCTTTGTCGTCGACTCCCTGTTTTATCTCAACTTCTGCTCTGCCCAGAGTGATTCATCTCACCCTCTCTATGAGGGTCTCTGTGAATGTGTGTGTCCCTGTGTGTGTGTGTGTGTGTGCATTTGTTACCTCTTTAGGACCTTTTCTGGCATGAACACTCAACCTTGTTAGGACCAGTAGTCTCCATGGCGACCAAAACCTGGTCCTAATGAGGCAGAACCTCATTTCGGGGGCAACTGGTAAAGTTTGAGGCGAAGATGAATGGAAGTCAGTGTATGGTCCTGAAAAGGATAGCGGCGCAAACCTGTGTGTGCGTGTGTGTGCGTGTGCGTGTGTGTGCGTGCGTGCGTGTGAAAGAGAGATGAAGAGGGTCAGTTTTAATGATGACTACAATCACAGTGTCAGACACAGAAAATTATTTTCACACACAAATGTCTTCATACTTTCAACCACACACACACACACACACACACACACACACACACACACACACACACACACACACACACACACACACACACACACACACACACACACACACACACACACACACACACAAACACACAGATGTACACATACTTGGTGTTCAGTCACCTGTAACAGGCTGAGCTCAGGAACATCACGGCCCATTACACCACCACACCACCGTGTGTGTGTGTGTGTGCGTGTGTGTGTGACTGCATGAAGCCATTAGCTGTAATATATCCTTTCCTCTCTGTCTGTATTTGATCCCTGCTCTTTCTCTCTCTGGCTTGTTTGCTCTCTCTCTCCCTCTCTGTTGGTTTTGGGCTATTTGAAAGGAAGCTACAAGTCATCGCCCCTTACTCATGCTACATATAATTTCACTCTGTGTGTTGGTGTGTGTGAGACTGTGGGTGTGTGTGTTAACTTGGATTCTTGGATGTTAAAGTTCTGGTGAATGTTGTTAATCCTCTGTCCTCACTTCATCGCATGCGTGTGTGTGTGTGCGTGCGTGCGTGCGTGCGCGTGTGCACACGTGTGTGTGTACATTAAGGAGTCTGGTTGCGTAGTATTAGTATTGCTGTGTCCTGTCCTGTCCACACCTCAGAAATGCTGACTCTATGTGTGTGTGTGTGTACCTGGTATTCCTTACGTTGCGGGGACCTAATTTACATTATCGGGTAGAAAAAAAACTGTTAGGATTAGGCCAGTAGTAATTGTGGATAAGGTGAGAGTAAGTCTCCAGGAAATGAATGCAATCAATGCAGTTTCCTCTGAAGTGATGGAAACCAGTGTGTGTGTTTGCTGGCTTATCCATCTATAAAATAATTATTTGTCTGGATCTCTTGCCCTAGAGGTTAAAATGACTCACACAAATTATCTCCACTGCGTCCACACTTTTCACTCTGAAATGCATATCGCAGCTGCTATGGTTATGCCCCGACGTCCACACTAACGGCTGCATTTTAGTCTGGGCGGTCACATTTTGAACAGAAAGCAATGCTTACTCTCTGGTTCACGTTATCACCGGTCTAATAAAAGAAATCCTTGCTTGCTCTTGACTTTTCACCGTTGTTTGTTTTGCCGTCGCGGTTTCCAGTTGGGCTTGATATCATCAGATTTGCAAGGCCTCGATTTGATTCGATTTCTTGTTCGTGTAATTTATAAATGTATTCAGTTAGAATACACAAAATATTGCTCGATTTTTGAAACAGAGTCGCAAAGCCTTTGTCCAACTCGTATTTAAATCTGAAATGAAACCAGGCATCTGTCTTTAGCCTCAGTGATTCAGGAGTTCCCTGTGGTCCTGCCTGTTTTTTTTAGGCTCTTTGTTCCCTCACATGTCCAGATCTTGCAAGACTAACAGGGTTAGCCATGGGAAAAGACTTATATTAAAGTGAAGGCTTTTTTTCCAGGGGCGATGTGAAATGCCCAAAAATCCACATTTTAGGATACAAAGTCTTTGATTTGCAGGAGGACGCAGCTCAACAGGGAATTATCTGATATAAATGTGACTAGAACGTAAACAATTAGTCAATTATTAGTCAATTACTTAATGAATTGTCAACTATTTTGATAATTGATTACTAAGGTTGAGTGTTTTTAATATAATTAAAACAGGTTCACTGAGTTTTCAGTGCCTTAAATGTGAGTATTTTCTGTTTTTTTACCCAAAATAATACCTTTGAAGTCATAATTTTTGAGGTTTGGGAAACATCGACCAACATTTTCTAACCTTTTATGGGCCGAACAAGTACTCAATTAATGGAGAAGATAAACAACAGATTAATCACTGATGCAAATAATAATAATAATAATTTACTTCTAAACTGTGGAACCACTGGTGTTGCAATCTTTATGTGAATAGCTGAACTTTTTATGGACTGTCTATGAGTCTTTTTTTTTTTTTTCATTACTACTTAATATATCTATATGTCTGTATGTCTTTTTTTGTATTCTCTATGGACCGCCCCTGTGTCTGGAATAAAGAAGATTGAATGCTTAGGTAGCATCCCTAAACGTGACTGTGTTTTTCTTTCCCATCAGGTGTCGGTTCCTCCAGTGTCGTGTCGTTTTCAGCTTTCCTCAACGGCCGCTATCCTCCCGCCGATCTCACTGGAGACATCACTGTGTCCTACAGCTCGCCAACAGGTAAACGTGTCATTTCAGGACGTTTTGAATAGTCGCAAAGGAGATCTTGTCTCCATCTTGTTCCCAAATGATAATAAAAAAAAAAGGGGAAACAAAACAAAACAACCATCACAGAACAAACAAGAAAAGTAGTAGTAGTAGTGCACGGACAAAAAAAGAACCAAAATGGGAGTTACAATTTTAGACTTCACACACACAGCTCAACTATACATGTAATTAAGATTTGAAGGAAAAACAGGAAATAATAGAGCGGTGGCATTTTCTAAAACCTAAATTTCTCTTTTTGTTTGGAAAATAAGACATTTTTCATCGACATAAATGATGACTAGTGTCCTTGTTTTGTCATGGTTTCCTGTGAAAAACTGCATCCTGGTAATCTAGAGAGAGACATTAGACGCTTCCTGGCAACCACTGCAGTCTGGGCAAACTCTCTAAATCCATGTTTCTCAAACTGTGGCACATGTAACCACCAGTGAGCTTCCTCTTGTGGTGATTGGGAGGAAAATCAGAAATACTGTTCTACTGTATAGGGCTCTTTGTTGTTTACAAACAGTGCAGATGCGCACGCGTCTCGGCTGCAGAAGGGCGCTACTCAGCGTTTAAGTAGCAGTGTTGTCGTGAAGTTAGCCGGCTCTCATGTACGAATTCAGACGTCTAAAAAAAGGAGATGTTTTCTTCGTACTACGCCAGCTTGTCGCCTCGTGATAAAGCAAGTTATGCTAGCAAATTCACCTTGGTGAATGGGATACAGCTTGATGACCCATATGCTTTAGGCAACGATGAGTGGATTAATGACGAGATGAAGTGGCCCCGTCTGCAGTGGCCTGATATCCACTCGTACTTGATCGACACTCTGACTCTTTATTCCAAGGAGAACTTAAAGTCCTACACGACTCTGGATGCTTATGGATACATTACTGACAATCAAGTCCACTCTCAAGTCCATTAGCTTCTAAGCTACGGTAGTTTGACTTAAACTTGAGTTTAATTACGCTGTTGGTCTCAAACATTGTTTTTTAACATTGTTATGCATAGTAATAATTGCCAGGACAAAAATTTACGTAATGTTAACGTTACCTGATATGAAGTGAGCACTGCACTTGCTTCTTTTATCATTTGCTCGTTCCAGTCGCTCCTCCTGATGGCTTGCAACCAAAGACGTCTCCGGTTAGCCTTGAAAGGGGTGCAACTTGACGGTGTCCGGTAAAACTTCAGACTTTTGTCTTGTTTGTTAAAACGATTCGTGCAACCGACAGCACAACAAGACATGTTGTTGGTTTACCTGTTGCTAACAATAGCGCTTTCTGCAGATTTATTTCAAATGTCACAGACTTCGGCGATATGTGCAGTAGAGAGAAAGTGACGCGCACATGACGTAGGCTTTGTAAGTGTCCGTCACTCCGTCAAGGGACAACAAAGACCGCAAGAGCTGCGATTGGTCCTCAGGACAGGCCGAGATAACGCTGCTCTGTGCCGGCTCACAGTGCGCACCGAGCGTCCACAGAGGCGGAGCTGATCACCGCCGACAACGTCGATGCCAAACTATAAATACGTCATATCTTAATACACACAGCACATGTTTCGACTCTAAATGGCCAATTTCTCGCCTCAAATTATCTTAAAACTGCGTTTCGTGACAGAGAACAGTGAGAAACGGCCATTGTTTCATCAACAACAGTCTTTTTCTCTCTCTTTCTCTCTCGGACGCCATTGCTCACTGTAGCCAGAAGCACAACAACCTTGCGCAGCGACCCCTACTGACCGGGCGGGAAATTGCAGCGCGTATCCGTCACCACGACGCAGAAGTATGAAGGCTTGAGTGGTCTCCGTGGTTACGCAGTCGGAGAAGTATAATGTGGCCTTAAATGGTCTTGTTGGGAATACATCTGCCTCCTGTGACATCTCTGCTTAACCTATTTTCACCACTGTATTTTAACGTTACAGTTACGTTAGGTGTTACTTGGATAGCATTATTTTCAGTTAGTACTTACTTGGTATTTAAAAAAGTTTGAGAAACTCTGTCATCCGGGAGAGGCTTAGAGTAGAGCTGCTACTCATACACATTGAGAGGAGCCAGATGAGGTGGTTCGGGCTCCTGGTTAGGATGCCTCCTAAACGCCTCCCTGGTGAGGTGTTCCACCTCGGGATTCCCCCTGGAAGAGCTGGACCAAGTGGCTGCCTCTCTACTAAATTCTACCCAAGGCTTTACCCCTCACCTGGATGTACTGACTTCTGTCCCTCTGACTGAGAATGCTGCATTCTTCATATGTGAACTATAAACTCGAGTAAAAGCACAGATTCCATTACCTACATAACGATACAACGATAAGAAAAAGTACAGAACGATAGTGTGATTTTCCTTCCATTTTTTAGCAGCAGAGGAAAAATGTTAATTTTATCTTTAATAAGGTCTTTATTGAAAGGTGTAGTTTGAATGAAAATTAATTTTCATCTCCACATGTAATAACAACCACCTGGTCAGGTCAGGTCATGCGACTTTACTCTTTTGTTTTGCAGTAAAACGGAGGGAGGCGTCCATATTACAGACAGACAGAGGACCATCTAAAAACCACACCAAACATGGCCATAAACAAGAACTCACAAGATTTAAAACAAGATAAAAAAAAAAAAACGTCTGCCATCCAGTAAATAAGAAGAGCAGGAGGAGTGAAGCTGTTTCTATAGCGCTGAGTCTTAAACCTCTGGACTTTAAATCTCCGAGCCGAGCCCAGTCTGAAACACATGGCCACACATTTAACATCATTTACGGATGGAAACGGTGTTAAATGCTGCTTAAATGCTCGCTGTGTAAGCAATATAATCAAGTTTGTTACAGTCTGAACTGTTAACGTCTGATTCAGTGGAGCTGTGCTGAACACCAGCTGCTAACAGAGCACTGACTTGACGTAATGACATCTGGGCTCCTTCCAAACAAACCCAGTTCATCCCCCTGCTCCCTCCAGGCATCTGTTTCCCGGCCCCTGCAATATTTCTGGAAGATATTACTTTCCCCTGAAAACCAACAAAACCACTCTTTATTTCAAATGTCACAGACTTCCTTTTTAAAAAAAGAAATACTGATTTCAGCATTTGCTGAAAAAGCAGCTCAGGGAGAGAGAGAGCGAGAGAAAAAAGGACTATGTTTTCATGCTATTGTTTCCCTTGGATTACATTTGCTTTGGCAGGAACCTTTGGTGGAACGGTTTCCCCTCCCCAGAAGCACTTTTAATGTGAAATGTCTGGAAATATTGGGAGGTGTTTCTTTTTTGTTGAGCTTTATTGTGATGCTAAAAATAACTGGATATAAGGCGTCTGGAGTATTTCAATTAACCTTGGAAGCTCACCAGCTTGGGGACACGTAGTGAGCCAGTTTTAGCCATGTTTTTGGTCAGGACAGGAGCTGTTCGATTGGACAATTTGGCAGATGACAATCACAGCAGGATGGAAAGAAGAGAGGTCTGGGATGGTATTTTGAATGATTTGGACAAGGAAAAGAGAAAAAAAAATGTCCAAAAGGAAGGGAGTTATTTTAGATTGAAAAGCTTGCAGGAAGTAAAGATAGATCAAGGTGAAAATGAGAGGGAAGCAAAACAAGGAGGGACATGTTTTATTAGGTGTGGACGTGATGAAGTAAAGTGAGGACAAGCTATATAAAGCAAACTTGGGACCTGGCTGCAGCGGTTTGTGGTGATGTCCAGCACTGACTCACAGTTGGTGTTTCTGTTCAAATAAATGGTGCTGTATGGCCTTTATGGGCAGGATGGATGATCAGGCTTCTATGCAGGACAGTCAAACCTGATGTGCAAGAAAAAACCCATTTATTTCTGGAAGTGACTTGGTAGCAGCGTTATAATGTGGCTGAGGAGTTTTGGCTTCGATCAACAGTGATGTAAACATGACACAAACATGACACAAGTGTTTTGGAGCCTAGTGAGGCTGCTTTCCGTGTCACTGCTTACTTTACAAAAGCAACTGAAAGTGAAAGAGATAAAAAATAATATATCCATTGTAGCACTGACAGTGTTCTCCATGGTGATTTCTCTTGTTGTGTGTGGTGTTTTCAGTTTCCTCTGAGCTGTTTCAGGCGCACTTGTGGCATCGAACATGACTCATCGGGGAAAAACATGGAGGGGCAAACCTCTCTTTTGGCAACGGAAACTGAATCAGTGGCGCCTCTTCAGTGGGTTTGTCGTTGTTTTAACAAACTCAACAAACTGGCGTGATAAAGTTCTTCCAGTGGTCAGTAAGAAGACAGACTGAAGGTACATGTCCGGCGGGGCGCTCGTTGAAGGGAGGGATCTCCACGCTTCCCAGCATTGCAGGCTTGATGGTCGTGCCACCAGGTGGTGTCCAATAGATGGTTGACACTTTCATGTGTTGGCTAACTCTGGATTTCAAGCCAGACCAACATGACTTGTTCAGAACAAAGTTGCTGTTGCTGCCTGTGTTTTATTTTGAAAACCAGCGGTTTTGATCAAAGTTACTGCCCTCACAATGGATGTTCCATAGACAAAGCTAGAGAGCTGATTAAAAGGGTGAAGTTACAAAAGCTACAAAAAGCTACAATATAATTATGATGGCTACAAAGTTATCACTTTGACTTGACAGCAAACACAAACCAAAAATGTGTATAAAATAGTGCGATAAAATACAGTAAAATAGTGTCCAATAATATGGCAGATAATTTGCACCAGGAGCAGCATGTGCTTTCTTAACGACCTTGTTAACTGACTGAGGCCAACTCCAGACCTTGCGTTCAACTCTTTAATACCAAGAGGGGGCGCTGCACAGTCGTACATCTAGCAATCAATCCACTGTACAATCATGATTGTCCATATGATCACAGGCCCAAACATCAACAGTCTGCAGTTTTACATGCTGGGGATTTGCACCTGAATCCTCTGATTTGCAAACAGCCTGTAACTATAGCTATAAGCACATGAATAATGGCCAAATGGACACCTCCTTATCTCCAAAACACAAGGCTTCACTACCAGAATCCACTGCACGGAATGGGAAATGTGGAAATCACCAGTGGGACATGTCCCTTGAGGCTAAACTGCTTCATTTAGATCAGTCTGAAATGGTAAGATTAACTTTATAGCCAATATAAATTTACCCTAACCCTGTAAAATGAAGTAGCCCTCCTCAGAGGAAATGAAGGCTGACCAAAAACAATCCCACCACATGCTGTTTACTGCCCAGAATACCTACTGAGAAACTATCAGCACCTGGATGCCCAAACACATTCATTGTCAGCTGCAGCAACCATAGTGGGTCTTTCACACTCATCTAACCTGTCGTGATCCAACCATGATGTTAACCCCTCTCTGTGGGTTAATGGCAAAGTGCTCATCTTAAGAGCATGTGCACGGATCAGTGTATCTGGCTGTAACTCTGTGGTTGTGTGTTCCCGCAGCGCTAATCTCCGCTAATGCCTCGTCTCCTCTCATCCTCTAAATGCTCTCTCTTGGTATGGTAGGAATGCATCACTTTGTCTCTACGTCTTTCTTTCCCCACTCAGTTTCCACCCAGGGGCAATGGTTCTGCCTCAGCAAGGCCCGTTCTGCGAAACACCGTCCTGCCCCCGTGGCCGCCGAGACCCATCTCTTAAGCCCTACAAAGGCTCTGACATTTAAGAAGACCGTTGACTCCTTAAACCCTTCAAAGGAGGCTTGACGCTGGCTGTAGTTGTTACAATCTTGAAAGAATTTCATTAGTGCCTTCTGTGATTTTCCTAACACCCTGACAATGGGGCTTTGCGCAAACACACTTCAGAGGGATCAAGTGGTCAAGTTGGCATTTACAGTACATTGTTACCACAAGTAACAATGGGAGTTTTCATCCAAGAACTCCCAGATAAGTTACAACTGTGTGGACCATTTCCACCAAACATGGCCAGCCATGATCTACTGGCAGTTAAGCCAGTTCATGTGGATTCTCAGGGAGCCGGTTGGCAGCCAGTTTGTTGTTTTCTCCTGCTGTAGTGAGTTTGCCAGAGTGACCAGCATCTCCATATGTTGGTGTTTGTGGAAGGCAGCACTATTTTCATCAGGTCCCTCTTTGTTGAAATGCCAGGTCTGAAACCTATTTGAAAAGAATGTTTTTAGGGCAGCTGATGATGCTGGTGTTTGAGAACCATGTCCTGAGGCAGTTTGTGATCATAAATGCAAGAACAGATTGGATGGAAAGTTAGGCCACTGGCCAAAGGAACAAGTGATTCACTTCAGTTTTTCTTTTTAACATTGTAATGTAAAAAAAAATTAAATAAAAATTGAACTTTGTTTTTACTGTTTTTCCACAAGCTGCTGCTCTCGCTTGAAAGGGAAAAATCAGTCTCAGTTAATGGGGAAATATTGTTTACTACCATAAAACACCAAGTGCAGATCTATAGTATTGCAATAGACATGGATGAGTTGACCCAGCTCTAGTGTCAACCTTTCATGAAGCATCTGTTGACCTTTAGACGTTGTTGCAGTTCTTCCCCATGACATCCTGGTTTTGGATGGGGAAAAGAAGCAATGGGTGGATCTCACTGAGAGTGCGAGGAAAAATGCATCACCATGTGTGACACCTGCTGTCAATCACTATGGTCCAATAGATCATAAACCATTCCCTGCTCCGTGATCTATTTGACTCTAAATGGAGCAATCATTTACAAAATGGACACTGTTTTCCTTTGAAGAATACCTGACCTGAGGATTTGAGAGTATATTTGAGAGAATATTTTCCTGAGGATAGTCCTCACATCTTCTCTGACTTGCATACAAACTAATGGAGCCGCCCCTTATAGCCATACAAGAGAATACAGCTTCCATGTTGGCCTTTTTCTCCCCTTCATTTTCCTTTCAGAAAACAAATCAAAACATAACTTATCAGTAACCTAAACACTTCAACATGTGTCACTTAAAAAAATGTATGCTTTAATCTTAACAATAAATTCATGAAAAATAGGATTTGAATGATACTCACAAGGTTGGGTTATGATGTATAATGCAGCAAGCCGCCAGGGGACAATTTAAATGATTTGTCTTTACTTTTTGGAGCTGTAATGTTTTCCATTTTACATACCAGCTGAACAGTCCGTGGGCTTAACATTGTTTGTCATTGACATGGTAAATTTGCAGCCTTAGAGCGTATTCAGGAGCCACAGTTCAGCGTTATGGACGTTGTTTATTAAATTTCCAGGCTGAAGATGTCAACTGTGATTTTCTCAAAGGAGCAGTTCATTAAAGCACGTTTAGAAAAAAAATTATTCTCATAGCTGGTGCATAGTTCTTGGTGTTCTGTCAATTTTACACAAGAGCACCTTCTCAACTTTCTCGGTTATAGTTCGTGAAATAAAGGCTTGCAGTCATGAAACACTAAACTTTTTTTTTTCTTCTTCTTCTACTGCACACCACTAATGGATCCAGAATTCCTCTCGTTCCAGCCAGTCTAATTTCTCAGCCGTTATAGGAGATTGTAGAACAGGAAAGACTGATTGAACACTAGCTGGATGTCGGCCAAGAGTGGCTACCGTGTGTTTGCCGTGAGTGTCTTCTTGCTCCATTTGACATGTCCTTTACATTTAACTGGAGCTTTCACTCAACGTGGACAGATTCAGGTCTCTCTGGACTTTCTTAACTTACGATTTCCTTTTTTTGTGTATGTCTAAAATGTTGATTATTTTTTTTCGGTGCTTCGCCATTGAAATTAACTTTTTATGCTATTTCTCTGGCACAGCTTAAGAGGCTTGTTTAATATGAGCATGTATTCAGATTTGTTTGTGCCTCTTAAGTGTATGTAAGAACTGCATAAAAGTAAATGTGGGAAATTTCTTTTTGTAAAATTTCTGGTTTATATCCAAATGAGATCAAGCTAGTTGGGGGTGGTTTGATGAAGTACTTTAGTGTTAAAATGGGCGAGATACATGACACATTGGCAAAATCTGACACCTTTTGGACAATACAGGTTCCAAAACACAGAACTTTTTTATACACTGGAATTAATTTTCATATCAGAATCATCTGTCGATGGTTTCTCGATTAAATCATTGTTTAGTTCAGAAAATGTTAAAAATGTTTCCCAAACTTCCATAGTTATGATGTGTTTTCACATGTCTTGTTTAATCCACAAACCAACATAATTCAGTTTTACTGATTTCACATTTAAAAATCTGGAAAAAAATGACACAAAACTTACATTAATTATTTGAAAAACACTCACAATAGTTGGCGATTTATACCTCATGTCCTTCTTCCTGCATGGTAAAGCCTTCCACCCCTCGCCTTGACGTTTCACACATCTTCCTGCTGTTTTGAACACATCTGACCCAGACAGACTCCTGCTGCATTCATCACATGCGAGCAGCAAACTCTTCCTGGACATTTTCCAGTGTTCATGACTGGAAAGGGCTTTAGTGAGAGGTAGAATGTGTGAATTAAAACTAAATCCCAGTGAGTTATAGCAGAAACCGGTGTTAACTGGTTTATGTAATGTACCAATTAGGCTTTCATTTTGAACATTTCTGTTGAACATGTTCAAGAACCAGTGTTTATTTCTTTTGAACAGATTTTGATGATCTTGACATGAAACTGTAATTAAAAGTATCAGATATTTAAAAAACAGTCAAAATAATGACCGATGGGAGAGCGAGCGATCGAGTTACTACAGGAGTATAAGCGTGACTTTCATCACGTTTAATAACTCGTGAACCATCTGACTCAGCATGTCGGTGCCTTTTTGTTGGCCTGCAACCTGCCATCTGCTTCTCATTCACCTTCGCAGGAAATCCTCTCCGACCAATCAAATCAGAGCCTAATCTGCCAGAACTCTCTCACTGCAGCCTCAAGGAAAAAGAAGCAGGAGGAGGCTGACTGTTTAAATCCCACAGCAGCTGGTAATGTCTGGCAGTGATGAACAGGATAAGAGATGGTCTCCACCATTAGAGGAAAAAAGAAAAGGGAATTCCATAATTATATTGGGAACTGTCCATCTATTCTGTGTGTAGGTGGATTTGCAGTGAACGAGGCCCACTACCTGTTCCCTAAATAGGATCATGCCTGGGTTAATGAACAAACAAAAACAAGATGGCTCTGGAAAATACTTAAAAATTAGGCTTCAAAACGGGAGGTAACAAATCACTAGGTGATTTCATCGTTGGCTTGACACGTGGTTACCACAAGTAAAAATCATTCAAAATTCGATGTATGCTTTCAGTCGTTCCTCCTGAAGACGAGCAGGAAATAAGAACGTATGGAATAGGCTCTAGGGGTCGACACTTCTGCACAAAGGGAACGGAAAGTCAATTGGCAAATGAGCCTACTTCCCACTTGATTGATAACATCAGTAAACATTTTTCCTGAGAAGTTAATCTCTCCTCACTGAAGCTCTCGTCAGCCACGCTGTTTCAGACCCGAAATCTCACCCCCAGAAGACAGAACTTTGTTGTGATTGGCCAGGTACCTGGAAGTGACGTAATTAGCACGTCAGCTCTCAGAAGCGCAGCTGTGTTCAATGTACACAACCGGATGTGTCCGGACTAGTGCCCAGAGCAGGAGGATCTGCTGTTCAGGAGAAAGGATCCGTACATAACGATTCCAGCGTGACTATGGGAGCTTTAACATTTGGACACAT
The DNA here is from genome assembly GCF_963457635.1 of Microchirus variegatus. NCBI lineage: Eukaryota > Metazoa > Chordata > Actinopteri > Pleuronectiformes > Soleidae > Microchirus > Microchirus variegatus. The sequence goes on from NC_139802.1 coordinate 19,318,061, forward strand.
ACGTGGACGCAAATGTGATTGACAGCTGGTATCGTCCAATAGGAGCCCGAGCGTAGGTAACATCTGCAAACTTACTCTTGCAAAAACTTTGTGAACATTGAGGCTTCAGAAATGGATTTCAGATTCCTATGGGTTTTCACTTGGAAGACCCCAAAACCCCGGGGGCCATTTTCTGTTGGGGAACTGTGGAATTTTGGTCCTTGACTTCCTCATAATCGTCTGCCTGTCATCTCTTCTTAAGTGGCGTACGCCTGTCCAGCTTGTTGCTAAGACTGTGCTGAGAGCACAGGTATGATGTGTGCAGGTGGAGAGGTCTGTTATTAGTTATGGTATGGTTCGGAATGGTAAAGCCCTGGGTCAGGCTTGCATTTCGACGGAGTACCTTTTACTTGGAAATACGTAGCCTGATGACACTGGACGACGTCATGGACAAGACACAGCAGACAACAATGAAGGACATCCAGTTTGTGGCTGTTTGTCTCAAAAAGACGTCAAGCTTTGTATGAGAACAGACTGCGGGCATTAAGAAAAACGAGAGTGACGTTTTTCTATCCCCCAGTCAGCTGAGTGCTCTAGCTCCACCCTGACTTTACCGTACCATTACTCTGGAAGGCTGCCAAGAATGGAATAGCTGGGGCTGGTTATTTTGGTACTGTTCCTAATGGAAATGCCAAAAAAATATGTACCATACTGTACCAAATCCACGGACACTAGACCCAGACAACTTTATGTACAAATTGCTGTCTGGATGTGAGGATTTCAGGATATATATGCAGTATTATTTTTAGAAATAATTTACCAACCCTGCCTTTTAATTTCCTTTTGGCACTTGAGAGAAGTATGTCTGCGAAGGCTCTTCGTCATCCAGGTCAAAGTCAAAGCTGTCGGCAACTCGATCAAGTCCACTTGCCTACAGCGAACTACTGAAGGTGTTTAGAGAAAGGCGATACAGAAATGTTCAAACTCATTTTATTGAAGAAAGCCATGAAAACAAACCCACCGATAGATACAGCTTGATGGAAATACAAGTGATCGGATGGGTTTTCATCACTTGCTTTTGTACTTTCATTCAACTTGAAGTTAAATCATTGACTGCCAACAGGAAACATTGTGTTCCACTTGTTTCTGTTTTCTGGTTTCACTATTTTTTCTTTTTCTTTTTTTTATAACCCACACTGAAGTATTAAATACAGGCGTATGATTCAGGAGCCCGGGGAAAAATTCTCAGTTTCTAAAGTAGCTTCTCTTCTCTTTTAAATGGATGAAATTCTCGATACTGATAATTATGTTGGAAAATGTGCCTTTTTTCCCCCCAGATCCTGTCAGAGCAGATTTCATGCTAACCTTTTGACGAGCAGCTATTTAATTTTGGATTTGGACAGCTTATCATATTCAGGATGATTTTGGCTCTTATGGTTGGCAGGCTGCGTTCTCTTCCAGCAGAACTTTCCAACAGTGTGGGAAGACGAATCAAGCGCTCCCAGATTTTTTTTATTTGTCTTTGTTGATCTTTGTGTGCATGTCTATATGGAGGGAGATGGAGGTTTTCCTAGGGAATCCCCCACTGTTTCAACAGCAGAGGCCAAATTGACCATTGCTGCTTTTGTTACTGGTCTGGACAGTGATACCTCCTGCTGCGTCTTCTATTTTTAATACTTAACTCTTCTCTTGTTCCTCTCTACAGAGCTAAATCCGAAAGGTAAGTGTTTGTATAGTAGTGTTTGATAGAGTAGAGAGAGTGCAACCACGTGCACATATACACACCGAATTAAGAAGACAAACATGTTGACGTACACTACACGTATACGGATAATGTATATTTCCCACGATATAAACTTCAATAGTTGGCCATAGAATAAAAACTACACTACATATGTACATTCCAACACACACACACACATGCACACACACTACTGTATATACAGGAAGAGACCACAGCCTGCTGTTTATGTTCCTGTAATGTGATACTTGGCATAAGTCTGTACACAGACACACTCGTGCCCACATGCATACTTCCTCACTTTGTAGAATAAGTAAATATCACATTTTTTTTCTTCCATACTCTGTGCAGTTTTCACAGAATGATCATCGGTCTCTTGCGCACGCTTGCATTTTTCTGCAAAGTGACACACACGCGTGCACACACACACACACACACACACACACACACACACACACACACACACACACACACACACACACACACACACACACACACACACACACACACACACACACACACACACTCTTTGTCTTCCAGCTGTAGTATCCCTATTCATCAGCCAGTGTTTGTTTTAGTCCTGAGTTTGTATGCTTTGATACAGAATAGGATGTCCTGTAAGCAATAGCGGGCTTAGAAGCCCTGCAGTAGTACGTACACACATGCACACTCGGCCAACTGCAAATCATGTTCATATGTGGCAAATTTTAGCAAAAGCCAAATATGATTTCAGGAAACATAAACCCTCCATCTTAAATGTTTTTCTCCATCACATCAGACAGGAAGATAAAATAAACAGCCCAACAAGAGAGCGCTGTGTACACAGTAATCATGATTATTAAGAAATACCTAATAAAATGGGCTGGCCAGTGGTTTATGTGCTACTAAATATGTTTTATCACAACTGTCAAAAACAAACACATTATGTTAATGTTTTAGTCCACACCCAAAACTTAAACCACGACGCTGATCATTATTTACCATATATTATTGTTTTCATGTGAATGTGGGATACAAAAATGTAGTGCAATTTAATAATCAGTCCATTGAACTCATTATTTATTATTATTATAATTATTATTATTATTATCCATCGACATGGATAACAATTCAGGGATTTAAATGAACAAATGAACATTCAAGCAAATAGTGATGTGATGCAAATGTTAGGCCTGTATGCTGACTGGCTGACACTGAATACTTTCCACACATGATATGTCACAATATTAAAGCCAACATCAACATGAAGAAGCCTTTAACAAGTAGAAAATATCACTTGAATCCTATTACAGTAGTGCTGATTTTACCTGCTACATTAGGTTAGATAAAAGAAAAATTGCACATCATTTAAATGCCGTAAATACATATTTGTTTATATTATCTAATGATCTTTCACGGCCTACGTGCTGTACTGTTTTACACAACATGAAAGATTATAAGATTCACTTAAATATTATGCTAAAATACAAGCCAGCTCCTTAACTTCTGGTCAGTTAGAAATAAGGATAAGAATAAGAATGGCCTTTATTGTCATTGTATTGCATACAATGAAATTAGAGTGCAACTGTGTTGGTGCATAAGAAACAGTTTAAATTAACACATTTAAAGACCATTAAAACAATGTTATAGTAGAAGAAAAAAGGCGTTTGAATTTCAGCATCATGTGGGGACAACAGCAGAGTACGGCTGAATCCCTCTGTGCACAGCCTCCGCTAAAGTTCTATAATTTGTCGCTAAATACTCTCAGTAACGTCTGCAGACACAGACTGTAGAACATCTCTGCCTCTGTGGCTGACAGTTTACAGGATTACTGGTCGCGGCTGGTTTTATCGAAAAAAACCAGGAGGAGAAAGTGCATATCGTCAAATGCGAATCGCAGTATTAAAATTAGGGCTGTCAGCATTAATGCGGTTTTAATTAAGGGCCGACTTTAATGTGTTATTTGTGTGTCAGAGTTGTTCTGCTCTGTGTCTTTTGCAGACATTTGCGTTCTTACTTACAGCCCAGGAACACGTGCAGGTCTAAAAGCAGCTTATGACAAACATTTGATACCTGGCCTTTCATATTTATACACGCACACGCACACACGGGTTGACATCATTGCAGCTGCGTTAAGAACCTGATCCTGTACAGTCTTCCTCTACTCAAATAAACTCTGCGGTCTCCCTCTCTTTTTACCGCCTCTGTGTCAGACACAAACGCCGATTCTTCATAATTGGAGTCAGAGTCCTCAGAGACAGCGGTGCAGCGGAGCCACAGCAGCTGTAACAAGCGGCAGCGGTTGTGTTCGGTTGTGATTTCAAGTGCGTTCCTCACAGTAGACAAAGCTCCATTTCCCCTTTCACCGAGATAGAGTAAGGGGTCGGATGTTAAAGTGCGTGAATGTAAATGTGGATTCAGTTATAATCTGATCTCCAAAAACAACATAAGCGTCCCACACAGCGGCGTACAGAGGTGCTATAGAGCAGGACAAGCATTGAATAATCTATAAGACAACACACAGTAACCTCAGTTTGCTGTAACTGAGAAACAGTGTTTGGACACTTAGTCACTCTTTGGCTTCGGTCTCACTCTTGGGCCCAGATTTCTGAATTGAATCATCTCCTCTGTGTCATCAAAACTGAACTAAAAACGGTGACATTTGACGTAGGTGAATGATGCAATTTAGCTTAACTGCCACGGTGACTGACCCAAATTCCGGTCCAGTGCTCAAACTCGGTTTGTGCATAAGCGACACAACTCATGGGGATACAGTCTTAGAAATAAAAGTGCGAAGTAGAACCATATAAGGTTCTTCGGCTTGTCCTCATAGGAGAACCCTTTTTGGCTCCAGTTAGAACCTTTTTATAAAGATTCCACCTAAAACCCTTTACTCAGGAAAGGGGTTTTAATGGGTTCTCTGGATCAAAATGGTTCTCACCAATAGTGTTACCAAGAACCCTTAAAAAACCCATTCTTCGGAAAAGGTGGTTTCAGGTAGAACCTCAGCCCTTGAAGGACCCTTTTGGAATCTAAGATTGTAGGACTTTAACAGACACAGAAGATATTTGAGTTGAGCTGCTGTGTCCAGTTAGCACAGACACAGAAAGAAACGGCTAAGGATATCCTTCTATATCCCTAATATCCTCTAATATCCTTTAGAAAGAGTTTGCTGATTATATTATAATCAGCAAACTCTTTCCCATTTCTCAGCTCAAATCCTGGAATGACCACGTCCTTCCCTGTGTGGAGTTTGCATGTTCTGAAGTCAAAACTATTCAATATGATATCGATCCAATTCAAAACTTTTGATCCACTGTTAGAATGGGTGCGTTCATAACTGAACCTTTAAAGAAACAGGAGTTTGAAGCAGCTGCTTTCAGTTTCACTTCAAGTTTATGGAAATTCAGATTGAGCGACAATGCGAAATTTGAATTAAGTTAAAAAATCACTGGGGATTAAGATTCCAAGCAGATGTGTGTCATGGGTTCATGTCAGGCTTTGGGTTAAGAATGGAAACAGGTCGAGTCCTGAGGAGAAGTTTTTGATTTTTAATAATTTCTCATTCCTGTTAAGTTTTCGTTTTACGCAAACACACACAGGTTTTGTCTCGGTACACTGCATTGATGCCTGCCCCACGCTAGAGGATTTTCAAATCACAAAGAACTTTGTAACGGATTTTCAAGAGAAAATTGCAGATTGGACGATCCGGTCGAAAAGCATGGCCGCTCACTTCAAACTATTTCAGGGAGGAGATTCCAGGGATTTAGTATCTCACAGAAACCTATGCAATTTATGCGACATCATGGCTTAGAAGATGGAATCAACTTGCTTGTACAAGTTACAGTTCTAAACAAAAGTATGCAACATCTGTCTCCCGGTCAACTCTCATTGGTTACTGTGGGGTTATGCTGTTCAGTCAGGAATATCAAACATGTTCTATACTTCCAATTTGATGACGTTAAAATGGCGTCTGGTAACCTCACACTATAGGATAATGAGAGAGACTCAACAGGCAGGTAAATCTCAGTATTGTGGGTGTAACCTGGTGATGACAGCCTGAAAATGTGAGGTACAGTGGAACAAGATGAAATTTACCACCAGAGACGGACACCCACACAAACATGCTGGTTTTGCAGTCTTTGCGAGGACACTCATAGAAATTCATAGCATTCCTGAGCCCCTTACTGTAACCGTAACCATCACAAATAAATGCCTGAACCTGATTCTAGCCCTAACCCTAAAACCAGGTCTTGCTTGTTAAAGCAACCAAAGCAGCCAAAATGTCCTCACAAAGAAAGGTTTGTTTGACAATTGGTTCACACAGCCTATTTAAGACATCGACACACAAACTCCAGCCCTTCTTCTTTATCTTCTGTGTCTTTATCCTGCTTTCCATCTCTCTCTCTTTCACCTCTTTTCTTCTTTGTTGGCCCCTCTCTCCCTCTTGTCTCTCTAACTTTTTTTTTTTTTATCACTCTTCTCTATGTATACTATATATTTCCTCCTCTTTCCTTTCCCCACCCATCATTAATAGCAGAGAACAGAGTTTCTGGTTTTAATCTTCAGGTCCCTCACAGTCATCTGTGTCAACACACAGGTAACCTGAGTGTGAACATAAAACATCCCTCACTGAAGTCCCAGTGTTTGAGTATGAGGTCACTTTATGTTGAATAAGGAAACTGCGCTGCGGTTTAAGTGGCTCAGTTTTAGGGCCTCCATGATGGTGCCTGTGATTCAAGTTAAAAATACTTTTTCAAAAATAATCATATTTCTTTCAGTAGCGTCCATGTCATGTGACTCACTGACTCCAGACTAACGGCAAACTGTATTACTAACCGAGATGCACAGGAAACATCTTTGTATTTACAAATGTATGTATATGTATATGTATATATATGTGTATGTGTATATGGATATGTGTGTACATGTATATATATGTATATGTATATATATATATATGTGTATGTGTATATGTGTATATATGTATATATGTGTATGTATGTATATATGTGTGTATATATGTATAGGTACATGTATATCAAAAAGTATATATGTATAGCTACATATACATATATATATACATATATATATATATATATATATATATGTATGTATATATAATTCAGATTTTGAGATTGAAGTCTTTGTTTTGATAAGGAAAGATGGTGCAAAAATGAATGCATATCATAAAAATACATTTTACCTTCATTATAATAGCCGGCAGCATTGAATTGATCGTGGGGGCCACGTAGTTTAAAACGTCCAATGTTTTTTTTGTCACACCTATAGTTATGGTGAGTTTTGTTTTGCTTTGCCTATGCTTGTTCAGAGCATTTATTCATGTATTCATTCATTCATTCATTCATTCATTCAATTATTCATTCATTCAATCATTCATTCATACATTCATTCGTCGCAGGGGCCGCTGGTGCCAATCCCCGGTTGACATAGGGTAAAAGGCAGGGTCACGCAGAGACATACAACTATTCACTCTCACATTTACACCTATGGTCAGTTTAGAGTGGCCAATGAACTTCCTCAGCACCTTTTGGTCTGTGGGTGGAAGCCAGAGAACCAGGGGAACATTCAGTGTCCATGCAGGAAAGGCCCTTGTTCCAACCAGGTTGCTCTTTCAACCATGTGGCCCTCACGACATTCAATCAGTCTAAAATTGTATCCGCTCAAATGAGGTCGGCTTTTCTCCTACTGAGTAAACTGGCTGAGTAAAATATGCACTTTGACATGTGCAACTCAGTTGAGATTGTTGGATGCTGTTTAACCATCCAGTCATCTGGGACGAAGGGTCAATGAGCAAAGAGAGAGAGCGAGAGAGTCTTTTAAAATAAAGCAAGGAGAAAGAAGTAGAAAAAAAGAGCTGTTTCTGCTGTTTTTCTTGGCTCTACATCCTCCCTTCTTCTTTCTCTGCCTCTGTTCTCGTATTCAAAGTGAATTATTCACATAATCGCATAATAATTTCATGTCTGGAATGAAAAGGTGCACAGTAGTTGCAGGTAATTATTACTATCTGTAATAACCTGGAACGTTCCGTAATTAAACCGCCCCTCCATCCCACCCTGGCTGTCGTTTTTCATGTTATTTCTCTTTCAGTTTTTCTCTCGCTCTGGTTTATTTCCACTCATTTTTCAGCTCGGCTCAGGTCGTCTCCCTCTCCTGTCGTTAGCTCACCTCCTCTCCCCAGGTTCCCTCACTCCTCCATCTTTTCTTAACAACTGTTTTCCTCCATCCCTCCTTTTTTCTGCCCTGTTATTCTTGCTAAGTGTAGATTTCTGCCAAGCTCAGCACTGCTCAGGCTCAGAACATAGTTATAGTTGGCTTTTACTCGCTCCTTTTTCTTTTTTTCGCCTCAAAATTCTCACAAAACTTCCCTTTCTGATCTTCGGCAAACACCCCCTCCCCCCCCTCGCCCCACACATTTGATGTTGATGTTGAGTCTCTGGGTCTCGCAGCTCTCAGATGCTCGTGTAATCTGAATATCTGCAGTGTTGACTATGTTAACAAATGTTAACCTGTCCGCTATTTGGAGAGAAAGCCTAAAAGGCGATGTTCTGACCTCATTTGATTCGCCATAGGGGAGTTTGACGGAGATGGGCGCCACTTAAAGGGGAAGTGGGTTGTGGCTTTAACGCTGTTTGTTAGGAAAGGATCCAAAGGAGGAGGAGTAGCAAAATCGATGCAAGATAAATCTGCAACTCTTTCTGCTCCGTTATCCAAAAAAAATAAAACGTAATTAGGAAACTGTGAGTTTTTAGTGCATAGAGTCACTCTGGAGGTCAATATCCTCAGGTCAGTGATACAGCTACAAAAGTACAAAACTGAGTAAAACGTTAGGGGGGAAAAAACAACATTAAATGTCTCTTTTTAAAACTTTTAACACATTTTCATTTCCTCAGGTGTTCCCCGGGTTCTGCAGTCCAGGTTCAGTCTTCCGCTCCTGTTGGTGTGTGTTCCTTCCTCTCCGGCCAAAACCACCAAGTTTAAGATCAACGTGGATACCAACCAGCCGCCGGTCAACCTCAACACCATCTTTCCCGGTAACACACACACACACACACACGGAAGTTCAACACATACATATGCTATTCTCTCCATTCAAATAATCAAGAGAAACCAAAGCACAATGTCTTGTGTAGGACTTGAAGGTATCGTTATTATCGCTAAAGGAGAAAATTTGGTTTACAACCAGCAGACATACACATACTGTACAACAAGTGCCAAACACAACAAATAAATAAACACTACATTTAAAATAAACACAGAATTAAATGTAAAAGGCTGATAGAAGCAGGAATCATATACTTCTTGGAAGTATTTTGTTCTGCAGCAGGGCAGATTATATCTAGTAGCAACATGGATTTGTCCCTCAGTGGGCTGCTCGCGTTGGCCAAGATAAATCAGGCTTTTTTTCCCAAAACACCTGGACTGATACAGGTCGTGGAGGTCGTTCAGTATTTTTCCAGCAGTTTTGCTGCACAGATTCACCATAACCCCCTGCAGGTGAGCCATGCCAGGACATAAAACAGATTCAGTACAAAGTGGGTTCGACACTAAAACTGCAAAGCTTGCATACGCTAATGTGCCTTTTTTTAACAATAAACTTAGGGTTCAAAGCATCGTTCATTATCAGTCACAGTGTTTCTACTGCTTGCACCTCAAATCAATACACATCTCCAATTTTTTTCAAACAAGTACTCTGAATTAATTGTCATCTATTTTGATAATTGATTCATCGTTTCTCGTGTTTTGCAAAGGATTAAAACGGATTCTTCAGCTTCTTTGCGCCGCAGAACAAAGACATCATTAAAAGTGACTCATTTTTGGACAAAAGTATTGGGACGCCTGACCATAACACCAGCAGGGTCTATGATGATACAGTACTTTAATATGAACTTGGTCCCCCCTTTTGCAGCTATAACAGCTTACACACTTGGAAGACTTTCCTCAAGATTTTCAAAGTGTTTCTATGTGAATTTGTGCCCATTTATTCTGTAGAGCATTGGTGAGGTCAGGTTGTGTTGGACGAAAAGGCCTGGCTCGCAATCTTCCACACCAAACTCAAAGTCAGACAAAGTCTTTATAGCCGTTGCTTTGTGCACTGGGACACAGTCATGTTGGAATAGAAAAGGGCCTTCCTCAAACTGTTGCCACAAAGTTGGTTGCATAGCATTGTCTTGGTATGCTGAATTGTTATGATTGTCCTTCACTGGAGCCCGATTGAAGCTCCTGAAGTCGATTCATAACACATGTGGTCAAATACTTGTGTCCATAGTTTAGCTCTGAGAATGTGTGAATAAATGTGTGTGGTTGTGTGCTTCATTATTCAGTTGGAAGTGTGTGTGTTTGTGCGTGCGTGCGTGTGTCAGCCCTGGGAATCTTTGCCGTTATCTGACGATCGGCTACACACAGACGTCGAAACACACACTGTTTTCATAGCGATTGTCTCGCAGTGTAAGCTCATTCGCTCTCATATTGTGCGTCTTTGTAAACAGTGCGACTGTATCTCGTTCTCTTTTGTTGGCGTCCTGTATCATGATAGGCTGTCCTATCTGTCTCATCACACATCCACCCCAACCCTCCTCTCTCTCTGCAGAGTTTTCAGTGAAATCCGAAGATAAGGATGGGAATACTCTGGCGTTCCAGTTCCTGTCAGGAGCCAAGGTTACTGTGCTGGCCTCAAAGACCTCCCGTGAGTCTGACAACAACTGTTAAAGATGAGCAGAATTTCCTTTAAACACTGGGTTTGTTTGAAAATTCGAAAATGATTGTAAAGGCTTTCAACATTTGACCAGATTTCCCAATTGTATCTTTATTTCTTGAAGTCTTCTCTGTGATTCTACACAATGCCAATGCAGTAGCTTTGATTTCTCTACCATTTTCAAATTCTTGAAGTATCTTTTGAAAACATGTGCATATTTTCCCTTAATAACAAAGAACTTTGATTGGTTATTTAACTCTTTTTTCACTACCTTTTATGCCAGTTGTCATGTCATACTAATGTTCACGCTCCCTGCATGAGCTGCGAGGGCACGTAAACAGAGTTCAGAGAGCTTTGCATCGCCGAAGCAGAGACGATGGCTGGAAATTAGTGAGCGAGCCACATATTTTATAAATGTCAGGTCTGTGTTCAGAGTCTGTGCATTAAACAAATGTCAGTCATTGGGTAACCCATCTCACTTTCCACTCCAGTAGCGGCAATTTCTCACCACTAAATCAGCCTCATTTGTGAATGACCTTGTATTCTTTGAACCCTGAGTTGTGCGTGTGTGGTCACTGGTGGACGTCCTCATGTGACCTAAAATAAGTTTCCATGTTTTTGCGTCTTCCTTGTTGTGTCTTTGAGCATGCCGAGACCAACGAGAAAATATTTCAGAGCAAAATGTATGCAGAATTCTGAAGAAAAAAGTCATAATTAAGAGAAAACAATGTCATAATTCTCAGATTAAAGTTAGAATTCTCAGATTAAAGTCTGAATTTTAGAAAAAAAAATTGAGATTAAAGTCCAAATTCTGAGATTAAAGTCAGAATTCTGAGGAAAAAAGTCAGAATTAAGAGAAAAGTCCCCCCCTCATTTGACTTGTCATTGTCCGGTTGCTTACCCTTTTGTCTCCTGTTCCTCAGAGCGTTACCGCATCCAGAGTGACAGTTTCGAGGACATGTGGCTGGTGGTGAAACAGTTGGTTCAGAGGTTTGACCAGCATTTCTCCAAACTTGGAGTCAAGGACTTTAAGAAAAGCTTCAGTGGACCGCTTCCACTGCAGGACTACTTCCTGTCTGTGGACAACCACTTCCAGGTTCACACACACACACATGTGCCAGGCAGCTAATATGAGCACAATACAATGTAAAAAGTTGTATAATTAACTCTGTGTGTGTGTGTGTGTGTTTTAGCTGCGTGTCAGTGCTCAACAGTACCAGGACTTGCTGTCGGAGCGTGCGGTCCAGTTCAGAGCCATCCAGCGCCGCCTGCTGACTCGATTCAAGGACAAAACCCCTGCACCACTGCAGAACCTCGACACGCTGCTGGATGCCACGTATAGCCAGGTCAGACACACTCACACACACACACAAAATATGCACTCACAAGATGTGTGGGGACTTAACGGCCCATGCTGGTAATAAAAGGGCATTAGTTTCAGGAAGTAAAAAAAAGATTTCTCTGAATGTTCGGCTCAGTCGTTTTACCGTCTAATTAAGATACCGCTGAGAGGAGACGCCGCAGCAGAGCCAGATATTCCAACTGGCCTGATAACACCTCCAGGGGACACTGGACTACATTGTTAGAGACATGAACCTCTATCGCTCGGCAACCTTAGCTGCCCTGCTTGCCACAGACGTAACTGTCAAGTAAAGGACACACTGTTTTTTAATGTTCGACTCTTGGAAGCGATTAATTTTTTTCTTTTTACCTCTGAGAGCAACACACACACATGCAGCGCGATGACGTGTTAGCGGATTTACAGTGTGAAAGTGTGTATTCTGCTGATTTATGGACTTCCTCTTGTTTAATGATTAGCTGTGAGCTCACACCCAGTTTTGCATACACACACACACACACACACACACACACACACACACACACACACACGCATTATGAGGTCACAACAGACCGGTTACTGATACACACACACACGTACATGTATGGACTCTTATATTTCTGATTTACATACATAATGTGTATGTGTGTGAGTGTGCTTTACCTCTTTAGGACCTTATCTTGCATAAACACCAACCTTGTCAAGACCACTGGTCCTCATGGAGACAAAAACCTGGTCCTAATCAGGCAGAACATTCTATTTTTGAAGAACTGGTTAAAGGGACACTGTGTAGTATTTATGGGTTTATATAACCCAAAATCCACTTTGTTATACATATTATGTGCTCCTGAATTGTCTAGTCGCTGTATAATTGTTTTTGTTTCATTTTCGTAGTGTTTCAAAAAGTCATGTAAAATAACATGGTCGCGGGCCGCTGTTGCATAGCCACTGTTAGCAGCGTGACGCCATGTTTCTACGGGAGCCTGTAAGGACAAACACGAGAGAACAAATCAAGCGTTGCTTTACTTGTAGCGGAAGTCCCGCCTCCTCTCTTTCCGCTTCGTCTGCTACGGCCGCGGTAGCTCGCCCTCTCCCTCGCCGGCTTCTGACAGCTCTACCGCAGCCACGAAGAGCTGTCCCTTGTCCTCGTCCTCGCCCTCTCCCCCTCCCTCTCATTGTCTGAATAAATACTAGAACCTCATCTGCTGACATGGAGGACAAGGACGACATTTGACCGGCTGAGGATACCGTAGCGCTCAGGTAAGGGAGGGGGTGAGCAGAGGAGCAGTTCGTTGTTGTAAATTTCAGCCTCTTCTCTAGATGTCACTATAAAGTACTTACTTCACCTTTAAGTTTAGGGCTAAGATTTGAATTGTTAAGGTTTGAGACAACAATTTGTTTAAGCCCATGGTTTTCAATCTGTGGTACGCAAGATTTCACCTTAGAGGTCACCTTATCTCTCGCTCCATCTTAATCTAATTTCACTATACCAGTGTGAGAAGTGTATGTGAGGAAGAGGAGGATGGTGAGAGAGAAAAATTATCTTATTGGGAACAAATTTGCCTCCTGTTTTTACTTTGAGGGCTCAATATTATTTTCTCAGGTGGTATTTAGTATAAAAAGTTTGAGAACCACTGATTCAGGCTAGTATGTATGCATGTGTGTTGCTGAGTTTCAAACAAACCAGCTGTTGAGGTTTTGTCTTGTCATTTGTCTTACTGTGATGTATGGGAGGGCAGAATTATGTGTGTGTGTGTCTGTGTGTGTGTGTGAAAGAGAAAGAGAAAAAGTGATGGTTCTTTGCCTTCGCTGTTTATTCTAGAAGCCAGTCTGGCGGTCATCAGCTCCACTGTCCATTAGCATGTCGTTAGCGTTGCAAGGCTGCGTGACATCATCTCTTCATTAGCTGTTGTAGCTTGAAGCTGTCAATATGTCACTGGTTTGGCTCCCTGTGATCAGAGTCCCTCAAACTATATACTAATTTAATGCACATTAGCTTTCTCAGTTTGGAAAGTGTAATGAGTGAAAATGAATGAGGCCGGCGGAGCTTTTAATTTCATTCTAACCCAAATAAACAGTGTTAACCTCCGCTTGGCTTCTTTCTCGCCAGGATAAGCCATCTGGGAAGCAGATCTAAACATGTCTGCCTTAAATGTTAATATGGTTTCTCTGTTTAATGTGAGCTGCCTTAACAACTTAATCAGCAACACTTAGCGTGATCATAATTCATCTGCTGTGTTTCCTTAGGCAGGCAAGACAAAGAAATCTCCGCAATCTTAGTATAAACTTGTTTGGAGTTTTTGTGGCAGCATTCCCTCACATCAAGACTGTCTAACAGAATTTGAACCTTTTGCCAGGGTGTTTTTGAACCTGAGGTTTACAGGTTATCTTTATCCCAGTTTGCTCTACTTGGCTTTCAGACTTATTTTTGCAGTTGCTGCCAAGTTTTTTTGTGTGAATCACAGACAAGAAAACGTGACTGGTGACTGATTGGCAGTTGACAGTTTATGTGTGGGAACCCTTCAAAGATGATCCATTGCAGACTTTATCAAGCTTAGAGAATTTATTACTGTACAGCCTCTTGAGATGAATCCACCTGTACACATAATTTAGTATATTCATAATACTAACAGACTGCTTTTACATGATGTACCATGATCGTATGTAGGTACAGTATACATCTATATGTAGCCAGGTGTTTCAAACAGCCTTTGTCCAACGAAGGACAATCTTAATGCTTCAGCATACCAATGACATTTCAGACAATGTCCAACTTTGTGGCAACAGTTTGGGGAAGGGCCCTTTTCTATTCCAACATGACTGTCTTTTTGAACAAAGCAAGGACGGTGTCACGCATGACGCGTTTCCATGACGACTGACCAGAAAAAGACGTGCGTGGCTTCATGTTTACGTCACTCCGGATTGTTAAATTGAGTCTCTAAAGTAATTCTAAACTTTAAAAAAAGAGGCACACATACGCAGTACACAGGTACGCTGGTTATTTGTAGCGCTGCTCTTTCCGTTTAATAAACAGACCGCTCCAGCTCGACTGTAGGCGTGATAACCCTTGCTAAACGAGCTAATGCAGCTAACGGAGATAACTGGTAAGAGGTGCCTGGACTCCGGTGTCGTGGCACGTGAACATGACGTCACGCGCATCTTTTTCCCGTCTGTCGTCATGGAAACGCGTCATGCGTTAATGTGCGTTTACCTAGTGCCCAGCAATAGTTTTTTTTTTAATGATAAGCCCCATCCTCCTTTGACTCGACTGAGTTGTAAGGTTCACAGTGATGAGGCTGTAGCTCTGCTTTTATGACTAAGCTAACACTTTCTTCTGTCACTGCTGTCCATCACCCATCTCTCTTATCTCTCTCTGCTCTCTCTTTCCCTCTATCCTCCTCTCTTCCCGCCATCCGGTGGCTTGTATGCGGGAATTTTCTGACACACTATACACTCTGTAATGTATACACACTCGCCATAATGGAGGCTTTATCGATGGCTGGTCGGAAGACTGATGAATGCGTCAAATTAATAATTCATGTCAGTGTGAGGAGCCGTTATTGCCAAGGCCGAGGCCAGCTCAGCAGTTTGGTGTTGGTTTGTTTCTTGAGGAATCATCACATCCTCAGTTTACAGATGATAATGATTCCATTAATTTGATTATTGATTATTTATTGGTTTGGCTTTTTTTGTGTATGAGATTTTCTTTCCTTGTTTCTTTCCCGGTCAGTACAAAAAATCTGAATCAATGACCTGAGATTAGCTTCTGTCTGTCTGAGTGTGTTAATCTCAAGTGTTACACTTCAGTTTTAAGTATGAACGCACCCAAAGTGTCCTGAATCAGGACTGGAGTGGTCGTGGACTCGTGAAGCCACATTTATCCAGGTAATGTGGATGCAAATATGTCCTTGGGCTGAATGAGAGACGCATGCATTGACAACAGACACATCTGTACAGTCTTAGGTTTAGTTTAAGTGTTATTCATTTATTCATAATTGATATTATTATTATTATTATTATTATTATTATTATTATTAACAAAATATAAATAACGTCCCTTTTTTTTTTTTCTTTTTTTTTTAAGTAGAATAATAACCATTCAGAACGTCTCTTGTCCCACTTGACCTACAAGAAAGTAGGAGGTACTTCCTTTCTTTCTTTCAAACTCAAAGCATTAGACATCCAGAAAAAAAGTCAGACTGGTTAATTTGGCCTTTGTGGACATAAATTACATCCATGTAATTTAGCATACAGCACGGGGGGGAAGTGAGACCCCGAGACGCATCTAAAATGCATTTTATTAGACCGAAGAGACACACATAAAGAGACAACCTCAAGGAAGGACTTTTGCGCCCGGCTCTCGCAGGGCAGATGTTCATACCAGATCTGAACACAGTCTCTTGAGTCTCTGAGTCTAAACCCTTCGCCCTCTGACTGTTTAGAAAGAAGAAACTTTGAGGATATTTACCTCATGAAGTTGCGGTGGCTCCATTCCAGCAATCACACTGTTGGTAGCACGGAACAGGAATGTGTGGCCAATCAGGAATGCCGGTGAACCAGGCACCTCTTTTCAGCCTGGAGGAATGTCTGCCGGGTAAATTTTCTGCATCAATCTTGGATGAAAAGGAGGAGGGGGATTCCCCCCCCCCCTCGTTAGCAGTGAGTGTGTGTGTGTGTGTGTGTGTGTGTGCGTGTGTGTGTCTCCACACGCAGCGGCCGACAATCGCCGACGAGCCGTCAGAGATAAGAGGAGCGAGCTCCCTGTGAGAATATTCTGTGGTCGGCTGTGCATTTATGCAGCGAAGGGATAATATTTCCATTGTTCATGCTGCCTTTATGGGCCTATATTTTATTCATGAATTCCTGAGAGCCAGCGAGTCAAGTCTGACTCTATGTGTGAGTGTGTGTACGTGAGCGCTGGAAACTTTTCATCTGCCGATCCTCGGTGGCTGGATTCCCAAACACACCCCATGTTTGAACCGTCTGAGCAGCCCAATGTGATGGATGAGTTTCTGGATCGAGTTGAATGATTGTTTGTTACGTGTGAATGTGTTTACCTCCAGCTCTACTCTCTGCATCTTCTGTCCCGATCTGTGCTTCTCCTCCACCTTCTTCCCACCTTGTCCCTCCTTAAAAAACCATCAGTTATCATGGCTCCTGTGTTTTACACCTCTCCCCTCTAACTGGTGTTTGATTAATCTTTGGCAGACAAGAGGTTATCCTGGAGCTAGTGCTCCTCAACCCAGTAATGTGCTAAACTCTCTCGAATTTGAGGGGAAACCCTGCTGTCACTCAAAGATATAAAAACTAAAAGCCCTAGAAGGAGTTAGTGGAAATGGATGAAGAGAGGCCAAAGGGGGCAGAAAAAAAGGGAGGGTAGGCTTTTCAGTTTCCATAAATATTTTCCTCGGCACCGTTTCCTCTGGAGGTGAAATGTCCGTCGTTTGTTAGTATTAGCATTAGCGCTGGGCTAGCAAGCGCTGCCGTGTGGGTGGTGGGTGGTGGGGGGCTTGGGAGCCCGGCCACGCCGAGCCAAGTCGAGCCTCCCTGTAATTACGAGTTCAAACGCTGGAAGAGGGCGGCTCGCTGACTGACGGGGTGACTGACAGGCCGTCCAGGGGCCTCGTGGGGCCCCTAATGGAGGCTTCTGGTAGACAGCAGCTTGATTTATCTGGCCCCAAATGGAGCTCTAAACAGGGCTAAACACAGATCCCACTGTGGAGCACGGGACCACCACCATTAACAGCCGAGCCTCTCACTCCCTGTGTGTGTGTTTCATTTGGCCATAAGTATGTTTGCACATTCACAACTGCTCATGTATTAATCTGTGTAATTATATTTCATTCCATTTTGTGTACACATTGGAGATGGCATGTGTAGACGTGTGGACGCTCATATATCAACCCCGTCTTCCCTCACAAGTGAACTGCATTCTCCAATTATGTTTTTCGTGATGAACGTGTGTTTGTTTTTGACATGCCACCAATACTGATGTTGTGCATGAGTATTGGAGGTTCAATTCTAATCTGAAACTGCAACCAAGACAGTGATTATTTGATTATCAATTGATTACTAAATTAATCGACAAGTTTCACTAATTTTTCTGCTTCTAAAATGTGAATATTTTCTGATTACTTTGCTCCATTTGACAAAGAAATCATATATATATATTTGTATGCTGCTGCGTCCTTTTGTCTGAAAATGGGCTATGTCAAGCAAAACTATCAGCATAGAATAGAGTCCATTCATATGTCATGATACAGCGTCCAACTTCTGGATCTGGTGCACCGAGTAATTGACCACCTCATGTCTCCGGTCAGAGAACATGCATGACCATCAGTTTTGCGTCTCAAACTTTACTGGCAGTAATGGAATCCATATTCGTTCAGTTTCTGGAATGGAATTAAACACAGCAAGAAAAACGTACAGCATTTATTCACATGATTGATTATAACTGAAAAGGCACTTTAATAACTACAAATAAATAATAAAATGGTAAATATTAACCAGAGGATTTCACGATATTAACACAGAATCAATCACTATACTTGCATCAGATATGACTTCAATATAAGACTTCAAAATAAAAGCCTCAGAACAAAAAAGTTCCCGAACATGAAGAATTCCAGATTCAGAAGAGGTTTCTTTTTCATTCTTCTTTTAATTTTTAATTTTTAATATTTACTAAAGTTCTTTAATCCAGCAGCAGGTGAGAAAGGGACTGTTTTGTAACCAACATGTGCGGGATGATTGTGTTAAAATCAGGCGGGCAGGAACAAAACGTGTTTATCCTCTCAAACTACTATCAGAGCAGTGGAATTAATCTCGTTTTTGGGGCGATTATTTGTCCTTCCTGTCATAATCCAACCTGCTCACAGCAGTCTCGAGTCTTGGAGTCTCAATCTCGCCGTTGCCTTCGTCTATCTTGACGTAAAACAGATTGCTTCCTCTGTGCACCATGGGCGATCTAAACACTGCTATTTCGAGGAACTATTACGCACTCTGGGTTTTTAACCAAACCACATTCGTAACTATCGGAAATTCGTTATTGTCACCCGTATTCCCACCAAAACACCCAACAGTGCCACATCTGCACAGAGTCACATACATAATAATGTATAATAATGTAATGTAGTTCTGCTGCAGAGAATACAGTCAAACATGAAATGCAGCGGAGAACGCGGCTCCGTCGTGTGGGAATGTAATGTTCAGCAGACGAGGTTACATATGTGGTCGTGCGTGTGTGAGCGAGTGGAGGCATTTAGCAGATTATGTCTGCGTGTTCCCTTGAGGCCTTAAAGCAAAACGGATGCATAGAATTCTGACCCAGACCTGATGTGAAATGCAGTGTGTGTGTGTGTGTGTGTGAGAGAGGGACTTTACAATAACACTGCCCTCATGAAGGATTTATCAATGGGTTATAATTTATTTTATTTTTTTTTAATTTAGATTGTGAACATTTACATACACATGTAACAATGTGCACATGTGTTTGTGTCTTGGTTGAGTGTTGGTCAGTTCACACACACACATGCACACACTGAGTGTGATCATGCATGAATGGCAGGCTCTTAGGTGCCTGTGAGGTTGTTTGTGTATCAGATTAAAGGTCCGATGAGAGCCGAGAGACTCTTCTACCCTCTTTCGCTCTCTCTCTCTCACTCAATCCTTCCTTCCCCAAGGAGATGTTTCACCCCAGAAGAACACACATTTACACCCATCAATGCTTTCTCTTACACACACACACACATTTACACACTGAGACCCCTCTTGATTCTGAATGGAGCTCACAGAGGTGACGGTGGTCTGGTTTGTTTTCTCTCAGACAGTCTGTTTATGTGACTGTCTGTCTTATCGATGAATGGCTGTCTTTCATATAGCTGACTGACACACTGTGTGTGTGTGTGAGAGAGAGAGAGAGAGGGAGAGAAAGACATGGGTGGGTGGGATTTAGCCACAGCAAAGGCAACTTTACCTGTAAACACACACTCTCATTTTTTTTAAATCCCTTGGTGACAATTTTATTTAGTTATTTATGTTGTATCTAACTTCCACTGAATTCTATTTTTAGATGCTTTGTTGTCGTTGTTATTGCCCAGTTTAGATTGTTTGTTTAACATCAGCGCTTTCTGCTGGACGACTTGAGAATTACTTCAAACTGTCTGCTGTGCTTCTAGCCTGTATTTTGAACGATCACCTGCAACTGTACTGAAAAGTTGTGCTGTGTGGACATATGAAGTAAAAAGTATATTAATATGACTACTTTAGAGTTGAAATATTGTTCATTAATGTTTATGTTCATATTTTAAATGATTCACCAGGGTTAATGGATCCAAATTTTGTTCTGTTCAAAATCTGTTCTTAATATCCATATTGAAACCATGTTGCGTTGAATCTTTGTATTTGTAGGATCAGAAAAATATTCTGGGATATAACTTTGGTTCTCAGTTTGTGATCGAGTCTGGCTCTAATTTCTCTTAATTCCCTCAAGCTCAATCAGGTTCTGTTTAATTTTTTCTTTTTTCTTTTCCTCTTCACAAAGATTTTAATCGTGTTCGGGCTCATTAAAGGCCGCAGTGGTTGTGGGCGGGCAAACACACAATCTGCACAATAGTTGCAAGAAGGTCAGGCCACATATTTTAGTCCCACAAAAGCTGTATAAGAAAGTGGCATGAAAACAGAATCACAGAGGAAGAAGAGAGTGGAGCGCTGAACATCTGTAATAATCTTTATCACACAGACATAGATGTAGTGCCAGAGGATTTCCTCACAGATGTGGTGGAGCTGGAGAGAGGAGAGTTTATTATTAACATATGGATGTGGTCAGGGTGTGGGAGGGAGAGAGACAGAAGAGGGAGATTGATGCAGAGAGAGAGAGAGATAGAAGAGATGAAAAGTGCAACAAAGACATGGATGACATTGAAATACGAAGGATCGGGATTTGTATATGACAAAATAAAACAACACATGAGCTGAAATAGAGAGGTGAAAACTGAAAGACAGGAGACAGATGGAAATATGAACAAGGATGGTTAGGGATGAAACAAATTATTTACAGTGGTTTATATTGTGGTGCAATTCAAGAAGTCATGTGTGGAAAAGATGGAAATACAAAGATGGGTACGTCCTTGTTTTAACATTACAAAAATGAAAAAAAAACATTAAAGAGAATGATTTGAAGAGGTATTGAAAGAGTGAGAAGAAAAGGAAACAGATACAAATTATATCAAAAGATAGATCTGCGTCATTTTTCTCCACTTCCTCCAAACCCGGAATTCCACAGTTGAAGGAAGAAAAGAGCAATTCAGACTTTTATTGTTTGTTTTCTTTTATCTTCTATTGATCTGCTTTCATCTGCCTGCTGCCTGTCCTGCAAGCGCTCGAGTGATCCGATCTGTGTCACGACGCAGACAACACAGACGACACAGTTTACCGAGTGCAATCATAGAGAGAGGAAAGGGGAGTAGTTTAAGTGCAAGAAGATCAGAAGTAATAAAGCAACACAACGCAAAATGAAATAAGATAATAACTGAAAAGAAATGAGGAAATGAAGCACATTCTGTACCTGTACATGGATGAATGGATGGACCTGTGGTGGAAGATATTTGTGTGACATTTATGAGGGCCAGAACACTCATAAACCGACGGAAGCGAGAATATTTTATGAAAGTGGGGACATTTCGACAGGTCCTCATGTACAGTCACACCTTAAAATGGTGTGTTAATGGGTTAAAACTTGGCTGTAGGGTCAGGATTGAGAGGTGGAACCTGTCTATTTTGGCTGTAGGGAGGAAACCAGTGACGTCCAGTCAGGGTAGGCAGGGTAGGCAGTGCCTACCCTAGGCTGTCAGGGGAAATTTGAGATTGAGTTCATGTAAGGTTTGATTATTTTTTCAAATCGGTATTTTTTAATTTCAGATAACCTTACCACAGTTTTGAATGTGTCCGCATTTGGTGATTTTCATAAAATGTACATCAAAAAGCACAATGCTATGCCCCCTGTTGACGTTACTGTACTATGTTTGTGCTGCATTTAAGTTCGCAATGCTTTCGTGAATTGTCAACACCGTCACGCCCTCTCGCTGTTTTACGTCCAGCAATTTAGCGGGAGGTTAATGAAGGTAATGATGGCTGAAGGTCAGGAGAGTTTTAGAACTCTGTCATCGCCAACTTTGTGAAGAAGGACCGGCGCATGGACTTCATCTTCAAACGAACTAAGCAAGTTTTAATGCACGCACGCACGCACACACACCGTTTAAGTTTCTGTTATAGTACAGTACTACAATCTTAATATTCTCAGATTGCATGGTGCACTGTCTGCAACATATGGAATACTAATTTAGTGTGTGTACGTCTTGGTCCGTGACTGCCTGCCTACCCTACCCTAGAGCTCACCGCACATCACTGGAGGAAACACACAGTCCATCCTCTTGGTTTTGGTGGTCATTGGTTGTATGGATGGTATAGGGATTTCCTCCCATAGACTATAGTCATGACCATAGTCCATGGTGAGTTTTTTTTTTTTTTTTCTTTTAAATATGGAATCAAATATAATGAAATTAAACTAATTTGTTTTAAACTTGTAAATCTAAACAGATATTTGTGGATCTATGTTACTTTTTAAAGTTTCCCACCATGCTTACCATATCACTTCTTCTTGTGTTCTGTTGCTGGGCACCAAGCAAGATTTAATAAGTCATCCTTGTTGGAAAGCTGTCACGCTGGGAGAAGATTAAAGAAGCAGATATCATAGAAGGCCTTTAATTAAACTCCCTGATTGTTCAGTGTCAACAGTCCAGATCAGCCTGTGGACACTGACCTGGGAACCATCACTGGTAAATCTATGTGTGTGTGTGTGTCAAAGGTCAATTTTGACCCTGTGCCGTGGTTCCAAAGCATAACGGCTAATTTTTTTGTTCTGGCACAGACCTTTTTTTTTTTTTCGACTGTAACATAGGAAACCGCAGCAGGGTTGTTGTTTACATTCTGTTTTGGTTGTGGGAAGTGTTTGTTTGGCAGTGGAGTAAATGAAATCAACTGCGCAGCTCACAGGACAATGTGTGGCGTTTCATGCTGTTGGCCATCATGACCACAGACTGTAAACTTGAACGCTCTCGATGACGTTATGAGCATAAAGACCACAGAGGAGCGGTGAGTGAAAACATCCATTTGTGTTGTGCGGCTGTGACTGGAGTGAAAAGAGAGGAAAAAAGCAAATATATGTGGAGGTTTCACATTAAAGCAGGAAATGAAGGTTTCAATAGAAGGGCACAACTTGTAAAACAAAGGAAACCTAATTAGTGGGAACATTTTTGCATTTCCTTTTTTAAAAAATCTCCTCTAAATCAGTGTTTTATAAACGTTTTTATACCGAGTACTTGAAGTAACACTCCATTATCACCAAAGCTCAAATACAGTTGTGTACTGTAAATAGAACGAGCAAAGTGACTCATTTTGTTATCGATTCATTTTCTACACACTCTGTCACATACCCTGGTAAAGACAGTTGAAGAATACCAGGTACATGTAAGAATGAGTGAAATAGAGTAATTGAAGAAAGTTTGAATTAGGACCCATATATAAGAGTTTTGACCTGTGCTTAACTGTAGATTAGATTAAGATTAAGAACCCTTTAAGTCCCGCAAGGGGAAATTCAATTCTGCAGTGAGTTAGTGAACACACACGGCACACAGTGAGGTGTAGAACATGTAACCCAGCGCAGTGAGCTGCCATGCCAGTGAGCGGCGCTCGGGGAGCAGTGAGGGGGTTAGGTGCCTTGCTCAACAGCACTTCAGCTGCGGACTGGTCGGGGATTGAACCGGCTACCTTCCGGTCTCGAGCTCGAAGCCCTAACCACTAGGCCACAGCTGCCCCCAGGTAGAGGTCATTTAGTCTTGTTTTGTAGTGAAATTAACACAATATTTTTCTTGCTAATTTCGCAGCAGATACATTATTTTTCCTGTGTCTAATGTGTCCACACACATGCAATTCTTTGGTACAGTTGCAGGTGAAAGTTCGAAATACAGGCTATAAGCACAACAGACAGTTTGAAGTAATAATAAAGCCGTCCAGCAGAAGGTGCTGCAAGTGTGTTATATTACTATGCATTGTTTTTATTGTGCAAAATTATTATATTTGGAGAGAGCGCTAGCAAAGAAGTCAAGAAGGTAGCTCTAACTTTTTGAAAATTGCCTCAATAGACATGGGTCATTGAAAGTGTGTGAATTTTGTGCAAGAAAGAAGTTGATATTTTGGTAAATGTCTCCCTTTGTTTGTGACGACGCCACCTACTGTTTCATGCCCTGCGTTGCTTGATCAAATGTCAAGTCGTAATTACTTGCGGTGTTGTGGACACTGTCCTCTGTCTCTCTCTCTCTCTGCCGTTGACATGAAATTTCGTGCAGAACATTGATGACATGATGCTGGTAGAGCTTAGATTGGGCCCAAAAAATCAAGCCCGACCCAGAGAATCTAAACTCTAGATGCCGGGGAAATGCAAATTCCAAGATCTCTGTCTCACCAAAGAAAATGACAAAGAATGACTTTGACCAATCACTTAATCCAGATGCATGCTGCAAGTCAAATCAAAAAGTGGACGACATGGGCAAAGCGGCTCTTACAAGTTGCCCTTCCATCTTAAGCTGTGAGGGGAATTGGTCCTTGAAAGTCTTTGAGTTTGATGTCAACCAAAGTGTGAGAACCCCTGCTAGCATTTACTGTAGCTGATGGGCTTCAGTCTGTGAAGATTCTCAGTCATCCACGTCATTGTAATTAAGCTGCAGGCATCTGGCAATTTTGAAGAGGTTTCACGTCTCACTCAAGAGACTTCTTCACTTCTTTAACTGTAACAAGCACTGCAGGTCCCAGGGTAGTTTTAAGATAAAATGAGACGGTTCTTTATTAGTCCCACAGTGGGGAAATTTTATGAGTGAAAGTACCACAGGGTTCAATCGAACCACATTGGCCAAGGGCCCTGCAGCGCCAGCTCTACCAACTGAGCTAGACGGTGCCAAATATGCCATGACCCAGATTCAAACCAGAGTTGCTGTGGCCACAATTCAAAGTACTTACCACTACACAAGAGAAATTGAAATAATCCTAACTGTAGCTGACACAAAGTGTTCTCTGTGGAAAGACAATACTTTTCAGTTTCATTTGTTTAAAAGACACGGTTATCAACAGTCCTCCAGGCGGGCGGATGTCTTTCGGGTGCCACACTTTCAGGACCTTGTTATCCAGAGTCGTAGCTATGAGCTCATTCTTTGTGTCAGAGGTGATTTAGGTGATAAAAGAAGCCTTTAATCCACAAGTCTTGTGCACCTCTTCCCATACTTTAATTATATCTATCGCAACAGGGTTATCAGTCTAATCCTTGAGGTCCATTTTTGAATTAAACCCCCCGGCACTTCCTCTCTTAAGGGTTTGCATTACAATTGAAGTCCAGGATGAGACACTGTCTCTCAGACAGAAACAGACAAGTTGCATTTCAGCAGCCAAATAATAACTGTGAAGTCAACTTTCCATGTTAATTTCCCATTGATACCAATGGAGGGGGGTTTTTCCATTCTATACGGTGATGTATTTCCATTTGGCTCTTTTCCAACTGACTCTTGTCAAGTCATTCGTGCTAATTTGCTTCTCTTCAAGATACTTCTGCACCGCAAATAGCAATACACACAGCCACACAGCAGGGGGCAAAAGAGCAAGACGTCCCATTTATTGAGAAGCAGCGGATCCAGCAAACATGAGGAGCATGGTGAAGAATCTCACCACATGCTCCTCATGTTCTGGGAAAAGTTCTGGGAACCTTTAGAGAACGTTCTCCAAAGGCTGTATGAAGGCTGTAGAAAAGTAGCATAAGGGGAATGTTCTGGTTGTGATAAAAGTGGTTACAGGAACGTTCTGTGAAACTTTAGAGAACGTTTTCTAAAGGTTGTATGAAGGCTGTGACAAAGTAATGTTCAAATGTGCAACCAAAAAGTAATGTTGGTGAAAATTTAGGAAAACTTTCCGTGGCAACCACAGGAGAACTTAGGGAGA
This sequence comes from Microchirus variegatus, assembly GCF_963457635.1. NCBI lineage: Eukaryota > Metazoa > Chordata > Actinopteri > Pleuronectiformes > Soleidae > Microchirus > Microchirus variegatus. Next base: position 19,343,855 of record NC_139802.1, read on the forward strand.
AACGTTCAGGAAATGTTCCCGGAACCAAAAGGTAACGTTCCCAGAACGTTCTTGGAACCAAAGATTGTTAGCTGGGTAACCCCTTACCCTAAGTCTTAAACCTCAAGGTCTCATTTTACATACCTTGTGTTTTTCTTGGTCCTCACAAGGACACCATTACAAGAACACACATAAATGCACCAGCTGCTCCTGCGACATGAACAAAGGTAGCAAAATAATAGGATATAGGTTGGAATGCACACTGGCGACGTATTAAATCAGATTATGCAGCTTAGTTCAAAGCGCTGGAGAAAAAGTAAACTGTAATTAATGTTGTCAGGCTCACTGTGTTGTGTTGTATTGTGTTTGATTTCCGGTCCCAGATCAGCTCGTTCTAATCACTCCTTTAAAGGCAGCGGGTCTATGAGGGCCTGTAGAGGATACACCCCCGAATAATCCGATTACACACGTGCACCAGCGTACGGTTTACTGTATACAAGCGCACACACACACGTGCGCTCACAGAGTCCACATGATGGGGGAAATTTACTACATGCATCTGATGAATAAATTCCTGTCGGTTAAGGAAATGCCATTGCAACAATGATCCCTCTGTGTGCGTGTGTGTGTGATTCCATTATTTAATTAACTGTATGCAGTGTAACATGCAGTGCATGCGGAGCACATCATGTGCTTGTATGGAAACCATACGCACAAAGGGACAAGTTGGCAGTCTGTCCAAACGATAACAAAGTGGAACAACATATACAGATCTGTGTTCCGAGCTGTAACTAATGGATTTCTGGACCTGTGTGTGTGTGTGTGTGTGTGTGTGTGTGTGTGTGTGTGTGTGTGTGTGTGTGTGTGTGTGTGTGTGTGTGTGTGTGTGTGTGTGTGTGTGTGTGTGTGTGTGTGTGTGTGTGTGTGTGAGGCTCCACCAGTTAACTTTCTCCAAAGTCAACAGGTCTCTCTTTCTCTTTGCGCGTCTGTTGCTTCCGCATTACAAACAATAGCTGATTTATAAGAGGACACATATTTACTCTGTAATCAGTGTGTGTGTGTGTGTGTGTGTGTGTCAGTGGGGTAAGAGAGAGAGAGTGAGTGGCGGCAGTGGCGGCAGTGGCGGCGCCAACTCAGGGTTATTTATCTTGTTGCAGTGAATTCCCAGAGTGAATTCTCCTCTCCTCTATTTTTTATGCCACCTTCACTTGCTCGCTTCCTCTCCTCCTCTCCTTCAAAGGAGACCATTGAGAGAAAAGCAAACAGGCATGGAGGGGGCAACACACACACACACACACACACACACACACTCAGGTACACACTCACGGCTGCCAAGAGAGTGTTTTGTGGGTACCACTTATGTTGTGAGGTTTCTGGCATTTGTGTGTGTGTCGGTAACATGACAGCGGCACCAGTCAGTTTAGATCAGATTAGCAATTAGCGCTCGATTTATCATTACAACAGAATTAGCGCTGAGCTGTGTCATTTTTACCTGAGCTCATTTGCTTTTCAGCTCCTGCATTTGGAGGTTTGTGGAATTTGAACTCGGCTCACCAGAACTCCTTAACTTTAAATTAGTGTCGTTTTCACTGGGACCACAACCAAAACCATCACCTGTGTGTGTGTGTGTGTGTGTGTGTGTGTGTGTGTGTGTGTGTGTGTGTGTGTGTGTGTGTGTGTGTGTGTGTGTGTGTGTGTGTGTGTGTGTGTGTGTGTGTGTGTGTGTGTGTGTGTGTGTGTGTGTGTGTGTGTGTGTGTGTGTGTGTGTGTTGGCTTCTCAGGTCTCTATGGTCTGGACTGCATCAAGTGTGTGGTTCTGTGTTGGACCGCAGTGACACTGTGTGTGTGTGCGTGTGTGTGTGTGCATATGCATATGTGTGTGTGCGTGTGTGTGTGCAGGTTGTGTTCCTGTAAGTGTACATGTGTTTAACTTTCTTCTTCTTGGACACACATCGAACTGAGCTCTAATTAAATACATTACTTTTTACATGTATGTGGTTTATTTAAGGACACTGGATATTTACAGCTGAATTCCTCCAGTGTGAACACTGCTGCCAGTGAAATACTCCGGCCTGCATCCATACTGCTTTATTTTCATTTGAAAAAATGCATGTTTTTTTTGTTTTTTTTTAAACAAAAACAGCCTGCTCCCAAAGAGCTTTTCAAAACAGACAGACATTTGTGCCTCATTGAGAGTGGCTGGGATTTAAATATTTTCTGCAAATATAAATAGATGTTGTGCCTGTGTTTCTTTTAAACAAAATTATCAAGCTCTTTGTTGCCGTCTCCAATTGTGTTCCCTGCGGTCTCTTGTAAAAGATTAAATAAAAATAAAAAATAAAATATTGCTCGCAATAATGCAACTTGACCCACACAGTAGATGCCAATAACTGCCTCACACAGGTCCTTTTAATCATAAAAAGACAATAATCCCTACAGTTTCAAGAGGGTTCTTGCACAGTCTTGCTCGAACTCTAAAAAGATGCTTTGGAGCATATTTAGCTGCCAAGTAGATTCATAAATAAGAACGTATTGTGATACCAATATAAAGTGTTGCACAGTGATTAGTCTTACACTTTAATGTCTTAATGTATGACACATGGATCAATGGGTCACTGATTTGCCTCCAGTCCTTTGTTCTTGCACACACTGTGCCAGGTTTTAACTGTTACCGTAAGGTAATCTGACCAAAATTGAGTTTCAGTTACGAAAATTTGTAAAAGAAAAAAAAAAAAAAAAAAAAAGTGTCCCATTTTTCTGAGCAAATATGTGAAGGAAAACAAGGAGAAAATCGCTAAGGAAAGAAATGGAAATAAAAGAAGCTCAGCTGCTGCCTGTGAGTGTGTGTGTTTGTGCGTGTGCGTGTGTGTGTCTACATGAATGAGTTTGTTTGTGTGTGTTTGTGGGGATAATTTGTTGTCAGGATCCCTCTTGTGTTTTGGCAGCCAAGATTAGACTCCCTTCATTTGGTCTCTGACCACAAACAGACAATGCACAATTTAGATACACACACACACACACACACACACACACACACACACACACACACACACACACACACACACACACACACACACACACACACACAACTTGTTTTTATATCTTAGTGAGGACACATCATATACATGATGCATTCCCTTACCCTAACCCTAAAGGTCTTAACCCTTTAAAGTTATAGGGCCCAGACAATATGTCCCAACAAAGATAGGTGATTTACTTTCTTGCACCTCACAAAATATCTAAATGAAAAGGACACACTCAGGACATTGCAATGACTTCTATGTGTTTGGACAGTCTAAACAAAGTGTCCCCAATCTTTAACCTTTCACACAATTAACATCTAAACTTTACCAGTTCTTCAGAAAGGAGGCTCTGCCTCATTAGGACCAGGTTTTGGGCTCCGTGACGATTACTGGTACTGAAATTGCCAGAAAAAGGTCCTAAAAAGGTGACAAATACAAGCACACACACACACAAACAGAGTCTTGTCATATTTTTACGTTGTGAAACAACAGCGACCGCGATGGGAATGAATCACTGGTTAAACAGAACTCCATGTTTGGTGTTTTATTGTGGTTTTTATAAGCAGCTTCAGGAAATGACATTAAATTTCACATCGTTTTTCAATCGTGCATCCGACACACGGAGTCTCTCTGCGAACGCCACTTTATAGATCGCAGCCACGAGGGAAACAAAAACCAGCCGTGTGCATGAACGAGCTATCATACGCGTACGTATCTGCTGGAAGCCTGAGTCTGACATCCCACAACGTACGCTCGCCGCTGCATAACACACAACTGAAATGTCAGTTTTCTCCTCTAGAAAATGAAATCTTTTGTGTCAGTAAAGGTCGCTGGATGTCTGGCAGGGATGCGGCCGCCCTGCAGAAAGCCAAACAATGCTCAGGGTGTGTTTGATTAACAACGCTTGTACCACGCCATAGAGCCGGGAGGAGAATGAGTCACAACAAAAAAAAAAGAACAAACCACACGGCGTTGTCTAAGATTAAGTGCTAATCCCGAAATCTATCACTCGTATTATATGGGGATGTGAACTGTCATTCGTCACAGCAGCGATGTTGATATCAGTGGCAACAAAACTATGATGCTTTAATTAATTTCTAACCAAACCATGTTTCAACATTTCATCTCCACACATGGTTCAGCCTGAGAACATTCTTGTTTTACACACATTTTGTAATTGTTATGAAGCATCTGGACAGATTTATAGATTATTATATTCAGCTGTTTCCATTATTTACAAAGCTGTGAAGCGTTTTATTTTTTCTAATGTAAGTTATTGCCGTCCGTCTTCGCCCGTATTTCATTCAAGGGAATTTCATAAACAGTGAACAGAGCGGGGTTTTTTATATTTGTGGCGTCGCCTCTGGTCAGTGTGTGTTTTAACACGGGGAACCTTTCAAAGAACTGCAGCTGAAGGAACCGCCATCAGCAGAAATCATCGTCTGTTTGTTCCTCATGTCTCACACACATTCAGGCTTTAAGTATTTGTTTGGAAAACTTCAGTGCAGATGGTTACTCACCATCTGTAGATTCTCTTTATGCAGCAGTAAACAACAACAACAACACTAATAACAAAGTACGACCACGCTCCGAAGCCGTGAACCAATCCAGACAATCTTATTTCCCTAAAAATAACTTTCCCACACAACTGAACTGTGTTTTCAATTAGAGGAACACATTTTGTGAACTAAAATTATGTTTGTATTTACATGTCTACACATGCGTAAATCAGTGTGATTGTGATTTAACTGCTTTTTGGTACAAATAAGTGTAACGATGGCCATTTCCTGGTTCTGAACGTGGTCAGGTTTTATAGCCACAGTGAGGAACCTGTGGTTAGGTTTAGAAAAGATCATGGTTTCTCCAAACTGTGGTGGTCGGCTGCTTGGTGTTAACGAACACGGCGCGACGTCCACATGACTGATAACCTTAACTATTTTGCAGCAAATCTTCCGACAATTGGTCTTGTAGTGTGGTGTGCTGCTTGGCAGATGTGGCCACATACCAAAACTACGTCACTGTTGGTGGATGTGTCAACAACAAACATAATCGGGGACATACATATACCTCATAAACATCATGGAGCATGCAGTTTTGTTATGTGGGAACACACATTTTTTTTAGGGAGAGACTGTTCCTGGCTGAGCAACGTGGGTGAAACTGTGCAAAAAGCTTTGTCGAAGCAACTGAACGTCGGTCTGAAAGGGGACATTATTATGCAAAATCAACTTTTTAATAATTTTATTACTTATATTTGGAACTCTTGAGGCCCTATGAGTAGGCAAAGTGTGAAAAAAGATGACTCACTCATGTTTTTGTGGTCCACCTCAGTCTAAGTACAGGAGATAAAACATGTGATGTTGATGTTGAATAACGTGAGAGTGCAGGCAAGGGCAATAGTATCTGGAAGAGTGGAAGTTGCAGCACAGAGTTCTACACAAACTTCCAGCCTCAGAGGATTTACGTGTCCAGTGGATACATTTTATATATGACGGCAATGTGTCGGGTAGAGTCTGCAAATGATGGCTTTTCCAAATGCTAACTGCTGTTTGCTGCCATAGCCTCAGTGACACTGACGTAGTTTCCTGTGTCTCATTTGCATTTAAAGAGACAGGCACTCAAAAGAGAGCGTTCTGAACAGGGCTGTTTTGGCAGAGTGATTGAACTGCTGTGGGTATGGAGATTCATCCTTAAGGTATTTTGACCAAAGCATGTCACAGACATGTTCATTAGGACACCAGGGAACTAGCTTAACTTGGAGAAATAGGGTATAATATGTCTACTTTAAATATTAGCAAACCAGACTCAAAGATGCGCAGCCATCTGCCTCGACTGGTTGGGGTGAAAGGAAAAAAAGATGGACAGGGGAGAGGTGGGGAAGAGAAAGGACAAGATGGAGGAGAGGTAGAGACAGAAGGAAGAGACGAGGAGCAGATATACAAAAGGTAGAGTTGGGGATCCGGGACAGTTGTGCAGGCTACATTTTGAATTCAAATGTCCAAGCCCCTTTCTTCAGACTTCTGAAGCTACGCCTCCAGAGCACAGTCAACAAACGCGGGTTCACGAGCACATAAAAATGACAACGTGATGCCAAAATTGATGCTAGCATCACTATTTTTGGGGCGCTGATAAAGCCCATCAGACCAGGATACATTTGTATTAGCCATCCAATATTGGACAACTGAAGGAAGCGGCCTCTGGTTTGGGACACGGCTTCAGAGGATCCTTCAACAGGGGATTAGTTCACATGTGATCTAAAGCGTAAATATATTAGGTTTTTTTATTTTTTATTTGAAGGGGTATAAAAATGACACTTAAGCTCAGACGATGATGGCATTTTTGGTTTCGGTCAACTTCCCCTTTTGTGACACAATGAGTCTCACATCAGATTAAAATCATATCAAATACAGAACAGGCTCAATCATTTCTGCAGCAGGACGCCTGTGTGTGTGTGTGTGTGTGTGTGTGTGTGTGTGTGTGTGTGTGTGTGTGTGTGTGCGTGTGCGTGTGCGTGTGCGTGTGCGTGTGCGTGTGCGTGTGCGTGTGCGTGTGCGTGCGTGTGTGTGTGTTACACATGGTGAACATTTTCATCTTCACAAATGCGCACATGGATCAGAATGTGTCTCCATGCAGACAACACAGTGTGTGCATGCATGTGTGCGTCCGTGTCTTTTTGCACTGTGTGCAGCCTGGGAGGTTAGTGTGAACTGGTAATGACAGGCCACTGTGTGTGTGTGTGTGTGTGTGTGTGTGTGTGTGTGTGTGTGTGTGTGTGTGTGTGTGTGTGTGTGTGTGTGTGTGTGTGTGTGTGTGTGTGTGTGTGTGTGTGTGTGTGTGTGTGTGTGTGTGTGTGTGCGTGTGTGCATGTGTGCGTGTGTGCATGTGTGCGTGCGTGAGTAGGGACAGTGTTTAGTCTGAAGCCATATTTAGTCTCTCTGGTCCTATGAGGAGGCCTATAATCACACAGAACCTTTCTCTCTACTCATTACAAACACACACACGCACGCACACACACACACACGCACACACACACCACAGACCACATACACATTGCAACATACAGCTCATATGAAGAGGAAAGTCTGAAAATAACTTTTAAAAACAGATATTTTTGTAATCAGACCAGACTTATCTCCACTGTGTGCGTGCGTGTGTGTGCGTCTCCATGGCTCTTCTTTAAATCAGACTTGCATATTATGTCCTGTAGTAATATATACATAACATATATATACACAGATATACATATATATTCATTTTAGTATGTGTTCTTGTATGTGTAGCTTTGTGAGGCCCAATAAATGTATAAACCATAAGGAGTGAGGACATTTTGGTTGGTCCTCGCATGTTTAAATTGCGTTTTGGGGGCGTTAAGACCTGGTTTTAGGGTTAGGCATTTAGAGGGTGATGGTTAAGACTAGGGTAAGGGGCTATGGGGGTGATTTATGTCCTTACTACGAATGCAGCGCAAACGTGTGTGTGTGTGTGTGTGTGTTCTCTTGCACCGTTGAACTCTTCAGCAGGCCAGCAGAGTTCATGTATTTTGGCTTTTGAGGAAAGTTTAAAGCAAGCACACACACACACACTATGACTCGCAGCTGTTCTGGTGAAACAGGCCCTCGGGTTAAGTCACATCACATGCTATTAATACAGTCTCGCTAACCGTGTGTGTCATGTGTGCGCATGCAGGAGGTTGTCTGACTGTGTTTGTGTCGGGACCTGTGTGTGTGGGGGTGTGTGTGTGTGTGAGTGCGTGTGTGCGAGTGCGTGCGTGTGAGTGTGCGTGCGTGTGAGTGTGCGTGCGTGTGAGTGTGCGTGCGTGTGAGTGTGCACGCCTCAGCCTGATTGATTTAAGTGCCCCGCTTTAGGGCGTGAGTGTGTGGTGACAGTGTATCTGTTTGAACTTTGACCCTGACCACACTTCCAAACAGCTGTATCAGCCCTTTTTTATGAGGTGTGTGTGTGTGTGTTTGCATTTATGTCTGCATCCTCGTTCTCCACTTCACTGCGACCTCTCTGACCTCCAGTGCTGACAATGTGACTTTACGTCCAGATTTCTTCAGCTGTTTTAGTTTCATATATATACAAATATATATATATTTGTTATTACTGTATGTCAATCTAGAGATTTTAATGTAATGGGTCCAGATTTTAGTGACGGTATTCTTGTAAAATCATTATCTGGGGTAAGTTTCTGGCAGAGAAGGCCAAAAAAAATCCTGTGAAAAATCATTCAATTAATCAATATATTCAAGTATAATTGAAATGTCACAACGTTTTCCTCTGTTCTGTTGAAGGACTGATTTTTTTACGAGGGTCATTTTAAACATCCATCACTACCTTCTGCTGTGGCTAAATGACGAGTGTTTATTCCTTGTCTAATCACAGTTTCAGAAGTGTGATCCACTTGCGGTGTCACCTGCGACTCTGTCTCACACATGCATGCGTGTAGACACAATCAAGATTTCCCTGGACACAACAGCATACTTAATAAATTCTCCACTTGCAAAAAAGCCTCCACCCAGAAAACTCCCTCCCTCCTTTAATTCATCCGTCCAGCTGGACTGACCCCCTCATTATTTCAGTTCTGGGTGGGCCTGGCCTTGTCCTGTGTGTGTGTGTGTGTGTGTGTGTGTGTGTGTGTGTGTGTGTGTCAGGTCACCTCTGAACCTGTCGAAGTCAAATCCCACAGCCCAGGGCTGCCAGCAGCCAGGGACTCAGCCTGGGTGTTAATCCCAGGTTGGGTGTCACTGCGGTGGGTCACAGTGTGTAATTTAGTCCCCCGCTCTGTCTGGGGCCTCCAGGCCCTCTGGACCACCCAGCACACTGTGGCAACGACTGACCTCAGCATCTGTGTGTGTGTGTGTGTGTGTGCGTGTGCGTGTTAGAGGAAAAAAAAAGGATGTGTGGATTTAAGCTTTTTTTTTGTAAGGGATTTTTTTAGGTGTGTGTATTATATTCCTATAATTCACTACGTTTCAGATTGACGGACTGTTAGGACGTCGATTAGAAATGTTTATACTGTGACAAAATGCTGGTGTTGCAGATGTCTCACTGGCAGTCAAAAATAACTGAACCGAACTCTAATACACCCTCTGTGTTTTCCCGTGAAGTAGTAGCTTCAGCGTTGGAAACAGTTGTCGTTGTCTCCACAACGTCTGACAGTATCACAGAAAATGTCTCCTGCCCCGCTCTGGGGAAGTATTCAAACACAAGCTGTTTTGTTCTTCATGCTTCTTGTGGCCGTACCGTCGCTCCCCGAAACGGAAATATCCGACATGTCCTCTGTAATTTTGAACGCATTTCCTGAAAACTCAGCCTGACACCAGCTCTGTGTGTGTGTGTGTGTGGAAAGTGGAGGATTTCCACTAGGACTCAAATGAGTGATTTGACTTTATGATTTGGCTTTTGCACAGAGTGCGAGGACAATGACGTGTCACAGATGTTTAAGTCTTCTTTTAAGTCTGCTGCGGAATCTAAACGGAATCTAAACTAGCTGCCAAACGAACTTGCAAAGGGTGCATCGACAATCCTTACTCGCTGATTATACATACATATATCTATATATATATATATATATATATATGCATAATATACATATATATTTATTTAAATACCATATCAGTGTCAGTTATCGGCCCAAGTACTCAATCGGCAGATCGGATATCGGCAAAAAGGCCAGTATCGTGCATCCCTAAAACATAGCTAGTGATTTGGCTTTAGGTCACACTAAATACACTTTAACCTGTAGAAGCTGTTTTTCTTTTTTTCTTCCCTATTTTCTGGATGAGTTTCAATAAAGTGACTGAGAACTAATCATATATAATGCAGGATAATTATAGTACTGCTAAAACAACAAATCTAAGACTCTCGCCCCAGTACCGTAAATGCTTAAAAGTAATTTGTCATATTTTGCTTTAGGTGCTGATTTCGTCTTAAATTGGACTTGTTGAAACCTGCAGAAACCCTGATACTGGAGATCTGAGGCTGTGTGTGTGAGCCGCCATATCTGTGCCCCTATGTGTGTGTATATTTCAGACTCTGACAGCCTGAAAATAAAAAAAAAATCAAATTCATCATAGATTGAGGGAGGCGAGGTGAGTTGGGGAAGCAATAGAGGATCTCACACACACACACACATCACCTATCAGCGGAGAATAAAGCTCTTTGTTCCTGACCGTGTGAACACGCGTGGCAAAGAAAAGCAGAAGGCCTCCCTCTCTCAGCCACGCTGTCCCAGGGAAAACACAAGAGCTGAATCCGGCTCTTTGACGGAGAGGGACAGCCTCATAAATCACAGCGCCGTGCTTTAGCAGCCATCCGTACCACTGAACGACGGACTGTTAAAGCGTCCCCGACAGCCTTGATTGGGGAGGTGGTTAAAAAGGTGGACTCTGACTTTATTTTTCTTACCAAAGAATCCCCAGGCACCTTCTCACCTCTCATATTTTTTTACATGTTAGGTATTTCGCTCACGCTCGCACTCATCTGGATCACCTTAGACGTGTGAAAGTGTAGAATGAACACTTATTTCTGGCTCTGCAACAGCCATTTAAGATAAAAAAAAAGAAGTATTTTTAACAGGGAAATGTTTTTGGAATCAAAATGCCTCATTTGTCCCCCCGCAAAAACTCACATTTCAGCTGAAATGGACACTTTTTCACTTGAACTTGTCATTACAGTATGATTTTAAAAATGATTACACGGTAGAATCAGCAGTCGAAAAAAACAACACCAGCCGGTTTTCAATGTGCATGTTTTTGTGTCTCCACTTTGCTGTGTATTAGCATGTACAGCATAAAGGTTAACAATCCATATTTTTTTTTTGAAAACCTCCTGTCATCGGCTCTGATCGATGTCACGTAGATCATCCTCGGACACTGCCGGTGATGAGAGGAGCCTACATCCAGGGAACCGCAGTTTGCAGCTGCACCGCTGTCCTGCTCTATAATCTCCTCCTGTGGAAAAGGTTATTTCCAGACATTTTCTTTAAAAAACCGTAAACTATATATAATATGCTTAAGGTGACTGGTATATTATACCACCTTAAGCATCAGTGCACATTAGGTGAGCGGTCTTACGGCCTTACGACATCAAAAAATGGCACCAGAGAAAGAGAAGTACAATGTATGTTTAACAGTTTAAGGATGCGGTTTTACCTCGGCTTATAATCGAGCTTCCACGTACTCATACTGGCCGATAATTGTTTTAAGATGACAGGGGGGTTGAAGGCCTCATTTTTTAATGCAGCTTCTAAAAGTGAAAATATGCTGATGTATTCCTTTGACTCACACGTCAGCGAATAATTACCGTTCAGCCAACTGGAGGAGAATAAAGAGTTGATGTCGTGGTTGCCAGGTTTGGTGCGGAGGCCGGATCAGGTCTCGTCCTGTCGCCTATAACTTCTCTCCTTCAACACTCCAGCGAGACTTGAGTAAACATTTTTTTCACTCTCTTTTTGTCTCTCTGCCAGTTCCATCTACTCCTCTCCCAGACAGACGGTGTTATCAGTAGCTTGTGTATGTTTGCTTGTTTTGACCGAAGACAATAGTGGTTGCTGTCTTTCCGTCTGCCTCTGTGTCTGTCAGACTCTGGGGTAAAATATGCTAGTCCAACACCACATCGCTTCATCTCCACCCTCCACTCTTTTCACGCTGCTGTCACACAAATGCAATATTAAAGCCGGTTGGTCATTATGCATTGGTCATTACTGACCAATAATTGCATAGTAGGCTCATTGTTTGACTTGGCATTGATGCTATCTGCTGTTTAGATGCTCCCTGGATTAACTGAGCAACATGCTAAGATCAACAAGGAGCACAACGCAGGAAAAAAAGAGACAAAATTAGACGAGTAACACCTTTTGACACTTAAAATTAGCTGTTGTATTCATTTAAATTAAGAGAAAGTGCTCTTATATAGAGAAATAGTCGTGGTAAAGCTTTGCCCATGGCAGCATTGGTGAAGCAAGATATTAGTTAGGGGAGAATGTTTTATTTAAATAGAACTAGTGTTGGGCATGTTAGTGTCAAAGTTAATGCATGACACGTTTCCATGATGACTGACCGGAAAAAGACGCATGTGACCGATTGTTAAAAATTAAGACTCTAAAGTAACGCTAAACTTTAAAAACAGAGGCACACATACGCAGTACACAGGTACGCTAGTTATTTGTAGCGTTGCTCTTTATGGTTACTAAACAGACCGCTCCAGTTCGACTGTAGGCGTGCTAACCGGCGCTAAAGGAGCTAACGCAGCTATTGGAGCTAACTGGTACATGGTGGCTGAACTCTGGTGCTGCGGCACGAAAAACTGAGTTACTTTAGAGACTCATTTTAACAATCGGGATGCCGGTAGCGCTGTTAACGTGCCCAGCACTAAATAGAACTCTTTGGTGTGAAACCAGCTGTGATTGGAGCATATCTGACTGCAGTCAGCTGGCTGTTAGCTGGTTATAGCTGGGTTTTATGACCATATCCTGCATGAACTAGCTTCATTTAATCGTCTTTAACATACTGTGAATCAGGTGATTCTTTCTCACACTGAGGGACGTCCAGCACTGTGACAAGAGACGTTGACCAATTGCCAAGTTGCCCACTCACATGTTCTGTGCCCTGTCATCTATTGACAAAGTTCACATCACTGAAGTAGACATGAAACTAGGGATTTAAACCATTAACTCCTCAGGAAATGGTTTATTGACGTTATAAATTGAACTGGAAGTCAGGTCATTTTCCCGTTGACTTCAACTGAAAAGCAGTTCTTATAACCAGTGGAGTCACCACCTGTGGCTTGCCTCATGTATATAGATTGCTATCTCGTCATGCTCATCTGAAGCGAGAGGCTCAGGAAGGAAAGTAACAACCTGTACAGAACAGTTTGGTTTAGTATAGTACTATACGTATGCTACTAAAATAACCAGCCTCTACCATTCTTACCATTTTTGGACACCCTTCCCTTGGGCTACCAGAGTAAAATAGTATGGTAAGATCAGGCCTGTTCTCAGTCTAAAACTCAAGTCTGACCCAGAGCTTTACCACTCCCAACCGTACACGATGGAAACACAGCATCCGAGAGCGCAAGCAGCTGTCACTGTGAGAACTGGATGCAGATAAAAGAGACAAAAGGAAGATGAAAGAAAAGGAAGTCGTTGGAGCACATCGCCCTGTTCTCAGTGTGTTAGTGTTCGCCGATAGTGTAAGCTGGAGTCTGACCATGTTCTGTGTTTACGTTAACTCCCTGGAATCATTCACACGCCCTGCTGTGTGTGTGTGCGTGTGTAAATGTGTCTTTTGTAAGGACATGTTTTCCTTGTGAGGACATTGTGGCCTTTTTAAGGGTTAAGATGTGGTTTTATGTGTGTAAATAGGTTTAGGTCAGGGTTGGCCATGAAACATATTCGATCAGAATCGGATCTTCCTGAGCAATTGTTCACATTAAAGCTCCCATAGAGTGGTCCTATCGCACATATATGTGAGTTATGAGTCATATTAAGTCTAGTTACATACATTAACTTGTTTTTATGGTCAAAAACCTCCTAGTTGCTGCAAACGAGCCAATTGAAATCTCTCCTCACTGAAGCTCTCGTCAGCTGCGCTGTTTCAGACTGAAATCTAACCCCCAGAAGACAGAACTGTGTTGTGATTGGCTTCATAAACGAGGTAATGGCACAGATACACACCAAAAAAACAGCGTTAATTGGAACTTCCGGTCTATAGGAGCTTCAAGATGTGGTAGAAGATGATATCGGAATCTCATCTTCCTGACCAATTGTTCACATTATATACTGCAGTGATCAGATGTGATCTGCACAAAGTAACAGGCCATACCCCCTGGAACAACAAGTAGTCCAACCAAAATAAACAAAATGGACGACAATAATCTGTAATGGTGATTTTTTTTTTCTGTCTCTCCTTATCTATGTCGTTGTTGTTGTTGATTTATTTAATTAATATGTTTATTTGACAACAGGGACAGTGCACATTAATAACATTGCTGTAAATGCGCCAGAATTAGCCAAGAGGCTATTTTTCATCTGTAGATGTTGTTCGAATAACACTGTGAGCCACTCGAGACCTTCAGATGGAGTCGCATTTGAAACCACCGCTGCACAGTGTGTGGTTCCAATCAGCTTTGGGAAAATTGGATCTCATTTTTTTTTTTTTTTTTTTATCTGTTCAGACAAGCTAGATACAATCTGGATATGTTTAACAATCAGATTTGGGCTGCAGTCTAAACGAGGCCTGAAGTTGTGATGGTTTTAGGTTAATGTAAGGAGGCAAGGCAACGTGTTATAGCCCAATGTCCTCACACAGACTGCTGTTCAGGTAAAAATGTGTGCGTTAATGAAAGTCTGTGGTCGTTTGTAACTGTATGTGGGTGTGTGACTATTAGTCAGGGAATAGCTCCTATGATTCCTGCCATCTTTAAATTGAGATTCTAATTGTCTCTTTAATTAAGACGTGGAAACACACACACAAACACACACACACACTCATTTGACCCCAATATGAACCTTTCCACAGTTTTGCCTTTCTCTTCTAATATTCTTCCACTCAGTGCAAACCTCATGTCCACAGAAGTAAGTGCCATCCTCTCATCTTTCTCTCTCTCTCTCTGTTCCTTTTTATCACCCGTTCTTCCTCTCTTGTAAACATAGGTTAGGGTTACATAACCAGTTCCTCAGAAATTAGGTTCTGCCTTATAGGGACCAGGCTTTGGTCTCCATAAGGACTACTGGTCCTGACAAGGTCAGTGTTTATGCTCGAACAGGTCCTAAAGGACACATCATAGACATTGTGTATTCCATAGCCCCTTACCCTTACCTTAACCATCACAATTAAGTGGCCTAAACCCAACCCCAGTTCTAACCCTAACCCTAAAACCAGGTCTTAACCCTGAAAAATACCTTTAAAGTTGTGAGGACCAGCCAAAATGTCCCCATAAAGATAATTTCTTAACACACACAAACACACACTGACCTCTGTTCCTCACATTTGTTGTCTAATCGACAGGTTCAATTGTAGCCATGTTTGTTTTCACAAACACTCACTCATGTTTGACAGGAACTCATTTGTATGCGTGTGTGATTCTCTGCTGATATCTGATCTACCTACAGAGAGGATGATGATTGTTTATTACACTCACAGTTGATTATACTTGGCACGTTGATGATATAGTGTGAAGATGCAATGCTACTGGTTCTGTTTTTCATTAGGGCACACACAGGGCATAAGCTCTCTGATTTTTCAGCTTCTTTAATGTGAATATTTTCTGGTTTCTTTGCTCCATATAACAAAGAATTCATTAAAACTGAATAATTTTTGTTTATGGACAAAACAAGACATTTGAGAACATCATCATTTCCAGGTTTGAGAAACACTGATCAACATTTTCTGACATTATGGACCAAACAAGTACTCTTAATTGGGAAAATAGTTTATGAAAATAATGGTTAGCTGCAGCCCGAGCCCAAATCATTAAATGTTTTTGTTATTAAATTAACTGAAAACAGTCCGTTAAAATGAGTCTCTGTCATAATCCAGCATCAGATTTTTCACAAGTGCTGTATAGCGGGGGACCAAAACCCGGAGATAGATGTCAGAGCATCATCTATTTCTGCGGACATTTCATATTTTTTGGGCAAAATATTTTAACACGGTTAATGAGATCTTAAAAACGCCGACTCAGCTTTGATTAATCATTTCAGTCCGATAAGTGGAGCGAACACTTGCGGCGGGATGCTGAGCGTCAAACACCGGGACATCAAACTCTCGTTAGCCTCGTTAGCGATTTTTTTTTTTTGCAGCGTGACCACAATGCCGTCATTTACGGTAAAAGCATCAAACTCCTCCCTCTGGCTTTTTTTTTTTGCATCATTTCATGTGTTTGGTTATTTGGTGGTTTTTCACTTCCCCCCCCCCCCCCCCCATTTGTTTATGTTTCTCTGCTTTCCGATTGGTCGTCGCAGATGTTGCCTCTTGTAGCGACCAAACCCCATGCACTCCATCAGCTAGAAATACTTCATTAAAACCACAGGCCACATAGATTTTGTATACAGTGTGTGTGTGTGTATGTGGTGTCAGTGATGCATTTCCACAGATAAGTGTACGTATGAATTCTGTGTTTATGTTGTTCTGTACATTTCTTGTGGCTTTGGTGCATGTGTATGAGCACATTTCAGTGCATTTGTGCGTGAATATACAAACATGACTGTGTGTGTGTGTGTGTGTGTGTGTGTGTGTGTGTGTGTGTGTGTGTGTGTGTGTTACCTCAAACGTTAGGAGCCTAAACACTGTTGCTCTCTTTGTTTAGGATGAAATAAAACATGGACGGAGAGTAACAAAGCCTACATTCATTCATGTTTCCCACACAATTGATTATGAATTGTTTTTTTTTCTTTTTATGAAAGAACCTTATTAACCTAAAGAAAAGAAAAAAGTTAAAGTTCCATCATTTGAGATGTAAAGCAGGTCTAAGTGTGTGAGATAGAGCAGAATGTGCCTTTTATGTGTGTTGAATGCAGTCCAGACGGGAGATCAGAAGCTCAGCAGCTTCAACTGCAGGTTGTTTAAGGTCAGGAGCAGTTCAGCTGCTGACACACAGGGAACTCACTGTGTGTGTGTATATATCTTTGTGAGGACCAAAACTCCTATAAACCATAGGGAGTTAATACATTAGCTGGTCCTCGCAACTTTAAAGGGGTTTCTGGGGGGCTAGAAGACCTGGTTTTAAGGTTAGGGTTAGGCATTTAGTTCTGATGGTTAAGGTCTATGAGGATCCTCACTTCAAATGCTGTGCAAACGTGTGTGTGTTGTTGTATTTACTATATCTTTATGAGGACCAAGAAATCCTATAAACTAAAAGGAGTGAAATTGAGGACCGTTTGACTGGTCCTCACAGATTTAAAGGGGTTTCTGGGGGGCTACAAGACCTGGTTTTAGGGTTAGGGTTAGGGTTAGAATTAGAATTAGGTTTAGGTTAGGGTTAGGGTTAGGGTTTTGGTCAGGCATGGTTAAGGTTAAGGTGAAGGGGGTCAGGAATGCATCATCTCTATGAGGGTCCTCACTGCAAATGCTGTGCAAGCGTGTGTAAACGTAGGTTTATCTTGTGGTCAGATGATCAGGCTGTGTGTGTTGTACGTGTATCCAGACTTCACATCTGTGTGTGTCCTAGTGTGTGTGTCCTACCTAAATGTGTCTTTGTGTTCTCTCAGCTGGCATCAATCAGAGTGTGAGTGTGGAGCTGAGCTGCTGCCAACAATGAAGCCCTTCACTGGACCCTTTTATCAATACACACACACACACACTTTCAGAGACCCCAAAGGGAGGGTTTTGGGGTCGTGTGTGTGTGGTATTGCATAATAGAAAGGACAATATCAAGAATTCATTCACCAGGAGTCATAGAAGTTTATAAGCTGAAATATAAACGTTTTTATATGACCTTCCCAAATGTGGCCGATCTATGCAACATCTCAGCAAAAAGTTTACATAAAGGATTTTTTGACTGGACTCGAAAATATTAACCGTTTAGATGTGGTCAGAGGTCAAAGGTCAGAGTGAGTTGACTCATAAAAACACGTCTTTGGCCTCTTGAACATTAAATTCCTTTTAGGTCATCAAGGGCACACGCTATATGAGAAAAAAAAACATCAACGGCGTGTTTCGGTTTCCTCCTGAAGCCAACCAGGAAATGAGAATATACTGAATAGCCTCTAGGGTTCAAAAAGAACTTTGTCGTGGTAGTTCCTTCAGGAGATGTCAAAGAGGCAGAGGTGCTGTTGCCAAAGTCAGCGAAATAAGCAGCAGCATCCCTCTTCCTCTCCGCCATGTTTATGTCTGTATGTTACGCCGAGTCAGAGCGCTCCTTTCTCCTATTTGTCAACATCCAGGGTTAGTGCATCATAGGAGATGTCAGACTAGGCAGGGAAATAGAAGGAATTCTAATGCGCTAGACGCACGACACGTCCGTTCATTGTTCCCGACATTCACAGGTATCAGGTACAACGTTGAAAATGTGTCGGTCATGACCAAATTGCATGAAAATTGGCCTGAATTTGTCTGACCCTGGAATAAGTTGGTTGACAAAACTGAAACTATGGAATATGTAAATATCTTGTCAGGACACCATCACCATGAAGACAAACATTTTCTTCTTCCTCCTTCTCCAATTCAGCCGCTGAATGCACGGTAGCCATCATTTTAGCTACTTATTCTTGGGTTTATTCCACATTTATTATTTAGTTGTAGTCATGATTATTTCATAGATTTGTATTCCTAAACTCGTGCTCCCTGCTTGTTTTCTGTATCTGTAGCGATTGATATGAACACAGGCCATTTACCATAAGGGGTTTATTCATAAGTAAATCTGTGAGGTTAATAGGTATTCATCCATCCATTATCTACCGCTTTATCCTCCACCAGAGGGTCGAGGGGGGTGCTGTGCCTATCTCAGCTGACATAGGGCGATAGGCGGGGTACACCCTGGATAGTTCGCCAGTCCATCACAGGGCCACATATAGAGACAAACAACCATTCACTCACACTCTCACACCTACGGTCAATATATATTGAGTGACCAATTCACCTAATCCCCATATCACATGTTTTTGGACTGTGGGAGGAAGCCGGAGAAAACCCACACACACACGGGGAGAACATGCAAACTCCTTGCAGAAAGGCCCTTGTTACGAAGTTAATAGGTAATAGGTAATAATGTGTAGATGAAGTAAGTGACACTGAGTTCACATGCGACCTCGGCAAAGCGGATATAAGGTCAGCGCACAAACACGAGGAGGTGAAGTAAGGTTTTTACCTCACAGTGTTTACATCATAAAGAAGGTATGCACATACTGATATGTCAGAAGTTTTGTATTTCACAATTCAAAACGGCTTATTCTGGCAAGTGCTGCTTAACCCTGACACACACTCACACACACACACACACACTCTAGAGTCTTCCATCTCTGTTTTCGCAGTATCAAATGCCGAGCACTGAATCCATTTGTCAAACAAACCGCTGGCGTGTGTTGGCGCTCAGGTCTGCAGATCACTCATTTATCTGAACACACACTCGTCCATTAGTCCCAGATCTGCTTTCACCTCGTCTTTTTTGCTCTCCGTCTGCTCATCTCTCTCTCTCTCCTCCCTCGTCTCCCGTTTCCCTCCTTCCCTTTGTCCGGCTTGTCCTCTCTTGTTGTCCTCGTCACCATCCGTCTTGCGCTGTCATCACTTGTTCACGCCGCTCCTCTCATCTCCAGTCCTCTGTTGTTGCAGTGATGGAGGGATGGAGAGATTGACCTCTGGGCGGAGGTCAGAGTTCACCTGGTCCCACTACCGCCACACCTTCTTCATGCATTCACTCGGTGACTTTTAAACACAGCTGAGCTGTCTACTTAGGTAGAACCTAGGTGAGCTTAAAGGGATAGTTTGGGAGTAGGGTGGTGTTGAGGTACTGACACAGTCACCAGAGGCGATTTCTCTAAGACAGCAAAGGAAGCTCTGCTTCCTCTAAAACAGAGGTGTAAGTACCACCTGAGAAAATATTAAGTTCTCAAAGTAACACCATGATCGATCACCCATGTTAAAGGAGACATTTTATGCAAAATCAACTTTTTAATCATTTTAATACTTACAATATTTGGGACTCTGGAGGCCCTATGAGTAGGCAACGTGTGAAAAAAAGATGACTCAGTCATGTTTTTGTGGTCCTCCTCAGTCTAAGTACAGGAGATAAAACACACGATGTTGACTTCTGCACTCATTGCTACGTCACAATGAGACATTCCTGGAATTGTTGTCTCGCAGAGCTCCGCTTTGTCCCTAAAATACGCGAGAGTGCAGGTGAGGGCGATGGTATCCGGAAGAGCGGAAGTCGGTGAAGTGTCCTATTCTTGGCTGCACAGTGCAGCACAGAGTTCTACACAAACTTGCAGCCTCAGATGATTTACGTGTCTTTGCAGAAAGAAGATCCAGGTTTGTGAACCTGTACACAATGGCCTTTCTGCTTCAAGTTTACATGTGTTCCCGTGTGTCTGGTTTTTTTTTCTAGGGTTCTCCAGTTTTTTCCCGCAGTCAAAAACCATGCAGATTTGGGGATAAGGCAAATTGGACACCCTTAATTGACTGAAGGTGTAAGAGTGGATGGTCGTTATGTGTGGCCCTGTGATGGACTGGCGGACTGTCCAGGTTCTACCCTGCCTTTTTGTCCCATGTCCCCTTGACCCTCATGTGGAGGATAAAGCAGAAGAATATGAGTGAGTGAGTGAGGAACGAATGGCAGACTTTATGAAATGAGCATCCTCTTTTTTAAAGACCAGCAACTGCCACTGACGGCCCCTCAGTACATTTCAGTTTGTTACTCGCAGTGTCTGGTGTATTCCAGTGAAACTTGTAATTATGATGTAGAAGTGACGCACAGGAAATTCTGAGGAGAATTAAACATAAATGTGATGTGGGAATGTTCATATGTGCTTGTTTAATAAAAACTGGACCGACAACCAAAGCAAAGGCTTAAAAACAACACACAGAAAAGGAGCATGACTTCACATCTGCACCATGTTTCATGACATTCTAGAAGGCTGTTATGTTGCACATCGGACCTCTAAAGTATCCCTGCAAATGTGTTTTTCACGTTTTCAAATTGTTTTTAGGGGGACCATTCCTTTTCGATTGATGTACCAACATCAGGAAACAAGCATCTGTCCAGACTTGGTGATATTTCATTTGGGTTTCCAAAGAGGAGGAAGTGGATTTGCGTCCTTGTTCCCACAATCTATTATATTTTAGGTTTGTTTCCTGCAGTCTGTTGAAATTAAACTCTCACTCTGAACAAACCGCACCACTGTTCCTCTTGTTAGAGCTCTGGAAATCCCATTTTCGGGCCATTTGGGATCATTACAGCTTTGCCTCTTTTTCAACTGGAAAAATAAACGGCAATAAAAGGACAAAACACAGCCGAGTTCAAACGGACCGCTCCGCGTGTGCTGAAAGTCTGATGACTTATCCTTACAGTCTGTTGGCCTCTGCTCAAGAGTTTTCATGAACCTGTCCTGCATGTTTTTACACAGATTGCATGGTTCAGACACTTCAACGCTGCTTATGTGGCGCTTAAAGGTTCACTTACTGAGGGAGATGAGTATTTTCATCTTGGATTAATCTGTCGATTAATTATGATGTTCTTGAATGTCTCGTTGAAAAGCATCTAAATGAGTATGAGAATGTTTGGGTGGAAAACAACACGACATGGGATCATTCTGAAGTGTAAACAAAGGCAATTTCGCTTCATTGATCAGAGTTTGTTGTTCTATAAATGTCAAAAATAATGTAGATGACAGTTTTCTTTGATTACGTCAATGCAGTATGGTGGCCTGGAGGTGCAAACCATTATTAAAGAAAATGTGAAACACATTTACAGATTCCCAAACAGAAGAATTAAGATTTAATTATACATATCTACTTTATATATTAACTGACTCCTCCCTCCTGCAGGTGATAACGCTGGCAGAGGCTGCAGAGGAGAACCGAGCTCTGCTGGAGGAGGCGTTCGCCCGCCTGCGGAGCGCCACACACCTGCTGGTGCTGCTGCTGTCGCTGTGGCAGGGCCTGACCCCAGACCAGACCGCCATCCTGGAGGCCACACTGCTGCCGCTGCTCCAGGACACGCCACAGCTGGTACACACACGCATGAACACACACACACACACAGGGCCATTAAATGTCAGTTCCATTCTGTTCAACAATCTGTAGTTCACTCAATAAACACAGGCTCAGCTTAAACACACACCGGACTATTTTTTAAATAAATTCAGTCTTTCCGGCCCCCTTAGGAACACACACACACACACACACACACACACACACACTAACCACAATTCAAATCTTAGTCCTGAACTTGTAGTTCCTCAGAAATTAAGTTTGACTGCCTGATCGAGTGATCTTTCTATTATTTTCACGAAATAAATAATCGAGTACTTGATTGGTTCACTAAGTGTCAGAAAACATTAATCAGTGTTTTTCAAACCTGGGAATGATGACGTCCTCGAGCGTCTTTGTTTGTTTTTGCTCACTAAACAAAATGAATCAGTTTTAATGATTTCTTTGTCACGTGGAGCAACGAAACAAGGTGACAAATCAGAAAACTATATATAACACTATATATATATGTATATATTTGTACACATATATATGTGTAAGTATATATATATACATATATGTGTATGTACATATATATATATACACACACACACATAGTTACTCATATATGTATATATATATATATATATATATATATATATATACACACACTCACTTTCTGACACTCAACACTCACTTGTCAACTCTTCACCATGGGGTACAAGGTTACGATGTTTGTGTGTGTGTGTAGACAACGCAAAAATACACACTAGATCAAGGTCAGGAGGACAGCGAATGGATGACACTGGCCTATAATCAGACTGATGCTTTGTCTGTCTTTGCGTGTATTTTCGTACGCGTTTATCACGCGCGCGTTACCGAACAATGGCGTTGACGGTGAGTCCTTCCATTTGCTGTAATCACGAAAGATTTGCCAGCCCGTGGAGGCCCGCGAAGTACCTGTGTGTTTGCGTGTGTGCGTGTGCGTGTGTGCGTGTGTGCGTGTGTGCGTGTGTGTGTGTGTGTGTGTCATTTTTCCACAGCTCTGATCAATCCCCCTGAACCTCTCATTACCACGGAGTCTATTTCCAGCCTCTCTTCTGACAGCCTCACGTTACACACTCATACACACAAACATCTGTGTCTTCATAAACAGCAGCAGCACATAAAATATCTGCAACAGGACACACACACACGGACAGAGAGAGTAGACAGAAATAGGTTGAAAGGTTTATTTGATGAGCCTCAAGGGGCTGTTTGTTTGTGTCTGTGTGTGTACACATGGTATTTTAAATGGGATTAATGGCATCAAGTGAATTACCAGTAATCAGGGTCACGTCCATGACATGAAGACAAACAGGTGGATGGAACCGGTGGGCTATTTTCAGAGGACACACACACACACACTCCATCGCAGAACCATGACTTACAGTTTGTGTAGCAGCTAATAAGAAAATGAATAGGTTATGTTCACCCTCTTATGTGAAACACATCCACATTTTTACCCTAACCGTAATCATCATCACTAAAGGCCTAATCCTAACCCTTAACCTTACCTTAGCCAAAACCAAATTCTAACCCTCTTAACCCTCAAAAAGCCCTTTATAGTTGTGAGGGTGCCTTACTAAGGTCAAAAACGTCCAAGCTCCATAACGCTCATAAAAAATGAAAACAAACGACCAAATGTCATCTGGAACATTAGTGTATAGATTATGGGATTATCCAGCTGCCGACGCCGCAGCAACGTGCGTTTTTCCTCCTGCTACTGGAGACATGAACAATTCTTCTGAACGGCAGATGTCCCACACTGGGAACCGTTATCTGAATGAAACGAGACAGAATGTTTAGAGAGAAGGAGAAGGGGTGAGGAGAGGAGAGGCCCTTCTGTCTGCAGTAAAAGAGGTGAGGAGGAAGAGGAGGAGTAGAGGAAATGCGTCTGTGTGGTATCTAACGAAACGTCTCATTTAGCTGCAGCCGAGCAGAACTCCTCCTCCACTTTTGCATTCCTCCTGGTTCTCCTTCGTCTTCGTCCTCCTCCCATCCCACTTCTGCACTCCTCTCACACCCCTTTCACTCTTTTGCATCCTAATCTCTCACTGGTTTTCATTTCACATCCTTTTTTTGTTCTGTCCTCCTTTCGCCTCCTTGTCTTCTCTTCCTCACTCCTCACGTCTTCTCCCCTTTTCCCCCCATTTCTTGTATCATGTTTCTTAATCTCAGTCTCTCTATCTCCATCTTCTCTCACCACGACAAACTATTTATACATCTCCCATTCTCTTGCTACTGTATAGGTTTTCACTTTCCCCGTCCTTTTCTCTTCCTCACTTCCACTCCTCTCTCTTGATTCCTCACTCTTGTTTTCACCCTTAAATTTCTTTTTTGTCCCCCTCTTTCTGAACCCACCCTCCTTGTCCATCCCTTCTCTTCTCTGGTCTCTTTTTCCATCTGTCACTTAGCTCTTGAACAGAGTCGCTGACGCTGTCTCTGTGTCTGCTATTCCTGCGTGACCACCCAGTTCTCCTGCCCGCTGTTTACTTTACCAGAATCCATCACAGAGCAGAAAGCATCGCTTCGTTCGGGCTTTCTAAGCTCTTCGCCAGAACTTTGAAGCATCGTACCTGCAAATGTATCTTCACCCCTCTGCAGAACTTTGCAGAGGGGTGAAGATATAGATATAGAAGATATAGTTATTTGCAGCACTGAGTTGAGTGGTTTCTCTAAGGTTTATTAAGAGGTTAGTAAAATCATTTCTGTTTTATGAAGTGAGTGAAACTGCAAACTCAAAATGACATTGAAGGAATCCCAAAACAAAGATGTAGTTCTTGGACAACTGTATTTAAATATTCCGGGTCTGAGGTGAAGCCAATGCTTTAGAGCATGAAAAGTGAACTGTATTCTCTTGAATTGTAACATGACATACAGTACCCTTTTTTTTTTTTTTAAATTAAAGTCCCATTTACAGTCAAATAACTAAACCATAAAGCAGGAGATGATTTTGGAAGCATGGCTCAATATTCTCAATAAAAAGGAAAAGAAAGAGAAAAAGAAGGCTGTGATGCAACAATTCCTATGGCATCTGCCATAAAACAGGATAGAGATAGCGCTGGACAAACTGCAATCATGTTATCATGCATGTAAACATCCGCAGTGTGTTACTTTGTTACACTAAAGCCAAACTGGTTTCGTTGAAGTTACCATTGAAGATACGATAGTTGTCACTGATGCTGTGATAATATTCCATCATAGGAAAATCCTGACTATATATAAGAAATGGAGATAACAAAGGTTAACCCACACATATGCTTTATTGGATTTGCAGGTGGTTAATTATGTTTGACAATTGTGTTTTATTGTTAAACGACCTCTAGTGGCCATAGTAGTTATGACAAGACCAGAGGAGAAGGCCAGGTCACGCAGTTGTGCCTCAAAAGAACGTTGTTATCTAGTCATATTTGATTAAACCCAGAGGATTAACCTTGTGAAAGCAATGACCCCCGAGAACTGAGTGTATGACAGAGCTGTTCTCACAGAGCCGTAACTCCGGCTTCTCAAATGACTTTCCCAGTTATGATGGGAATGTCAGAACAGAGAGAGATCGCTGCCTGAACCTTTACTTGTCTCTTTGGGAGTCCTCCAAGGTTGCGTGCTCGGTCCCGGGAAGTTTTCTCCACGACCGTCCAGTAAGGCTGTAATCACACCTGGGATTTAGCCCTCGTCCAATCCAATATTCTTGATGCAGCCTGTAGACAAAACTCAAAAGTCCTCTGCAGGTTGGAAACAGAGCCCGGAAATCCATAGTTTTCTCTCATATCTATTGGTTTACATTATACAGAAAAGTTGTAAAGGGGTTATTGATGAATAACAACGACATTATGCTGCCTACTCCAAGTCTTCACCGTCACAAACTGAATGAAAACACAAGAACACAAACCCTCCCTTGTTTCTTGCTGCAGGAACAGGAAACGTCTGTCCGTTCTCTGCGTTAGTGCTGCGAACTTTGTCTTAATTTATCGCTGTGGCCTCGGTCCAAACCTGCTCCACCTCTTCTTTGCTCCCTTTCTTCTTGTCGAGGACGATGAATGTGTGCAGTTTGTGCTTTGAAGACGTTTAATTTTCCTCCGCAGCACGTGGAAAGTGTGTGTGTGTGCGTGCGTGCGTGTGTGAGCTCGCCAAGTTTCCACAGAAACCGGCAGTTATGTCGTTCCAAGTATTTGATAACCTGGTGAGGTATTGTGGTAAGAATAGGTCACCCACCTCCCATCTCTCCTCCTCCTCCTTTGCTCCTCCCCTCTTATTTTCACCCCTTCAGGCCCTCCACCTCCTCCTCTATCTGCACCTCTTTCCTCCGTTCTTATCTCCTCTCGCCAGTCGTCTCTCCGCTCGTCTTGCTCGTCTCGTTCTCTGTCTGTAATATCTGCCTTTGGCCTCTGTCATCATCTCATCTCCTTGACCTTCTCCCTCTCTTTTCTGTCTTCCCCTGTCTCAGTCGCTGTCTCTCCATCATCATCATTACAGGCTTGATTACCTGTCATTATGGCTCATTAGGGGCCTATCAGCATGGTGGCAGAAGGCGGGAGGGAGAAGGGGGGAGTGTTGTGGAGAAAAGGGGATGGTGGGAGGATACCTGTGAACACACCCATGCACCGCCGACTCACCCGTCCAATGTCAAACACTGAGACGGTTACATATAGATTCAGTTTTTTTTAGGATGAGATAAGTGTCCGTGTCTCTGTGTGTGAGGGAGAGTGAGGGAGAAAGAGAAATCAGAGATAGACAAGATATCCTGACTGCAGACAAAAGATGGAGAGAGAGTGACAAGAGCCTTTGTGCTCCTCACTGTCACATAGCATTCATAATATATTTAAACAATAGTTATTATTATTATTATTATAATAGTTAAACCACTTCCTTCAGCTTCCCTTCCAACCCAGTCTCCAGGATCTGATGATAACAATATCCTGGTTATGAACGTGGTCAGATTTAGGCACAGTGAGTAATCTGTGGTCAGGTTTGTGCACACATGTGATTAGAGTGGGAGGGGGGAAAAGGGAAAATCATGGTTTTTCCTCATTTTTCCGACACATCAAAATGTGCTTAAACAGAATGAAAATATCACACCACGTGTCAAACCCATAAACTGGACATAAAACTGAATGCAGATAAGTAGAGCTCAGGAAGTAGGATGCAAGTAGCAGTTAGCCACCAGGGGGCGACTCCACTGGTTGCAAAATTAACTCTGTTTGAAAATAACTCTATAAAGAAATTAGTCAATTTCTAACTTTATTTTTAAGGAAAATAAAACATTTTCCTGAGATATTAATGGTCCTAATTCATAGTTTCGAGTCTTCATCAACATCACATGATGGCAGTTGCTGTTTTGCACAATGCTGTTCTCATTCAGAGAACAACATGGACACCGGTGTGATTGACAGCTGGTGTCGTCCAATAGATGCCTTGTATTGAACTTCAGGTTCGTCAGACTACGTTCACATCTACATCTTTATCTACACTACAGTTCAAAAGTTTGGGGTCACATGTACAATTTTTCCAAGATTTCCATTAAAAGTCACACTTTTATTCATCAAAAGAGTTGCAAGACATTGGCAAGATTAGAAATAATGATTTTTATTCAAAATAAAGAACCAGCAAAACTGTTTTCAGCTGTGCTAACATCATTGCACAAGGGTTTTCAAGGGTTTTCTAATCATCCAATAGTCTTCTAACGCCATTAGCAAACACAATGTACCATTAGAACACTGGAAATGGGCCTCTATACACCTATGTACATATTCCATTAAAAACCAGATGTTTTCAGCTAGAATAGTCGTTTACCACATTAACAATATATATAGTGTATTTCTGATTCATTTAATGTTATATTCATTAAAAAAAGTTATTTTCCCTCAAAAATAAGGACATTTCTAAGTGAGCCCAAACTTTTGAACAGTAGTGTATAACTCGTTCAAATGTGTCTCATATCCAGACAACTTGATCTGGTTCAATCTGGTCCAGGATGCTTCGACTATATCCCACCCATCCATCATGAGAAACACATCAGTTTACAGTTCACGTGACAATACTTTCACAACTCTAAAAGTTCCTCCGTCCTCCTCTCTCCCTCAGGGCTGGGAGGAGAGCTGCGATGCGGCCGTCGCTCACCTCCTGCGGAGCTGTTTGTCCAGGAGTCCCAAGGATCAGGCCACGTCTCTGGCTCAGATGGGCGGCCCCGTGCTGGGCCTCCCCCGGGACACTGCTCGCCTCAAGAAACACATCACACTGCTGTGCGACCGCATTGGCAAGGGAGGCCGCCTCACCTTGGCGTCTGAGGCCAACGTCCAGGTCCCCGCCCAGGTCCAGAACCTGGCTGCTCCTGGTGAGTCAACTGTGCTTCACATCATTGCCCAAGGGTTTTCTAATCATCCAATAGACTTCTAACGTGATTAGCAAACACAATGTACCATTAGAACACTGGAAATGGGCCTCTATACACCTATGTACATATTCCATTAAAAAACAGATGTTTGCAGCTAGAATAGTCGTTTACCACATTAAAGCAGACCTAGACCAGAAGTTCCAATTAACGCTGTTTTACGCTGTAGTGTGTATCTGCGCCATTACCTTGTTTACGAAGCCCTGAAGTTTTGAAACAAACAGTTCAGCCACTGCTGAGAACGCTGTGTTTTATTGTAATCTCGGGCTCAGCAAGATCGCTGAAAAAACCCGGTCCAGTTACGTATACAGCGGTTCTCCTGAACAGCAGATCCTCCTGCTCTGGGCACTAGTCCGGGCACAAACGGTTGTGTACATTGAACCGCAGAAGAAGAATAAAATCCGTTGTGGAGGTGTTTCACGAGCGACGGTGTCTTTTGACTCTGGGTCTGACTCCGGGTCAAACTCATAAAAGGGACTGTCGTGACGAAGCTATTTTTAAACATTGTTAAAACAATGTTTTGATAATGACTAGCAGTACATCCACCGTTCCAGAGGGGGGAGCTGCGCTTCTGAGAGCGGGTGTGCTGTCACTTCCGGGTATTGGCCAATCACAAGACAGTTGGGAAGGCTCTATGCTGGCTGGCCAATCACAACACACTCTCTGTGTGTCTTCTGGGTGTGAGATTTCAGTCTGAAATATTGCGGCTCAGCACAGTGTCAGATTTCTATCGGCTTGTTTACAGCAACTTGGAGGTTTTTCACCATAAAAACAAGTTAATGTATGTAAGTAGACCTCCATAACTAACATATATGTGCAACAGGACCACTCTATGTGAGCATTAACAATGTGAAGAGTGTATTTCTGGTTCATTTAAAGTTATATTCATTGAAAAAAAGTGCTTTCCTTCTAAAAAAGTGAGCCCAAACTTTTGAACGGTAGTGTAGCTCAGTGTGAGTGTCAGTGGGAGCCCCTTAGTGAAATGAGTCCTGCCTTCTGTATTTTATGCACAACTCTTCTATTTCCAGCTTATGTAATGAGTGAACTAAAGGGGGTGGGGCCAAGCCGTAGGTCAACGATGCCGTCGTTAATAATCACATTTGGTCATCATGAGATATGAAATCAAACTTCTAAAGTAAGGTCAATCGCAGTTCAAACTAAAACTCAACTTTGAACAGTGTCCATCTTGATTTTGTTTTGTGTGTGCGCGCCTCATATAAGACCCTGTCCCCTGTCGAAGATTTTCGGCATCAGCAGGCAAAAACATGAAGACTATTCATGCTCCACTTTATAGGCCAACGCACACTCGTATTTAAATGCATCTGTACACACACACACACACACACAACTACAGGTACACACCCATGACACACAAAAACATGGATACACACACCTACTTTGGCACATGTAGTGTCACATTTGCAAAGTTGACACACTCATAAATTCATACACACACACACACACACACACACACACACACACACACACACACACACACACACACACACACACACACACACACACACACACACACACACACACACACACACACACACACACAGAGTGCACGGATCATTTAGCCCTGGCTAAATGGTTTATAGCGGTGTTTCTGACAAGATCATCAATTACAGTCTGTTTTCTCTCCTCCCTCTTTTTTCATTTATTCCTCCTCCTCCTTATTTCGCCTTCTCTCCCAATTCCCTGCACATAATCCAAACGTTATAAATAAATCTCGAACTCATCTCGTACTCGTGCACAACAGAACCGCTCTTGTATCACCACACAGTCGGACTGTGGCACCGAAAACAAGGAGCTTACGGCCAATAACGTGCGCGTCATTGAAGCGTCATCATTTATACGAATGACTCTGGCTTTAATATTCTTAAATATATCATGAGAGAGAGTCAAACTGTGTGTATTGGCGGGGAAAATAATTACCTGACTGCCTCTTAAATGTTGCACGTGCCCTGGAAACCCTGGACGTATTCAAAAACTCAACAGAGTTTAATGATAAACACACTCTCTATGTGTGTGTGTGTGTGTGTGTGTGTGTGAGAGAGAGAGAGCGAGAGTGAGAATGGTCCATAAAAGTTTAAAGGCTTGTTTAAAAAGTCATTAGAATGATTACAGTAATTCAACACAAGGTTCAGTGGAAGTCAACTCAGTCTATTAATTGTACACTTTAGGGTTTTGCTCACATTGTGAGGACCTGCATTTGTTTTGTCATCATGGGGACCAAAAAAAACAAAACACACACACACAGCACGGAAAAGATTCAATCTTAAGGTGAAGACGTGTTTCAAGGTAAAGGTTAGGTTTAGGTTAGTGTGTGTTTGTGTTTTCTTCTCATACGGTCTCTTCCCTCTCTATTGGTGCGCTGCCAACATTTATTTATTCACACAAACTCGCGCACGCACACACACACTCCTCAGTAAACAGTCGTTTGTTCGCCGTCTCAGATGTTGCTTTTTCACTCGCCCGTAAACACACACATTTGTTTACGTTTCCAACAACACCGGCGGCAACAGTTTCCCCTTCAAGACCACAGACACACAAACACACACACACACACACACACACACACACTGGGATACCACACAACAAGCCCCACTTCATTGGCTGTGTGTGTGTGTGTGTACATCGCTGTGTAATTGTGTTTATGTGAGAGTTTCCTAGAGACACACACACACACACACACAGACACACTTTTAATCACAGTGACATTATCACTCTCACTGTCCAATTTTCACCTTTGTTATCCTTTAACGTAAAAAGAGAGAGTGCGTGTGCATGCGCGTGTGTGTTTGCATTTTTGCTGTTTTAGGGTTCCAATGGTTCCTTGAAATCCTTGAAAGTTTGTGAATTTGAAAAAAAAATTGAAAGTGCTTCAATTTAAATTTGGTGCAAGACAGAGCTGAAGAAAATGTCTCCCTTGTTTGTCATGACGCCACCTACTGTTTCATTCCCTGAGTTGCTTGATGTACATTGACAAGGTCTGCCGTTGA
This sequence comes from Microchirus variegatus, assembly GCF_963457635.1. NCBI lineage: Eukaryota > Metazoa > Chordata > Actinopteri > Pleuronectiformes > Soleidae > Microchirus > Microchirus variegatus. Next base: position 19,374,921 of record NC_139802.1, read on the forward strand.
TGTGAGATTCCGTGTAGAATAATGAGCGAGTAAAGTTAAGCTAGAGAGAGCAGCAGATAAAGAAAAGAGGAAGTTTTTATTATTATACAGGTAGTTATTGATCAGTAATGGCACTAGCCTAGCTTTAAAGTGTTTCTAAAGATTTACAGATATTAGTTGGTGTTGCATTTACTGACTTGTTCTTTCTCTAATGAAGTCAAAAGATCTGGCTTCAGTTTGATTGAAACAACAACACACTCACAGGTTTGCACGGCTATTCTTCTCAGGACTCTGCATTGACTTACATTCATTCGTTTACACCCCCAAATGTTACCACTAAATATAACCTGTTAATGTCCAACTCTGACTTTAACTTAACTTAATGACAACTCAAATCTTAGCCATCAACATAACCAGTTCCTCAGAAATTAGGTCCTGCTTCATTAGGTGCAGGTTTAGGTCTCAATGAGGAATACTGGTCGTGACAAGGTCAGGGTTTATGCCAGCACACGCACATGCAGACGCACACGCACACGCACACGCACACGCACACGCACACGCACACGCACACGCACACTGCACATCCTCCTGTCCACAGTTGTGTGTGTTATTTTCACAGTGTTCCACTGCAAGCTGTGGTTTGGGGCCTGCTTCTATTTTAGACTTAAAGAGAGGGGAGAAGATGGGATGTGTTTGAGTGAATATATGTCCGTGTGTGTGTGTGTGTGTGTGTGTGTGTGTGTGTGTGTGTGTGTGTGTGTGTGTGTGTGTGGGGTGTGTGTGTGTGTGTGTGTGTGTGTGTGTGTGTGTGTGTGTGTGTGTGTGTGTGTGTGTGTGTGTGTGTGTGTGTGTGTGTGTGTGTGTGTGTGTGTGTTCAGAGGACACGGAGTGTAAGGAAAATACATGTAGTATGTTTAAATGTGGGTCAAGTCTTGTGTGTAATCGTGAGCAGCTGTCGTCGTTCTTTCTCTGTGGTGTTTGCAAATTGAAGAGTTCTCCTACAGAACACTATGTATACAGTATATATATATATCTACAGTGTATATATATATATATATACATATACACATGTTTATATATATATATATATACTAATGTGTATATACACATGTATGGGTGTCAGAGTCATTTTAGTTCAGGGCCCACACACGCACAATTAGATCTCAAGTTGTCCGGAGCAGTAAAACAATAGCATAATAACATAAACATCTATCTTTTTACAAAGCTTTTGATGAACAACCGGACATTTATTGAGTATAATAAGTGCAATTTCAAAAATAATATGACAATATAAGTCATTTACACACGTAAAGTCACATTTACGTGTGTGCATTACAACGTACAGATCACAAGTATCTGGAACTGAAAAATGTAGTATTAACACATTCTATGCTTATTTTAACCATAAATGTACCAAAACATGTCCTGTGTTAAGTGCTTTTGCCCATTTTTCCAGTATAACTTTCAATATTTACAGTTTACTGCATGTTAAAATAGTGCATTGACAATTTAAAATGAAGAAAAAGCACTGTAGTTGTACACAAACACCAGATTTTGTTCAATTTGAAATTTGAACAGTATAAAACATATTTAAAATAACATTTATTTGAGTTTTTGTCTCCATGTCCAAAACAGGCCAAAAAATGGAAACTTATACAGATGTTTTTCCAACTCTCTCCTCTCTGGTGACAAAGAAGTTGATTTTGCCGACTTCCTGCAACAGCACGAGTGAAATTACCGTTATAACATGTTAACCTGCAACTTCTCAGCTTTCTGAAACTGTTGGAATTTTTCCGATGGCACAAACCGTTGCGGAATTACAGTGATGCAGATTGTGCTTGTGCAAACGTGTCTGCGATACGCTCTGCGTTAAAGCGTTAAATGGGGCAGGCCATAGCAAAGAGGAAAGGGAACTAAGCTGGTGACTTGAGGACTTGCTGGTTCAAGTCCCGGCAAGGGTAAGGACTGGAGTACCCCTGAGCAAGGTACCCAATCCCTGTTGTTTGTAGTTTATTGTTGTGCCCAGCTACATGAGGGTGATCACCTTGTGCCAGTCCAGAATAAATGGAAATTCAGGAAGGTCGTCCGGTTTAAAATCAAATATTTAGCTCATCTGCTGTGGCGACCCCAAGATAGGGAGAAGCCAAAAGACAACAAAAAAACATGTTTTTGTCATTTCATTTTATTTAGAAAAAAAAATCCCTTGTGGTGCTTGACCAGCTGGACAGCATTTTCCAGTTACCCTCATGGAAAGATTTTCACTGGTCCTGATTAAGTCACCAAAATCGACTTATTGTGATAGTTTTTACAGGAACAGATGGTTAAATCTCATATTGTCCCATCCCCTGATGGTACTCTTCTATATATATATGTACAATTAAAGGAGACATACAGTATTATAAAAAATCTACTTTTTAATCATTTTAATACTTATATTTGGGACTCTTGAAGCCCTATGAGTTGGCAAAGTGTGAAAAAAGATGACTCACTCATGTTTTTGTGGTCTGCCTCAGTCTAAGTACAGGAGTGCAGGCGAGGGCAATAGTCTCCTGAGGAGTGGAAGTCAGCAAAGTGCTCATCTCTTGGCTGCACAGTGCAGCACAGAGTTCTACACCACGTGTCAAACTCAAGGCCCGGGGGCCAGATGTGGTCCTACGTCAGTGTCACTGAGGCCATGTCATTTTATGTGGCCCGCGAGTGATTACTTGGTCTTAAAAATCTGTTTTAAAATAGGTCTATGCTGCTTTAAGGCATGCATTGACCATAAACTACATTTCACACAATGCATGGCGATTGGCAAAGTGACGGCATCTTGCCACAATTATACACATCGCAGTGTATCATTGTATATGCATCATGCGACGAGCGAAATTGAGATTGAGACTGTGATCACAGCAGAATGTTAGTTTGTCAAGAAACACCATCGCGGACCGGGTTACATCTATAATGCATCATATTTGTAACTCGAATAAGTAATAAATACAAAAAGTTATGAAAAAGTTATATAAAACCTTTATTTTACATTATATTTGGTTACAATTGGTCACATTTATTCTGTATGACAGTTGCATAGTATACTGTTGTGGCCCTCAGTGAAAATGAGTTTGACACCCCTGTTCTACACAAACTTCCAGCCTCAGAGGATTTACGTGTCCAGTGGATACATTTTATATATGACTGCAATGTGCCAGTTAAAGTCTGCAAATGATGGCTTTTCCAAATGCTAACTGCTGTTAGCTGCTGGAGCCTCAGTGACACTGACGTAGTTTCCTGTGTCTCATTTGCATTTAAAGAGACAGGCACTCAAAAGAGAGAGTTCTGAACAGGGCTGTTTTGGCAGAGGTGATTGAAGTGCTATGGCGCTTCATCCTTAAAGCTCACATAGAGTGGTCCTCTTGCACATATATGTTAGTTATGGAGGTCTACTTACATACATTAGCTTGTTTTTATCGTCAAAAACCTCCTAGTTGCTGTAAATGAGCCGATAGAAATCTCTCCTTACTGATGCTGTCCTGAGCCACGGTGTTTCAGACTGAAATCTCACACCCAGAAGACAGACTGTGCTGTGATTGGCCAGCCAGCGTAGAGCCTTCCCAACTGTCTTGTGATTGGCCAATACCCGGAAGTGACATAATTAGCACACCAGCTCTCAGAAGCGCAGCACCCTCGCTGAGCCCGAGATTACAATAAAACACAGTGTTCTCAGCAGTGGCTGAACTGTTTGTTTCGAAACTTCAGGGGTTCATAAACGACGTAATGACGCAGATACACACTAGGGAACTAGGTTAACTTGGAGAAATAGGTTATAATATGTCTACTTTAAGAATGAGTAAATTAAAAAATTCAAAAGTAATGGCTCTCGGTTAAGAGTAAAAAAAATCTGTACATGTACGTGCCTGTGCGCATACAAAGATGTGTAAATTGAGGGGGGATTGAAATAGCGTAAAGACCGCAGCCAAATTGCTGGCAACCACAGCAGTGCACTGTCACCCCATCTTGAAACCACAGCCCAGAATAAGCAGGAATGCGCTGGTGTCTCCACACTGCAGACCAACATGGAGCGGACTATTGGAAGCAGCTTCACCCCTCAACCAGTCTCTCCAGAAACGTTTCCAAAAACACTGGCCCCAAACTGTCCCAGACCAGCCCAAACACTTCCACACTATCCCGAGCTGTCACAAAACGGCTCAAAGCTTCTTCAGCATCTCCCCAAAATTGTCGCGGAACCGACCCCAAAAACCACCGCCATCTCAATACAAACAGACCCACACATGTCCAGAATGATTTACACGCTCTCGGCTGTATCTAAACTACATCAAACCTGCGCCAAGCTGTCCCGACGTTTATGAAATACACCACGCGGCGTCTAAACATCTGCAGGGGGACAATAAACCTTTCAAACTGCTGCTTAAGAGTTGTAGAATTATAGCTAAAAACGTTTGTGACAGTAAAATTCTCTAATATGTGACAAAGTCTGTTCCAAAACCACTCCAGCTGCGTATTAATCTGCTCCTGCTCATTTTCCACAGTTTTCGTCGTAATTCTTTTTCATTTCTGTCTATTTAGATCCAGCTATCTGGACTCTGACCCCTAGTGTTCAACGCGTAGGAACGCATTTATTTTACGGGCTGAGGTGCCAATGCAGTTTAACAAGAAAGAGTAATTTTGTGTGGAGTATATGTGGCAAATAAAGTTACTTCAAGATTCACAATAATAACATTGAAATTTGCATTATGAAAAAATACAAATACAAACAACATCAAACAACTGAATTGAATTTGACATCCCTGTAGCACACAGTCACTATGATGTGTCTATAATCCACTGCAAAGTTATTTTTTTATATTTTTTTTAAGCAAATTCCAGGCCTGAAAATATGCATTGGAAATCACTGAGATCTCCCTCATTATCACTCACAGAGCCAGAGATGAGATCTGAGATTATTTTTGGCCTGGTGTTAAAACTGAAAGAAAACTGAAATAATCTTATTTTCTGAGTTCATCATAGCCTATTTCTTCCTGCTCATTTGTGTGGCTTTAAATTGTCTTTTTCTTCTGTTCTTTACGGAGGAAATATCTCTTATTAACCAGAAACCCAATGTGTAACAGACAGATCATATATGATGATATAAGAACCATGAGTAGAAAGACACACTAAATATTTCAAACAAATAAGTATGTGAACATACAAGTAAAAAATCAAAAACATAATATTCAAAGTTCAATAAATGTGATAAAGGCCCATAATCAACATCTCAAAGATTATCAGTATTATCAATGTTAATGTCATATTTCTGGTGAGTGAAACTTTCTAACATCAATTATTCTGTAAAACTAAAGAACTAAAAAACTTCAAAATCTGTATTTTTTTTCTCTTGTTTTCTATATGCAGATGACAGGTTAAAAATACTTTTTATCTGTAATACTGTGAAGAAGGGAACTAAAAAAGGGGGTCGCAAAGCCAATACATCATGTATAAATGTTCCTTCCCCTGTTTTAAATCCCCAGCAATATAACTAATTATCTTCTCTTCTATCTTTATAGAAGTGAGATAAATAAAATTGCCACTTTGTTATCATTATAGTCAGGGCCGGCCCAAGGCATAAGCGAACTAAGCCGCTGCTTAGGGCCCCGTGACCACTAGAGGGCCCCCAAGAGCAATTAACCTCTTCTTCACGGTTGCCACTGGTACCAAACGCAGCGACAAAAGCGTCATAAAACCATATCTAACTTTAACAAATACAGACATGCTTCATACCCACAGAAAGGTCAGAAACTCAGCTAAAATCTCATATAAACCATTCTTATGTTTACGAAACACAGTTAAAACACAGATGGATCAAACCAGCAGGAGCAAAAAAGAACGTTACAGCGCACACATTGAAAAGTGGCACCGGAGCATCATCTTGATTATGTAAACAAAAAAAACATGTGTCGACTGGTCAGTGGAGAACCCACAGATTCCAGCGGTACCATTTTTATCACTCTACGACCAAGATTCACTGTCGTCTTACCATTGCTGTTTATCAAAACAGATTATTTCCCCCGGAACAAAACCACTTCTAATGAAGAACTACACTTTCCAGCATGCTTTGGGAAAAAATCCCGGTCTGACTGGTCATTACAGAGCGACATTAGATCGTTCTGATTAGAGAAGGGCGAATGTCCGCACAAATGCGTCATATGCATTTATGTCCTTTTGACTCGCTAATGAAGTGATTCACACGCATTTGGAGACCGGAATCTGATTCTACCGGTTTAGAGGTTTAAAGCGAGCTGTCAATCACCCAAATTGACCAAGGTAAGCCAGAGCTATGGCGCTGCGTAACTGAAGACGCTGCAGAGTCACAGAGTTGTTATTACGCACCGCACAGGGAGCATCCATTTAAGTTACCATACTTTTTTTTATTTTTTCAAAACAAATTCTTTTTAGAACAATAGTGACATATAAATAAAATTTAATGGGTTTTTAATAATTTGGTACCTAAGAAATCTCTTTTGGCAAAGATGGTGCCAAACTGTGCCAAAACTGTGCCGTTTTACTAAAACCTCTGTAATTTCACTCTGCTTCATTTCAGCAGCATCAGACTTTGCACAGCTTGTGTCCACATGTTGTCATATGACCTCCATGTGATTTTAAGCTCCTACTGCATATTTTAAAGGTGATATTTGCTTTTAAATGCAAACAAAATGATGCGAGAGAAAAAAAATCCTTCAGGGTTAGGGCTGTGTTCCATGTACATTTACTCTGACACAGTGGCATCTACAGTGAAACTTACACCTCTGGTGGAATCTCACAAGTGTTATCTTTATTTTGATACCAAGATAATCCACATAGATCTTGTAACTGCAGAGATTTACTCTATTTAGTTTGGGCATGTCATTTTCGAGCAGGGACTCCAAAAAGAGGGTCAGGGAAGAAGTGGTTAACTCAAAAAAAGAGAGAAAAGTATGGATTGCTGTAGTTTATTTAGAATTGTTCACCCCATTTTTAGAAAAGCTTTTTCACAGTTTTTAGATAGTTGTCAGATGTAATTATTTAACTTTATATTTTATTTAGAAACCATTTTTATTACCTTGTTCCGGGTGCCTCTGTTGATTTACATTATTATTGAAGTATTTGTCTATTTTATTTAATGCTGTGTTTTTTACATATAAAAGTCAACTCTTGTATTACAGGAGTGTATTTTGAATCCCCACCCAAAGATTGTGCACATTTTTAGATTTTCAGACTTTAATATCTTCATATTTTATTTATAAACCGTTTGGTTTTATGTATTGATTCTCTGTGTCGCCAGTAGGAGGAGTTGCTGATTTTGACAAATATTAATTGAAAGATTTTTCTGTAAGTTTGCAAATCTGGTGTCTGCTTCCATGCAACAAAAAGTTCTCACATTTACTTTTATAAGTGTATTCGTTTTTGTGACAGAGTAGAATAAGTAGAATCCCTTTAGTATAGTAGGTGTGTGAATGATCAATAATCATTATTATTGGCAGTAAAATCGCATTTTGCTTTGGCCCCATGGAGGCTTGGGCCGGCCCTGATTCTAGTGGATCAAATAATTATACTGTGAGGATTCATTCTTAGACATTTTTTATGACGGATTCACCAGACTTATTTTGAAAAAATTATGTAAATAACAGACTATAGAATACAGTATTCAACCATGTTCTGAAATAAAGTAACATAAAGGACATGTTTGAATCCTTTTTGAGATGATGCACGGTTGCACAGTTGACTTTCCTCTGCTGCAGCGACTGCCTTTTACTTCTACTTTTAAAACATATCATCTCCATGCAGTGACGGCCATTTGCTGCCATTATTGTTGTGCAACTTCCATAACATAATAACTATAATTAAGGTGTCGTCTGTGCCGTCGTTCTGCTTTTCCTGGGTGTTGAAGTGTGATGTGGCGCAAGAGAGCGCCGAGTCTAAATCTCAGGCTCTAAAAGTGATAAACCGACCCGGCGACGCAAATATAGACGTGACCACGCGCGGTCCCCACAAGGAAACAGATACAGGCAGAGCCACGCCCACTATTCAAAGAGTGAGACGGGAGGAATGTGGGAGGTCAATGTGTGTGTGTGTGTGTGTGTGTGTGTGTGTGTGTGTGTGTGTGTGTGTGTGTGTGTGTGTGTGTGTGTGTGTGTTTAAGGGATCTGTAATTCACTTTCTCCAGTCAAATTAAAAAGTGTGACTTTCCTGGGATGAAACATCTCTTTTCCCATTTGTTTGTCATTAAATGTAAATTTTAATTCATGTTTAAGTAGTTAACTCAACCATAACCGTATTCTAAGGCTATGACAATGAAACATTTATATATTTTAAAGTGATTTTTCTCTCATACATAAGCGAGTTAGCAAACTTTCCAGGTGGCTTGCAAACTACTGTGGACCGTAATTATGTTCCCCGGGTCCTATGTTCCCCGCTTTGTATGTGACCGGGGAACATAGGACCCTTTCTCTAACCCTACCCTTTTTCAAAAAAAGGGTGCTATGTTCCTGTCACATACAAAGTGGACCTTTTTTGTGAAAAACGGGGAACATAGGACCCGGGGAACAATGGTACGACCCCAACTACTGCATCTGTCTATCTAGTTAAGCTAGTTAGCAAACCATTTATCTATTTAACCTAGTTATCTATCTATTTAAGCTAGTTATCTGTCTATTTAAGCTAGTTACCTATCTAGTTAAGCTAGTTATGTATCTATTTAAGCTAGTTATCTGTCTATTTAAGCGAGTTTTCTGTCTATTGAAGCTAGTTATCTATCTATTTAAGCTAGTTGTCTATTTAAGCTAGTTACCTGTCTAGTTAAGCTAGTTATGTATCTATTTAAGCTAGTTATCTGTTGATTTAAGCTAGTTATCTGTCTATTTAAGCTAGCTATGTATCTATTTAAGCTAGTTATCTGTTGATTTAAGCTAGTTATCTGTCTATTTAAGCTAGTTTTCTGTTGATTTAAGCAAGTTATCTGTCTATTTAAGCTAGTCATCGATCTATTTATACATCAGAAAGGACAAAGTGAAAGAGTTGAAAACACACATTTAACTTGTAATAACTGGTGTGTGTGTGTGTGTGTGTGTGTGTGTGTGTGTGTGTGTGTGTGTGTGTGTGAGAGAGAGAGAGAGAGAGAGAGAGAAAAAGAAAGAAAGAGAAATGTGATTTTGTTTCAGACTTGCTCCAGAGGTGGGATATTTCCTCACCTCATGTTGATGTAAGACTGAGGTTAACACACACGCGCGCGCACACACACACACGCAACCACATTCCCCATGAAATTGTAAGACAGCGTTAAAAAAAAGCCTGACTCCCCTTAGAAAAACACCTGCCAAATTAAGTGCGAGACATATCCCATTTCAAACAAGTGTGTGTGTGTGTGTGTGTGTGTGTGTGTGTGTGTGTGTGCGAGTGTGCGTGCGAGTGTGTGTGTGCGAGTGTGTGTGAGTGTGAGTGTGTGTGAGAGAGAGAGAGTGAGAAAGAAGCCACAGGCTGTGCTCTTACCAAAGAGAACAAGATTGGCTTTAGAAAAGGCCAGGATAAATATTAGAGAGGGCTTAAGGTAATCTACGCATGCACACACACACACGCACACGCACACGCACACGCACACACACACACACACACACACACATAGCTTAAGATGCAGTGGGGGAGATGGAGACACATACACATTCTCAGACACCTTAACGTAGACATGTTGGCAGACACACACACATGCATACACACTCAGTGCTGTACAGAGCGTGTGTGTTGTGTGTGTGTGTGTGTGTGCTGTGCATGTTCAGTGAAAGTTGCCGTCAAACTGGACACAAGGAGGAGATAAGGACAGAGCAATACAGAAGAACATGAGATGATAGGAAGATGGAAAGAGGACGGACAAGTTGAAAAAGAAAAAGGGAAAGGATGAGGAGTGAAGAGGTGCAGACAGGGAGGAGAGGTAAAATAGGAAGAAGAGACAGAGAGGGCAGGAAGGGGGGTGAAGAGCAGACAGACGGGAAAGAAGAATAATGAGGAAAGGGGGGGAGGAGGAGACAGAGTGGTGGGACACAGAAGAGACAAGGCGTCCAATTCATCGGCCTCAGGAGCTCGCTAAATCCACACTGATCCATGGGATTCGAGCAGGGATTTCATCGCACACAGCGTGAGGTGCACACTATTCACAGCCTCATTCTGACCGTGGTGTCCTCAGGGACGTCAGACGTCCACTGACACTGAAGCTGTAAGATCACAGTTCACAGAAAAAGACGATCCTCCAAATCTTTGATTCAATTTGAATTTCTGATTTTAAGGTCTTGATTCAGTCCTCTCTCCTCTCTTTCAGCAAAGTTGGGTCAATTTTAGACTGGTTTCATGTAATATTAACTCATTTCATTTTATAATTCCCATTTCAATTGTCTAGACCAGATGTGGCCCGTCCCACATCATTTTATGTAGCCCGCAAGGTCTAGGCTGCTTTAAAGTGTGTGTTGACCATAAACTACATTTCCAACAATGCATCACAAATGAACCCAAAAATGTCCAGGAAGAGAAATACTGATGCTGGGAAGGTGAATGCATGTTTGTGCTTCAAGGAGAAAAACCGTTATGTCTTTTGTGTTATAAGGCGGTGTCGGTCACCAAAGAATACAATCTTCGTTGGCATTTTGACACCAAACAAGGAGCCAAAAACGATGTGGCAGTGAAAGCTAGCTTTATTGTGGCTGAAGCAATCACCCGTGCTTCAAAGTATTTTTCTGAGTGTCTTTACATTTAGTTGCATTTATTCTGTCTTACAGTTACATCTGTAACAGAAGACATTTGCTCTGTCTGTCTGTCTTGTCTTTCAGGAGGTGTTGAGCCCATTGCAGAGGGAGCAGGTGAGGGGGAGGAGCTAGAACTTTCACGCGAGGCCACCAAGTTCATGAAGAAGAAGCAGCCGTCTAAGAAAGTCAAGAAAGGTAAGGACATCTCCTCTGTACTGTCAGGTCTTCTCTGCAGCGACTCCGCTTCACCTTGATGGTATCAAAATGCATCCGCAGGAACATCCGCAGCATCGCCATGAGAGCATTGTCAGTAAATCCAGACCACAGCCTCTGACACTGATATCTGCTCACTGTCTGTTACGCTGTTTTAATCCGACTCTATTTTCCCTCGCCCGGCAGCACTGCGCTCAGGCCTCATCTGTTATTTGCACATACCACTGTTGACTGCCGTTGGCTCGCGCTCCGCAGAATCAGCATGGTTCAGATTCTGCTCGGTGCCAAGAGATGAAATCCAGCAATAAATCTGGTTCTGCAGATGCGGTGTGACAGTTCATCGTGTTACGCGGCGCGCTTGTGGGCTTTGATATCTCACCCGGTTATTTCTTTACCGCTGATGTCACTGTGATTTTCTGCTGTGTAGCCTTCACGGTTACCCTGAGGGCACATGCAGCCACACTGACTGCTACACAAGTTCACATATCACTGACCTGCAGAAGCCTCTGTCTCACCACACATTATTTCACCACTGTTTTCCGGCCACTGATGAGTTTTGCAATTTGGGAGCAAGCTCTTCCAAATCTCCACATGATCAGCAATCAGCATCAGCTCTTCAAAGAGCTGGAAATGGGATCAGAGGCTTATACTATGGCTTCATTCAGATTACCAGGCTGATTTGACTCAAGTCTGATTTTAGTTTTTTAGTTTTGCTGATTTCCTTCAGCAACTCAGCAGACATCATCTAGTGATTAAGCTAAGGTTCTGACTTTATTTGTTTTACTAATCGTCCCAACAAAAGAGCTCTGCATCTCAATTCTTTCCTTCCTTCCTTCCCTCCGTCCTTCCTTCCTTCCTGCCCTCTTTTGTTCTCTTATCCAATTTAAGTTACCTACCTTATTAGTTTATAAGCACACTTCTGTAAACTCTCATTTGCCAACACGTTCCACAAACATATTGTTTCCTGGCTCCTGTAGACACGCGGGCGCACAGACACGCACGCACACACGCACACGCACACACGCACACACGCACACACACACACACACACACACACACACACACACACACACACACACACACACACACACAGACACACAGTTGTCTCCTGCCAGAAAAGAGCTCTTGTTTTCACTGAGGACAGATCGTTGTTTCATGAGTTTGTCTTTCCTAAACCGTGGTGGATAGTCGCTTTGATGTGCTCTGCTTTTGTAATGAGTTGGTGTGTGTGTGTTTGTGTGTGTGTGTGTGTGTGTGCGTGTGCGTGTGCGTGTGTGTGTGTGCGTGTGCGTGTGCGTGTGCGTGTGCGTGTGCATGTGCGCCTGTGTGTGAATGCGTGTTAATCCACTCAGGCGTCGCCACTAATAAGGAGGGGAGGTATGGTAGACACAAAGGGGGCGAAACAAAGTTACATATGTACGATCATACACAGTGTACATATATACACAGTACACAAACACACACACATATTTAGGAACACATTGTATTCACACGCAATGATTGACATTAAGATTGTGCCTCACTGAGTGTTAATTTTGTTAAAGATCCAAAAAAAATATGATTCAAATATCATTACTTACAAACTAAATCTGGTATGGGGATGAACAATTAATATTTTGTTTTTGCTTTTTTTCTTCATACTATTGTATAGTGCATTTCCTAAATTGTATAACTTGGCCCCATCTTTAATATTAATATGTACTCTGATGTACTGATTCTGTTCTGAGGCGTCAAATAAGCCCTCTTGCCCCTCCTTGCTCTGTAATTTCATCAATTTCAATATTTTTAGTGTTTACATAGATGCATTTCATACAAAATAAAATAAATGAAGTAAAAATTATAATTTATATTACTTAGTTATTACAAATTATACTTATTAAGAACCCAGGTTAATATCACGTTTATATTGTAAAATCTCTAATAACTTAGGAAGTACAACAAATTCCTTCCTTGAGACACACACACACACACACACACACACACACACACACACACACACACACACACACACACACACACACACACACACACACAGTGCGTCACTCTTGACTCCAGTTCACCTCTGAAAAGATCCAAAAGGAAAATGATCCCTAATTAGTTTTGTTTGTCATGGAAACCTTCACCGTGAGTCTGTGGTTTACACTTAAAACAAGAGGAGGAAGGAGGGATGGAGGGAACAGGGGAAGTGATTTAGGGACGGGTTGGGGATGTGTGTGCGTCATGTCCAGACTTGTCCTGTAGCCATCATTCCTCCTCCTCTTCAGAGAAATGTACAGTAGCGTGTAAAGGCTTTGTTCACAACAGTGAAACCTTGTAGTGAAAGTTTACATCACAGAAAATCCTAACAATACGTCGTTGACTCACAACAACACACCGTACATCACGCTACCGCTGCCTCGCTCATTCATATATCAACTTTTGTGTCCACACCAGTTCCTGTTTGGTCATTTTTTTTTACTTATACAAAACAAAACAAAAAACAACGCAGCAGCAAGTCTTAAGTCATGACTCAGGAACTTCTCCTCGGAGCAGATGCTGTGGTGTCATAATAAGCAGCACTGTGAGTGTCATTGTCTTCATTGTTCGGATATGGAAAAGAGTAGTGTGAGAATAACACATATTTCATGTTATGAACAGTGTATTTCACGTAACATGACACGTAACATTATCATGTTCAAATTGATGGTGTTATATTGTGATACTGATCTATTTTTATTTTTGCTGGAGTGGCGTTAATATGCTGCTGTAGAATCGATGTTAACGTGGTTAGTGTCATTTTTTCTTTGTCATGTCACCATGACAATCAGTTTTAACACGACAACACGTTTAAGATGAAGGAGTTGAAGTCAAAATGCTGCCTCTTGTTTATACAATGGATTATGTGTCAAGCGTGAGCCTTTGTTTGCATTTGACTTTATTTCCTGTCATTTGATACAGACATTTATCCCCCAAAATATATGTATAATAGTATATTTTTAGTACATTTCACATTTCCCTTTTACTGCATGTCTTCCATTTTTTGGCTGACATGTTTACACACACACACACACACACACACACACACGCATACTGAGCCTGCTGATCATCTTACCACCAACCTATACACTTAACGGTTTCTGTGTGTTGTCGGCTCATGGGTGAAGCGGGCAGCTTCACTGCTACAAAACGCTAAAAAGGAAGAACAAAATCAGTTCAAATCAAAGCTCTAATTTTTCAAACAAAGCCACACACACACACACCTTCCGTCTACCTGTCTATGACTTAAAAGTAATTAGGCGCCGTGCCAACCCCCCCCCCCCCCCACACACACACATACACACACACACACACACACACACACGCACACACACATACACACACACACACACACACACACACACACACACACACACACACACACACATTTCTGTGAGGGTGCACAGGCTGCCGGAAAGCATATCTGGCAGACTTGAAAGACATCAAAAGCCATCAGAGAAAGAGAGGAAGAGGAAGAGTGTAGCCAGCTCTCTTTTTCTCCCCTTGCTTGAAACGGAGGGATGAAAGAGAGATGAAAGGGAGAGTGTCTTCCTTCTCCTCTTTCTGGCACTGCATCCCTTTTTGTTGTGATGCTCCTCCCTTAACAGCCCACCTGGGATCAAACACACACACACACACACACACACATGTTCGCAGATCTCTCCTCACAAGGACTCGCACTGACTTCCGTCCTGATTGGACGGCCTTCACAAATATGTATCCCTCACCTTAACCACAACCAGTTAATACCTAATCTTACCCTAACCACAACTCAAATCTTAGCCCTAAATTTAACCAGTTCCTCAGAAATGATAGATTCTGAGAAGGTTCTGGTCTCTATGTGGACTACTGGACCTGACAAGGTCAAGGTTTTTGCCAGAAAAAAAGGTCCCAAAGAGGTCATAAATACACGTTCAGCCCCCCTCAAACCATTGCTCTTCTCTTGCGCTCATGCCTCTATCTTTGAGTCATGGATGGACTCATAAGGGCCAGTGTCAGTCCACGGTCAGTTGCCCCATTAAGCCATGTTATGTCGTAACACAGCCACTGTAGATTTGTGCTAACTGCCATTAGCCACCAAACATGAGGTCTTGCCCTCTGCAGAAACGCTGTATCTCACATATATTAGCATCAAACTGTTGTTTGCTGTGCGCTGGCATCAACCATTTAGGCACGGCTGTATTGCACCTCGCACATTTTACCAGTCACCATTAGCTCTTTGCCTTCATCCATTAGTGAGGTCCTTTGTGCATTAGCATTGTGTGTAGCTTTCTCCATTAGGTGCTGAATTCTGATAAAAGCCGTTGTCCATTACCGACTGTTCTCATTAGCGTCTGTCAGACGCAAAAGCCTGATTTCTTCTCTGTTGCTCGACAAAACCACACGCCTCCAGCTCTGTGTTTGTGCTACTTTGTCCTCATTTTGGTCTCAATAAGACGGTCTAACTCCACGCTGACCATACCATACCATTTTACTCTGGTATCATGGGGCTGATTATTTTTGTACTATTCATAATGAAAGGCAAAATAAATACGTACTGCATATTGTACCAAACCAAACCTTTCCACTCGATGGAAACTCAGCTCCAGATTTGCATAGTGCAAAACTGTTTGTCAGTCCTTAAAAGGAGTATAAATAAGGCTTCATTCATAAAAAAATATTCCAATTTATGTGACGTGTATGTTTTATTACACTACCGTTCAAAAGTTTTGGGTCACCCATACAATTTGTTTGTGTTTTCCATTAAAAGTCTTCGAAAGAGTTGCAAAATGGGTTTTCAAGGGTTTTCTAATCATCCAATAGCCTTCTAACGTGATTAGCAAACACAATGTACCACTAGCACACTGGAAATGGGCCTCTTAGAAAGGACATTTCTAAGTGAGCCCAAACTTTTGAATGGTAGTGTACATGTGGACAGAAAGACTTTCATCCCCAGCCTTGGATTTTCCCCAGGTGTGTTGTGTGGTGTTGTGTTCTGTTGTTGTCAGCAGAGAAGAGAAGAGAGTCTGCACAGTTGACTAAGCGAGAGTCAAGAGTTGCTGGAGGAGGCTTGTGCAAACATGGCTGAATGACAGTCCTGCTGTGTCAGTCTGTCTGTTAGAACACAAACACAGCGGACAGGGCTGCTTTATCAGTTTACTGTCACACACGCACACGGCGGCAGGCAGGTTTCCTCATTCAAGACAAGATCCTCCTGGGCTGTGGCCACAATTTCTGACCCATGTACTCCCTTTCTGTGTGTTTGTGTGTGTGTGTGTGTGTTTGACAGACAGGCAGTGACAGATTTCACTTTTCCCATCTCAGCCCCAGTGAATGAAATCACAGATTGAAAATGAACTTCTTTTTTTTTCTACATACAACACATGTCTAAGAAAACTGGATGTTATCGTCTTCTGTTTCTCCCAAGGACACACATGCAAACTGTCTGTGGGAAAATTAGCCAAATTCTCGCTTGATTTATAACATCAGTAAATATTTCCTCAACGTCTCAATCACTAGTTTCAGGTCTTCTTTAATAGCACAGGATGCCATTTTTGTGAAGTGTGTTCCCGTTGAAATGGAAAACGGATGATACAGTGTGATTGACAGCTGATGTCTTCCAAAAGGAGCCTGTTTGCAAAATGTCAACATGGTGTAAAGTAGGATTTCACTTATTTTAACATTAAAAGCATCCCAGCAGGAAATAAAAGTGGAAGCTCTGATATTAAGCGGTTAACCTGCTTTGATTTACGCCCTCTGGCTGTTGGAAGATCAGAAGTGTGTGACAGGTGTGGGTGTGTGCGTGCATATCATCCTTAGATGATGAAGTGCAGCTTGTGTTTTATCTCTTCTCCTAATACAAATGTAGCCGGACAGTTTTCACAGTGGAACATCTTAACAGTCAAAGAAATCTAGAGGAAAACAGATCGATTGTTGAGTCTCATCGTCAGGTGCTTAAAGGCTCTCTGTAACCAGATGAGCTCAGACAGACACATGTTGCAGACTCACATGATGTCCATAGAATAAAATAACATTTAAAACAAATTAAAACACAGGTAGAAAAACACACATACAAGAGTACAGCCAATGCTTTCTGGGCTGGGTAAAGCCTCTATGATGCTCCTTTGTGACTGAGCCAAGCGACACGTAAAGTTGTACATGAAATGTCTTTGGAGTGCTTCACATGACAGATGTGTGACAGATGACCCAAGATGCATTACTGTCCAAGTCATTTACTGTGCAGCTGCTCAGTAGGACAGCAAATAGGAGGCACCCTCTCTCTCTCTCTCTCTGAAGTCTCAAAGTGGTTGGTCAAAAACCTCACATCACAGGTTAGATTTCTTCATGATTGTCAGTCCAGAGGAGGTTCACAAGTCGAGTTTTTGTTCAGACCATTTGATGACTATGCTGCCTTCCCCAGCTTTAAAAATGATAATTGAAAATAATTACATTTTTGTCAGTTTTTCATATTGCAGAATAACTTGAAGTGAGCACAGTGACTGTATATTATTTGGTTTTCAGATTTTTCAGCTTCTTAAATGTGAATATTGTCTGGTTTCTTTGCTCCATTTGACAAAGAAATCATTACAACTCAAACATTTGTTTGTGGACGAAACAAGACGTCTGAGAAACCTCATTTCAAGTTTTCACCATTTTCTGACATTTTTACGGATCAAACAAGTGAAATTAATCGTTAGTTGCAGCTGTATATGCTGTACGTACAGCACCTCTGACAAAAACACTACCGTAATCAGCGTAATAATTGAATCGGTTTATTCTTCTATCATGCACCACCCATCTTCATGTAAATCACTTCAGTTAGTTTGAGTAATCCTCATAACAGAGGGACAAATCGCACTGAAACCAGAGATAAATGTGTGGCCAGTTATAATCGATACACGATACTTGATCATTTTCCAATATATCACATTATATCCCCTGTATTGGGTCAGTATCATACTGCAATAGTAATCATAAACATTGTATTCATTAGTTAAAGGGGACAAAGTCTTCTTCTATTCTATGTTTCACTGGTGTAGTTTCATGTCGGGACACCGCACAGGTTTGTATTTATGCCTCATCGGGGGGTTGCATGGCATTTAAATTGGCGTGGTGGTGTGTTCACTTGATTACAGCGGGTTTCCAAATGTGCGCCCCTCACGTCTAACATGTCATACGTGTGCTCTCAAAATAAAACTGCTCGCTTCCCTTACCGTCCTGTCCATCACGTGTGAGCTCCTCCAGTGTTACAGCCAAATACGTGTACGCCTCATCATCAGCTGAGAGTTCATGGTATGTTGCTATGGCTCGATATATTGTTTCATATAATATATCGAGCCATAGCAACATACCATGCCGATATTATCGGCATGGTAATTAACTATCCTTCTGAAATCAGAGTACATCAATAAGAATCCCCTGATATTGAAGTCTGTCAAGTATGTACTCACTAAATCATCGCCACCCAGCCAGTGAGACGTAACAATGTCGGACTTGGCCGCCGTCAAAGACATGAGCCAACAGCGGGAGACAGAAGGAACCTTCTGCACTGACTGAACTTTAAATGGAAGGTCGCGTCATCATCACTCTCTTGACCTCCTTGCTGTTCTTTAATCTCCGTTCATGGAGCTTGTCGACACCATTTTTAAGTAGCAGCATTTGCTCTTGTAACTGTAACTCCATAGCCCATGTGCGGCAACACAATCTGCACCACGTGGCTCTCACGTCATCTACGGAGCTATTTCTTGGCCCGGGGGTTTGTTGACGGAGGGCTGATGAGCTGCTTGGCTGTTTAATGTGTGTGTAATGTTCCACTAATGTCTCTGCAATGATATTATCTGATCAGCTATTCTTAGCCAGAGGATAATGCTCGTGGTGATTACAGACAGAGATGAGGACAGCGTTCCAAATATTTGTTGCCAGGTCGGGTAACAGACGGGACTAATGCTTATGGACCCGAGGCACCCTGTAACGGAAAGTTCAGGGGTTTTAAACTTCACAACAGCCGTTAAGTCCCATCAGTGACCTTGCATTGGCATAGTTCTGTCATGAGTAAATAATAAATGTGGTGTAAAAACTACCATAAAAAATTGGTTACTGGAGAAGGTCCTCTGGGACATAGCAAAACTGGATATTGTGGTGCAGTGTTTAGCACTCACTGCAGGGTTTCAGGTCCTGTGTGGTGTTTGTGTGGGGTCTCTTCAGGTACTCCAGCATCCTCCCACTGTCCAAAGACCTGCAGAGGTGGGGTTAGGTTCTTTGGGATCTATAAATTGACTTTTGAGGTTTGAATGTGGGTGTGAATGGCCTTCTGTCTCTGTATGGTGGCCCTGCTAACGTCAAGGTTTTTCTAATCATCGAATAGCCTTAGCAAACACAATATACCATTAGAACATTGGAGAGATAGTTGCTGGAAATGGGCCTCTATACACCTATGTACATATTCCACTAAAAACAGATGTTTGCAGCTGGATTAGTTGCTTACCACATTAACAATGTATAGAGTGCATTTCTGATTCATTTAATGTTATATTTATTGAAAAAAGTGCTTTTCCTTGTGAGTAAGTATTTTTGTTTCCTCCCACAGTCCACAGACATGCATGCAAGTTTAATTGGCAACTCTAAAATGTGCTTAAATGTCAGCTGTGTGACAGACTGAGGAAGTCTCTGCAATCCTCAAAAGATAAGCAGCTTAGTTACCGTTGATATATGGTCGTAATCTCAACATTTTATAAGGTCGGGTCTTGAGTCAGTATAATGAGTCAATGCTGAGGATGGGAATTCACCTTGATGTTTGTTATATTACCAAGCATTTTTGTTGTATTACCATTTTAACTTTCTGGAAATTACATGGTTTCATTCACTTAGACATGAAGTTAATTCCACTTGATAGGCCACAAAATAGAAGGATGTCATGCACCACCATGATAAAAGGACACTGCAGAATTGTGTGCTTTTTTTTTTTAAAGCTTACATAGAGTGGTCCTATCGCACATAATATGTGAGTTATGGAGGTCTACTTACATACATTAACTTGTTTTTATGGTCAAAAACCTCCTAGTTGCTGCAAACGAGCAGATCGAAATCTCTCCTTAGTGAAGACAGACTGTGTTGTGATTGGCCAGCCAACGAGAGCTTTCCCAACTGTCTTGTGATTGGCCAGGTACCTGGAAGTGACGTAATTGGCACGCCAGCTCTCAGAAACGCAGCTCCCCCTCTGGAGCAGTGGATGCACTGCTACTCATTATCAAAAATATTGTTTTAACGATGTCTAAAAATAGCTTTGTCACAACTCCCCGCCGCAGTCCCTTTTACGCCTTTGACCCGGAGTCAGACCCAGAGTCAGAAGACACTGTCGCAAGTGAAACACCTCCACAACGGACATTATTCTTCTTCTGCGGTTCAATGTACGCAACCGGATGTGCCCAGACTAGTGCCTGGAGCAGGAGGATCTGCTGTTCAGGAGACGGGATCCTTACGTCGCGATTCTAGGCTTTTTCAGAGCGCTTGCAAAGCCTGAAAATACAATAAAACCCAGCGTTCTCAGCAGTGGCTGAACTGTTTGTTTCCAAACTTTAGGGCTTCGTAAACGAGGTAATGGCGCAGATACACACACAAAAAACAGCGTTAATTGGAAAGTCCTGTCTATGGGAGTATTATTATGGTGAAAAAAACTGATTTACTTCTCATCAATAGGTTTCATTCATGACGCAATAACCTCTCAACCAAAGGTTCCAGAGCAAACAAAGCAAAACTTGAGTTCCTCAAGATAAAAAATATAAAATAAAGTCTGTGTTTATTCCCAGATAACCTTGAGCTGGAGTAAGTTCAGTGTGCAGTAGGTTTTTAAAGCACAGAGCTGCCTCTGATGGACATTCTATACCTTCATCACCTTCACAAGATGATTGATTTCTCTAGTTCACAGGAGGGACAAGGAGACGGACGATATTTGAAGTAAAATCACAACAGACATGATGGGGAATACACGTGATCTACGCTGTTAAAATAAACTAGTGTGACGCCACAGGGAGTTTCATCAGAACAATCAAATTAGTTAAAGTGCTTGTTTATAAGTTCTGTAAATCTTATGGCTAAAGAAAGATGGGGACAGAGATGGACAGTGGAGAGAGAGGAAGAGAGGTGAATGAAAAAAGAGATTTAAGGATGGAGGGGAGGCAGGAACTATTCCTGCTACGATAACCATCAACAAACCAGACAGTCTTTCAGAGGTGGAAACCCAGATGTGCGTGCGTGCGTGTGCGTGTTTCCCCTCAGGTCATGTAACATGTGGTAAGGAGGCGGTGTTTTTGCGGTAGTGTCCATTCAGGCTCGGGCTCCTGGGGGAACCTTCCAGGAGGAATGAGCGCTCTTCCTCTGGGAGGCCCGTGTAGGAAGTGCAGCTTCCAGCGGGGAGGAACCAGCCTTCACACCTCCTGCTGCTTTTCACATTAAGGCCACAGCAGCCATGTCATGGAATATAACTGTTAATCTATTGCATTTTATGGCAGCAACCGATTTATGTCAGACATTGCATGAATCAGCTCGACAATATCATCATGCATGTTTTATACTGTATCATCTAACAACGAGGACTGGAATATTGATTTTTTTTAACAATGCAAAACCCGTAATCTGTCGATTGCTGAGAAATATTGATCAGTGTTTGCCCAATATTGTTTTGATTATTTACGAAAAATCTCAAACCTATGAATCAATTGTCAAAATCATTCAGTTATCGATTAATCGATTAATTGTTGCAGCCCTAGTAAAAACATAATATCTATATACACAAATTAGGTGAGCAACAAGTCATGATTAACTAACAGAAAAGCCTTGATTTAAAATAATCGGAAGTACAAATAAATAAATGTATACTAATCATATCGAAACTTGTAGCAAATGTCTCCAACTCTTCTGATATATTCTCATAAATTAGAAATTTGTAGTTGACCGACTCAATCTCATGCTCAGGCAAATGCATCATGACAAAACAGGCTGAGGCTTTCAGATTCACTCCCTGTGGTGTTTAGCGGTGAGGCTAATGCTTTCCAACTTCATTGTTCAGGTCTTCCTCATTCTTGAACCTGTGGTGATGCTTAACATTTAGCTAATGTGTTCACCAGATTGGTTTTTAAATGGTTTGAAACGGTAAACGGTTGGCGCTGGGTCACGAGAAGTTACAGTGATACTCAGAATTGAGGAAAATCAGCTGAATCAGCTCTTTGATAAGTAAGAGACTTTTGCTTTTCATGGTTCATTTGGTTCAGTCTTGCCTTTCGACTGAGAGCAGTACCTTTTAGTGTTGTGTCGGTCAGGAGTGATTCATTCGAAAGTACGAATCATTTGAGTGAACGAACTGACTGGGATCACTTCATGATCCGGGAGTGGAACTGCCGGGTCCTGTGAATCACTCGTGAAGTCATTCGCCGACGCCATCGCCGTCGCCGTCACTCACTCGTGAATCTTCGGCAAACGATGCCAGCCAACGTGCGCTGAGCGGTGAGGCAGAGGGAGTGACTGTGAACTGTGTCTGCCCGGCCGTGCTGCTGTGATTCATACACTGTCAGTACACTGACTCACTCATGATTCGTGCGTACGAACAAACTGACACACAGAGCGCTGGTGAACTGTCTCTGAGGGACGAACTGACACACAGAGAGCTGGTGAACTGACGCTGAGGGACGAACTGACACACAGAGAACTGGTGTACTGACGCTGAGGGACGAACTGACACAGAGAACTGGTGAACTGACGCTGAGGGACGAACTGACACACAGAGAACTGGTGTACTGACGCTGAGGGACGAACTGACACACAGAGAACTGGTGTACTGACGCTGAGGGACGAACTGACACACAGAGAACTGGTGAACTGACGCTGAGGGACGAACTGACACACAGAGAACTGGTGTACTGACGCTGAGGGACGAACTGACACGGAGAACTGGTGAACTGACGCTGAGGGACGAACTGACACACAGAGAACTGGTGTACTGACGCTGAGGGACGAACTGACACAGAGAACTGGTGAACTGACGCTGAGGGACGAACTGACACACAGAGAACTGGTGTACTGACGCTGAGGGACGAACTGACACAGAGAACTGGTGAACTGACGCTGAGGGACGAACTGACACACAGAGAACTGGTGTACTGATGCTGAGGGACGAACTGACACAGAGAACTGGTGAACTGACGCTGAGGGACGAACTGACACACAGAGAACTGGTGTACTGACGCTGAGGGACGAACTGACACACAGAGAGCTGGTGAACTGACGCTGAGGGACGAACTGACACAGAGAACTGGTGTACTGACGCTGAGGGACGAACTGACACAGAGAACTGGTGAACTGACGCTGAGGGACGAACTGACACACAGAGAACTGGTGTACTGACGCTGAGGGACGAACTGACACAGAGAACTGGTGAACTGACGCTGAGGGACGAACTGACACAGAGAACTGGTGTACTGACGCTGAGGGACGAACTGACACAGAGAACTAGTGAACTGACGCTGAGGGACGAACTGACACACAGAGAACTGGTGTACTGACGCTGAGGGACGAACTGACACAGAGAACTGGTGAACTGACGCTGAGGGACGAACTGACACACAGAGCTGGTGAACTGACGCTGAGGGATGAACTGACACACAGAGAGCTGGTGAACTGTCGGTGAGGACATGAATCTTGTCCGCGCTGTCACTCACTCACTCTATGACCCGCGGTGCAAACGTACTGCACTCAGGGAGGAGGTGAGTCACGTAGCGGGGCACTGGGCTCCTGCTTAGAACTGAACGATTCGGTGAACTAATCTTTTGAACGAATCATTTTAATGAACTGATTCAAGTGAATCAGTACACTCAAATGAACTGCCGATCCCATCACTAGTACCTTTACTTTGTAGTTGGGTGTGATGTTAGCAAGGTACATAGCGTGATGTCATATTGATGCGACACAACAAACAACAATGTCTGGCTGCTGTTTGCTGTTTCCTTTTATTTCTTATTTTTCTTCTTCTTAGTGGAAGAGTACTATTTAAAACAACCTCGGCTTTCATGGGGTATTTACACTGGCTGTCCTGGTTGGAGCTGGTCTGTACCATTTACTCTGATATCCCAAGGAAAGTGTGCTGAAAAACATGGAACAGTTGGGGCTGGTTATTTTGATGCTATTCCTAATAGAAATGCAAAAAAAAATATGTAAGGCATTGTACCAAATCGAACCATTTGGTACAATCTTAATCTTGAATGGTTTTGTGGTACCTGCTCTGGCGAGGTTCCAAGGGAGCTGTGCCAATACTACAGACTCAACAGACTGCTGGTCACTAATTGGTCAGTAAGTGTCATGGTCTGTCGTTGAGGTGCAGACGTTCCTGTGTTTGATGGCTAACGAGAGGATCCAGTGTGTTTTAGTAAAATGGCATCACAGCAGTTTCTCACAGCTGTGCTATGATGACTCCACCTACATTGAGGAGGTACTATGAAGTAATGGAAGACCGCATGCCTGGTACCCAAACCGAGTCCCGTCGAGTCGAGCTGAGTAGTGCTGCTTCTGCCCTGAACTCCCCGATGAGCTTAAAGAAAGAATGAAATGACACATTTCTGTATCTCATTATTTCTGTTTTACAAGCATTCTTTCTCTTTATTAAAGGTCCCATATTATGCAAAATCAACTTTTTAATCATTTTAATACTTCTATGTGGAACTCTGGAGGCCCTACCAGTCAGCAATGTGAAAAAAGATGACTCACTGTCTAAGTGCAGGAGATAAAACACGGGATGTTGACTTCCGGGCTCGTTTGGATGTCACAAGGCGCTAAATTCCTGGAATTGTCGTCTCGCGGAGCTCCGCTTTGTCCGTAAAACACGCAAGAGTGCTGGCGAGGGCAATGGCACCTGAAAACCGGAAGTCCCCGAAAGGTTCTATTCTTAGCTGCACAGTGCAGTCCTACACAAACTTCCAGCCTCAGAGGATTTATCTGTCCAGTGGATACATGTTATACATGACGGCAATGTGCCTGCTAGAGCCTGCAAACGATCACTTTTCCAAATGCTAACTGCTGTTAGTTTTGTTTTACTTTTTTTTTTTTTTTTTTAAGAGATACTACTAAACAGAGCGTTCTGAACAGGGCTGTTTTGGCACAGTGATTGAACTGCTGTGGTGTTTCATTCTAATGGTATTTTGACCATTTTGTCACAGACATGTTCATTAGGACACCAGGGAACTAGGTTCACTTGGAGAAATAGGTAGGATATAATATGGGGCCTTTAAGAACACAAAATGTAACATTAAGGTTACCCATAACTGTTTGAATGCTGTATGCTGAGTGAGAAAATGTCTTCAATGTGAAATCCCTCAGTTTAAAACAAAACAAACATTATTCACCTGGTTTAAAAGCTCTGCTCTCATCAGTGATACAGAAACATAGTTTTGAGTTCGGGGGCAATCAGAGGCTGTTCTGCACTGTAATAAAAGCCCCTCTTTGTTGCCCCAATCCCCACAAATCCCCCAACACACACCCCTCGCCCCATTTTTTAACAAGGGACCTTTAATTTGGCGAGAAGGAAGCAATGAATTGTGGAGTATACTTTTCCACGGGAGGCCTGGGAAGTGTAGGCCTCGCTTTCTCTCTCGCGCCTCGTCCCGTGCAAAACTCAATAGGTAACACATGTGGGACGACTGGAGCTGCTACCGCAAGCCTCCTCCTCCAAACACCCGCCCGCCCTCTCTCTGTGGTTCTTTACCCCCTGTTAGTTTTCTCCCCCTTATACGCTCACTCATTTTCATAATCTCAGGAGATGAAATGCTGGGATAAATTTTGTCATACATGTATTAACGCCGGCTTGTCATTTGCTAAATGAAAAGCATTTGCACATGATGGCAAACCTTCGCCTTCCAACAACAGCAGAGACTTGTTTCCAGGGGGGGGGGGAAGCTAATCCCACATAATTTTACTGGCTTAAACCCAAATGGCAGACTGACAAAAGTAGCAAGTAGTGAAGTGGAGAAGGTGGAACATCTAGAAGCTACAGCCGTGGATATTTCTGTTGACAGAAACTAAACCAGAGCTAAAAGGAGAGTAAATACCGGCCTTTTATCCATTAGGTGGTCACAAACCCACCTCCAATATCGATGCTAATGTTGCGTAAATTGTGTAAATAGGCAGCTGTTTGTCAGCCCATTAATCAGGACAGGTATTTAAGGTCGCACTGATGTGATTTATGCTCACTCTGCTGCCCGATAAGCGATAAAAATCTGTCTGTATTCATGTGAGTAATACCCATTTATCCTGCAGTGTGCCTTTTTTAATGCCAACCATACCTCACATGACATAAAATGTAGAGGATCATTGCCAGATGTCTGTGTGAATGCCATTTCCGGGGCTCTGAACCATCTTGTGATTAAAGTAACTCAAGTTACAGCTTTAAATATTAGACCCATCAACTGTACTGTATATAAAAAGAGGACACAGTCTTCTGGTTTGAAAAGAGCGGCATCGGAATTGGGACAGAAGTAGAAGTGAGCCACCAGGGGGCGACTTCTTTGGTGACAAAAGTCCACGGCATTTAAATGAACAATGTCATTCTACATTTTCTTGTGTAAGGAATAGTCTCAATAACTAGTCTTCAGTGGAACAAGATGTCAGTTTTGTGAATTATGTTCCCATTCAGAGGGAAATAAAGCAAGACGAGTGTGATTGACAGCTGGTGTCGTCCAATAGGAGCCTGGTTTGCAGGTCTGGGTGGGAGCTTTAGGTACCTCGTGATTCCAACCAATTCGATCACGATTCTGAAGGCAGCGATTCTTAAACGATTCTAAAGCTCAGCCATCTTTGCTAAAGGTGACACACATTCAGGCTCTATGATGTTTAACCAGTTTATTGTTTAAAGCTCACATAGAGTGGTCCTGTTGCACATAAATATTAGTTATGGAGGTATACTTACATATATTAACTTGTTTTTATGGTCAAAAACCTCCTACTTGCTGTAAACGAGCCGATTGAAATCCTCTTTTCTGACGCTTTTCGTCAGCCGCGATGTTTCAGAGTGAACTTTCAGCCCCAGAAGACAGAGGCTTGTGATTGGCCAGTACTATTCAGCACACCAGCTCTCAGAAGCTCAGCTCCCCCCTCTGGAACGGTGGATGCACTGCTCCTCATTATCAAAACATTGTTTTAACAGTGTTTAAAAATAGCTTCTTCACGACTCCCCGCCGCAGTCCCTTTTATGACTTTGACCCGGAGTCAGACCCAGAGTCAGAAGACACTGACGCTCGTGAAACACCTTCACAGCGGACGTTCTTCTTCTTCTGCGGTTCAATGTACGCAACCGGATGTGCCCGGACTAGTGCCTGGAGCAGGAGGATCGGCTGTTCAGGAGAACCGTTGCTTACGTAACTATTACGGGATTTTCAGAGATCTCGTTGAGCCCCGAGATTACAATAAAACACAGCGTTCTCAGCAATGGCTGAACTGTTTATTTCGAACCTTCGGGGCTTCATTAACAAAGGTAATGAGGCTGATACACACCAAAAAAACATGATGTATGTTGGACGTTTGTACTTTCAACATCCAGTTGAAACAACCGAACAATTAGTTTTTCAGATTATGGCTTTTTCATAATCGATTCATAGAGAGAATCTCGATGCACCGCTCGTTGCAGGTGAAGTCTCAAAATACAAGACTAGAAATTCTAATTGTGAGTTTGATCATTGACTTTCAATGTAAGTGATATGTATCTTTATTTCTTGACTTGTTTTTCTGCTTTTTAAAAATGTTTTCTTTGTTGAAAAATAACGTTCATGTGTGGTGTGGGCATAGCTTTAGCTTCTCTGTGTGTGTGTGTGAGAAAGAGAGAGAGAGTTTATCAGAGGAGACATGTCAATTAACTGGGGGGTACAGAAGGCAGAGCCAGAGGTCAGAGGTCAAGGCAGGGGATTCGTCAGCTGTCACTAACTATAAAAACTTAGTGTGTTTCTGTGTGTGTGTGTGTGAGATGGTGAGGTCAGTAGCCACTGAGCCGCGACTGAGAACACATGCTTACACACACACACACACACACACACGCACACACACGCACACACACACAGCTCACTGTGTGTGGTGACATAGTCTCCTGGTTAAACTCTGACAGTGTGAAATTATGAATGAAGCTTCTTAATTTCTAATTTAATAGACTCAGTGATATGGATTCTTGAACTCGGTAAACAAACAAAAAAGCTCATAGAAACTGTGAAATAAATAACTGGTGAAATAAGTCGACCCTGAGAGGAGTTTAACGTAAACATCCTCAATTTAAACAGACAACATCAGTCAATAAAATGAGTCTGGACTCTTTCAAACAACAATAAACCACAGCCGCTTTCGGCAAAGTCGCGTTCCGTTAATGTGTTTCACGCCAAACGTGTCCTCCAAAAGAAACAGCAGAAGCATTAACTTTAAACCTGACCCCTGAGCAGTAGCGGAATAATATTCTTCCGCTAGACTGAATATAAAAATGTGCATATAGTCCTTACCCATGTTGTGAATCCTCAAGATTCAGGATTTACCCGACACAGTAGCATAAATTGTCTGTTTCCCTCTAAATGGTGAAAACATTTACAAAACTGACATCACATGCTGTTGAAGAAGAGCTAAAACTAGTGACTGACACCATTAACCTCCGTATTTTGCAATCAGTGTAGTCGCCCCCTGGTGGTTAACTGTTGTCCTGCTGTCACTTTCTTCTCTTTTCACCCTCTGTCCGTAAAATGTACTGAATTCCTGTTTACTGCCCCCTGCAGGCAGACCTATGTGTCTATTTCGCTCAAAACCTTTATCTCTTACAGATTATACTTGACAATAGATTTTCTCCACTTCTCCTCAAATTGTCTATTAAAAACATCAGTTTAAATTGTTAACTGAACTGAATGATTATAATAACTGTCTATTTATTTTTCATGTGTCTCTCCTCACTTGAGTTCAGATTAGATGAGATTATACACTCCACTGAAGATGAAATTGTTGCCTTACTGTGTTACTTTAAATTTGTTTCCAATTTTTTTTAATTCCACGCAAATTCCATTTGTGTCTCAAATCTGGGGCGTCATTTTGTTATGTGTCCATTGTTCTGCTCCTAAGAACCTGCTACTAGATGTTAGAACTGCAACCTAACTGCAGAGATGTAACAGAGGAAGATCACCATCATATCTGTGGAGCATTAGCTTTATTCTCCACAACATTGTTTTTTTCCGATCTCCCTTCCTGTCCATACAACCGTCACTGGACCTCTGGAGTCCATCTTCAATCTGGTGTCAGATTCCAAACCTTGCTGTTCTGGATTCAGCGGACACTCCAGACTGGACTCAGACTTGAGCCTTCGTGACTAGACTATCCAACACTGCTGTCATCAGCAGAAATGATGACCAGACGTACAAAGAAAAACAAGGTCCAAACTTTAATGCAACCCAATTATCCCAGAGGAAAGCTTCTGAAAACGTTTAATATATAAACAAAGGAAAAGTAAAATCCTTATAATGTCAGACCTTAAATAATTACTGTGAGGTAATGATTCCGGTTTTCCAAAGTTCTCATATGGACCTCCTAGACGTCTGGAAATAACCCGTTCCTGTGAGAGCTTAAGTGTTTTCTCTAGCAGAGTGAGAAGTGATGGGTGTCAGTAGAAGTAGTCGGGTCACTTCTCTCAGTGTTGGCCAGCGCTCAAAAACAGAGCACAGGCTTTAGACTGCAGACTGAAGCATTATGGGTACATAATCCCTCTTTTCCTCTCCATCCTCTTTACTTCTCTCCTTCTTATGTCCTGCATCCTTCAGACCATCTCTTCCTCTTTCCTCCCTGCAGTGTTGAGTGGTGCCCAATTTTTAAGATCAGTGTGTGTGCGTGCGTGTGTGTGTGAGAGCGTGTGTGAGAGATCACAGAGGACATGATTAGTTTCCTTCATTAGGCCGGGCTGTGCTCCACAACAAATATTGGACCATGAAAATGAGAGACATTTCCCACACACACACACACACACACACACACACACACACACACACACACACACACACACACACACACACACACACACACACACACACACACACACACACACACACACACACGTGAGGTTTTCATGACTACAGGGGACATTGCATTGACTTACATTCATTTCCTGGAGACTTAACTCTAACTCTAACCTTAACCATAGTTACGACTGGCCTAATCTTAACCCTCAACCTAACCTTAAAACATTTCTTCACCTTAAAATATAGTCATTTACATAATGGGGACTTGCTTTTTTAAGTCCCCATATGTGACTGTGTAAACAGTTTTACGTCCCCACAATATTAGTAATACATGGGCACACACACACACACACAAACACACTCTTCTTACACTCGTCTAATTTGCGCTCACAGTCCTGGACTGGACATTCCTTATAAATATAAAATACACACACACAAAAAAAATATTCTAACCACATTTCGACACTCTTCCTCACACACCAGGTAAACACATACACACTCACACATTTTCAAACCACACATACACATACACACACAAATGGCAAAGGCTTTAATTAATTCCAGCGACTAATGAGACGTAATCAGTTCCAGACCAGAACTGGGCCAACGGCGGCCACATCTAGTGTCCGTGTGTGTGTGCATGCATGTGTGTGTGAGACTGACAATTCGGTATATAAACACGTCAGACACCTTCTACTGCTTCAACTGGAGGACAGGTACATTACTTGCTGTTACCGCTGCTATGAAAACAGCTGATTATTGACTCCAATTCCCAGCTGGGTAAATGCTTCTTAAAAAGTGTTTATTGCTTCATTTTTTTTAGATAATAGTGAGTTTTCCTTTACCTTGTTAACTACTCGGCCGAAACTTGTTGTCTGAAAAATAAACGAACAAATCAGAGGACATAATGAACTTTCACAATTTAATATAAGTGTTGCTTGCTTTTGCTTTACATAATTCCAAACACTTAACCCCATGTGGCTGTGTCTGAAGTGCTTTGAGGGATCAGCAAACACCGTGAAGATAATTTATATTAAAAAAAAACGTTCTGCTTTTCTTGGTTTTCTTGGTTTGTGTAGCTTTACAGAGGCCGATCTTCTACAGTGATGTTTCTATTTCAGATGTTTGCAGGAAACAAACACGCTGCCATACCTCAGTGAGAGCACAGATACAGTACAAATACACAAAATGTGTGTATATGGATTCATTTTCCCGGTGTTTCTGGGCACACACTTTTCCCCACCCTCCCACACTCACACACACACACACACACACATGCACACAGACAGCGATGTGCTGAGCTGGTGCTTCGCTGGCTGGTTGACGAGGAATAGGGTTTAACATGGACAAAGACACCCTGGCCCCGCCCACAGGGAGAGTGCCGAGTTGGACACCAAACCTGACCTCACCCCTGGTGTGTCTGTGTGTAGTGTGTGTGTGTGTGTGTGTGTGTGTGTGTAACAGAGAGACAGACTGATGGAGGGAGGAATACTCACACTGTATGTGTTCACCAACTCATTTCAAGATGTTATCATCACAAACACACAGGTTTGTGCTGCTGAATGTAGAGTGTGGTTTCAGAGTGAGGGAGGGAAACTCCCACAGATAGAGACTTTCATACTCACACACATGCATGCATGCACAGGCAGACACACACAACATATATATATATACACACACACAACTATTTTTCCATCATTTGCGGTGCAGGGAGCTATGTCCCGATGTTTACGACACTGTATGTCTGTCTGGAAAAATGTAAGGCTGTGTGTGTGTGTTTGCACGGAGGAATGAAAACTCTTCTTGGAAGCACTGTGCTTTTACGTTTGTGTATACGTCTGTGTTTGTGTGTGTGTGTGTTTTTGTATATACCTAACTGGGTTTATTTGTTAGCCTGTTTACCAGTATGTGCTTTGGAGAAAGTGTTTACGCAGTCAAATTGATCGTCCCTTCTAAAAACCTGGCTCCACCCCACTCTCGCTTGTCTCTCTTCCATCAGCCAGCATCGCTCCATATCGGCAGACATATTTGCCTCTGAAGCTATGTCCAAAACCTGTCCCTGAATTCCTTCAGTTTGCCAAAGCAGAAATCTGGTGGAGGCTTTAGGTGTCTTTAGGTATCGGACATCCTCATGGAATAATAATTGTGACAGTAGCGAGGAAAGAAATGATGCATCAAAGACTGAAATATTTGATAAGAAAAAGTTTTATGTAATATACTGGCATGATTATAACTTCAAAGCTTTGGCCACACGGCGGAGCAGCAAAAAGCCCCAAAAACATGCAGAGGTTAATTGTATTCTAAATTCAATGTGAATGTGACAGTAAATGGTAAATGGCAACCTGTACAGGGTGAGGAGGCCCTGGTATACACATTGCGTGGCATATCGCGGACCCTGGTTTACTTGCGCTTCAGGGAGGGTCCTGTAGTATCTCACTTCACCATGGGGTGGAGGTACAAGTCTGCACGCAGGGAATAGGAGGCATTCCTACCAAAGAAGAAGAGAACGATGCTGCAGCTCCCTCGAGTGGCTCACAAATGAAAGGCCCGTCGGACAGGGTTGCCAGTTCGAGGCTCGAATAGCTATCCTTGACGACTACTCTGTTGTTGAAATGTTTTTTCTGCCTGGTGAGCAGGGCTTAATACTCCAGCTACATTAAGTTTGGCCATGCGCTTGTCCACGCACAGTTCCAAAATCTGGTCCTAAAATCGGTGTTAAAATAGGTCTATGCTGCTGTAAGGCGTGCGTTGACCATAAACTACATTTCCCACAATGCATGGCGATTGCGTTACCCGTAAATTGACGGTATCCCGCCACTAGATCGCAGCATATCATTGTATATGCATCACGTGACGAGTGAAATTGAAATTGAGAGTGTGATCACAGCAGAATGTGTTCACAAAAGCCACAACGAAACGATGTGGCAGTCAAAGCTAGCTTTATTGTGGCTGAAGAAATCACCTGTGCTTCAAAGTCTTTTTCTGAGGGTGTGTTTTTGAAGCAGTGCATGCTGAAGGTGTGTGAGCAGGTCTGCCCCAGATACAGACTTTTAAAACTGTTTGTCAAGAAACACCATCACGGACCGGGTTACATCTATAATGCATCACATTTCTAATTTGAATAAGTAATAAATACAGAAAGTTATTTAGCAATATGTTACAGAGTAGTTACCTTTATTTTACATTATATTGGTTACATTTAGGCTACGTTTAGACTAGCACGGGTATTTTTAAAAACGGAGAGTTTCCCCTGTGTTTGTGCCTTTCGTTTACACACAAACAGTGATTTCGCCTCTGAAAACAATTCTTTCTAAAAACTCTGGCAAAAGGGGAAATTTTGGAAAACTCTGTTTATGTAAACGGAGAAAAATGGAGAAAAACAGAGTTTTAGGCAATGTATGCTCCAAAAATGTAACCTTTTTCCATTTGGTTATTATCATTTTTACATTTTTACACAGCTCGTATATTACATTAAGGAGCAGAGACGTATTAGGGCTTGGAGGTGAGCCAGACTGCGTCACCGTCAGCATCGCCGGTTTTGGGTCCGACCTGGGCGGACGGCTGTCTGGTGGGAGAACTTTGAGAATGAGGTTATTGTCCCGGAGGAGTGGCGTGAGAATTTTAGAATGTCGCGATCATCGCTGCTGTCACTCTGTCACTTGTATAGTTACGTCCATACATCGAGGGTGAGAGGTCAGTCGTCGTTGTTGTCGATGAGGATTCTGATTTGCTTGTATGGCTTTCTCCTTCTTCCTGCACTGCCACCCACAGGATTGGCGTAGTTATGATGGCTCTCGACAGCATTAATATAAACAGAAACTTTTTGAAAACGATGATGTGTGCACACAGTTTTGGAAAACAGAGGGAAGAAAATATCTGTTTATAAAAATATTCAGTTAGTGTAAACGTAGCCTTAGTTACATTTATTCTGTATGACAGTTACATCTGGCCCTTTGAGGGTAACCATTATGCTGATGTGGCCCTCACTGAATATGAGTTTGACACCCCTGGTCTATATGATATTTACATTGAAGTGAGCTGTTCTGCAAAGGCTGTTCAGCCGTGATAAAGACATACTTATGTTGCAGCAACAAAACCTCATAGCAAACACACAACAGCCTGTCGTTTTGGTCTTTAAATGGTCCAGCTCACCCCGGAAAACACAATGTTGTTCACCAAATACCCAAAACATATGCAGTTTGCTTTCGTGTGTGTTTGTATGTGGAGGAACGAGGGAGTTGGGGGGGTAGTTTCACAGATTCCACATTGGTTCAAGCTGCTCTGGAAGATACTCAGACAAATGCTTGGAATCACTGAGGTAGCTGAGATCGGCGACGTATAATTATACGTGTGGTTCTTTGTCAAATAACCAATCTTAGCATTCCTGTCTTTTTTTATGGGTCAACCACACACACACATGCATGCAAATACCCACATTCACACACACATACATATTTGTATTTGTGGAATATGTTGTCACAGATTTGTGTTTCCTCTTCCGACAAAGACGCACACTTCAAAGTTTTCAAAGTGGAAATATTTGGTCAACTGCACATTTGTTGTCATGTAGTGTGTTTAGTAAACAAACAGCACACATGCTCACGGGCGTGTTCTTTTATATCAAATCGCACTTTTGGTGCCGTTTTCAAAGCAGACGGGTATGTGGGTGGAATGCAGACACACACACACACACACACACACACACACACACACACACACACACACACACACACACACACACACACACACACACACACACACACACACACACATCCCCATGAGTACCCTGTCACTATTGGATGTACACATCAAAGTCAACAATGTGTGTTATGTGTGAGGCGACAGACAGTAATTAACAGAGAACATCCCAGAGGGACCAATACTGACTGACTCCATCAATCAAAGCCAATCAGCCTCAACCACTGGAATGTCTGCAGGGAGTTTGCATGCTAACACTTTGTTAGCACTGGAGTCAAGTTTAGGGTGTGTTTGTGTTTGTGTGGGACACTATAACATGAAAACGTCTCTTACTGTGAGTTTGATATTGTTGTTTTATTTTAGTTACTGCTTTAATTCATGAAACACTTGTACCACACGATTCTGACATGCAAATGAGCGTGTCATCAGTTAAACTGATGTGTGGAATTGTTATTTTTTGGTCAACGACTACTACTCTTAAATATGCTTTATTTAAGAAATGCATCTGTATCTTCTGTATCATGGATGTGTAATGGTGCCATTGTAGATTTTCTAGGGAATATTTCATATTTCAAGACAAATGTATCTTCCATTCATCCATCCATCGTCTTCTGCTTAATCATGTTGTGTCTCAGAGGCAGTAGGTTAAGCAAATATCTTTCTTTTTTTTCCCAGAAAGGGATATTTTCCACCTCTTCTTGAGTTGTTCCCCCCCTCATTGTAATCCCTCCTGTGAGTTCTGGGTCTAACCCTAGGACTCAAAAGCCCTCAGAAAGTGCAGCGGAGGCATCTTGATCTGATGCTCCAATTATCTCAGCTGACTCGTTCACCGTGACGGCGAAGGGAGCTGAGCTCAGATACCCTACTGAGAAATTTCATTTCAGCAGCTTGTTTGTGAGATCTCCTTGTTTCAGTCATTATTGAAAATCATAAACATAGATCATCTGGTAAATGGAAAGCTTTGCGTTACAACTCAGCTTCGTCTTTACCACAACAGCCCGCTTTAATGTCTGCATAAGTGCTGCCACCACACAGGTCCACCTGTCTCTGAGATTAAAGTAGTGCCTTTACAACAAACCACACATACCAGAGATGATTAGAATATTCTCTGAGATGTGTTACAGTTGTACATTTAATTTAAAAAAAAAAGTGCCCTTTATTTCCGTCTTATCTCCCCTGTATCTTCAAGAGTGTATGCAAATGGACTCGCTGTAGGTTGATAATCATTCAACTTACTGTCATTCAACTTGCCTCATGAGTCTGTGTCCTCACTTAGCTCTTTGGTCTGACTGCTGGTCATTTCTGCTCGGTGGTCCTGACCTGTGAACCAGCTGTCCTCTGCCTTTGCCACCAACCTAATCTGCCCAATAAAACTCATGTTATTTATGAGTTAAGATTATATATTTTTAAATGCTGTCAAATATTGGCACTGATATCCTTATTGGGATATCATGATGTCATTAAGGAGGTCATATCACCCTCCTCTAGTGAAAAGTTGTTGTTTTTTCCGACACAGTTGGATTAGAAGGCAAGTGGCCCCCAGGGCATCTGAGTTTACATGAATCTAAAATTATTAAAAGCATTTCCCTTTTGTTAAGTCAGTGGCCTTAATATTTCATTGTATGGATCTTTTCTGATCAGACCCGTCAGCACAGCCAACCTTCTAAGGACTCTACAGTGACTTCCAGTCATTTTGGACAGCCTAACCAATGCTTTATCCTTGCTTTAACCCATAACCCGTTAACACTAACCTCAACCTAACCACAATTTAAATCTTAGCCCTAAACCTCCTCGGTAATTAGGTTTTGCCTCATAGGGACCAGGTTCTGGTGTCCTAATGGTTCCGACAATGTCCTAAAGAGGTAACAAATACAAGTACACACACGGAGACTCGCTCACACACATCTAACGACAACTGTAGCCATGGGTTTGTGTTTGTGTGTTTGAGAGAGACATGGGGATATGAAGGGGTTAAGCAGGGAAGTGCTGGAGCCAGAGAGATTGACCCAGACATGACCTGCCTATGAGAACATGGTTTAACTACACACACACACACACACACACACACACACACACACACATACTGAGCAGCTCATCCTGAAATGATGGAGAGATTGAGGAAGAGATAAAAGAGAGATGGCATGGCTTGTTTTTTCTGCTGGAGGTGTAATATAATGTGCAATCGGATCCTCCAATTTCCTGTTATTTCACAGAAGAGACACCAACGTGAAGGAAGAATTAAATACAGATCAAATACGGAAATGGTCAAAAACAGTTCAACTACTGCACTTCTTATTTCCTTCTTCTTTTTATTGCTTTGCTTTTCAAGAATGCATCTTGTGCAATAAGACCACCTGGAAATTGAGTCCAATAAGACGACCATTATGAGGTATTTATGGGTGGTTAGTTATTAAGGAGGCTGTTTTGCAGACTTCTTTGTACCACTTTCTACACGTTAAAGGCCAAATTCAGCTGAAAGATGTAAAGGAGATTTATTGTAAATGTTTGAAACTCGTAAAATTGTGCTGATTATGGTCAAATGCTTGTAAATACTAGCATCAAATAAATGGTGAACTGTGAGATCTTAGGCTTTACGTTATGTACAATAGTCGGCTCACTATTTGGCAAGCATCTAATGTGATTATTGAAAGGTTTTGAAATTGAAAGTAATTCAAATTGTTCCCAGGGTTGGAAGTGAAAGACTGGAGGTCATTCTTTATTTTTGTTCGGCTTGTTTTCTCATCAGTAAACTGTGCATTTTTAAAGCCAATCTTAAGCTAAATGAGTTCCTGCAGCAGCAGCAACCATTAGCTCAGTCTGACCTCAGACTTACTTACTGGCGTTTGACCAATCAGATAACAAGCCATCGCCGGTTTAGGAGCACATTGGCCGTGAACGAGCTGAAATGGGGCCTATACATTATCAGCCATTAGTGTGTGCGTGTGTGTGTGTGTGAGGGGTGTGTGTGTGTGTGTGTGAGAGAATGTTATTCAAACAGGCTTGCTACAGTTTAAGAGTCTGCTTCCTCCTGCTCATCTCCCTCTCTCTGTATTTAGATGATCCTCACAGATGCAGCTGAGTTGTTTATGAGCTGTAGATGAGGAGCATGTCACTGCAGTTGTTGTTGTGTGTGTGTGCGCGCGTACGTTGCTTTGGTTACGTCCTGGCATCGACATCAGACCTCGTCTGTGAACCTTCGACTCGTCTCGCTCGGCGAAAAAACCTCATCAAAGACACTGTCACAGAATGTTTTCATGTTTTAGGAAAACAACGTGTAATACGTATACATTCCCTCGTCAGATCGTCGCGGGACGAGAAAAAGCTACCGATGTCCCGCTTCTGCAGCACCCTCATCGAGGGTCGAAAAATGAAAACAGGTGTTCATGCGCTGGAAACTGTCTCGCTGTCTTTATTAAGACGAAGAGTCATTTAAAGTCCCTGTGGAAAGTTTTTGTCCATCAAAATGTCAGGGGTAATTAAGATAAACAGGTCTCCAGTCTGCAGCTGCTTACGCTGTTACTTCTGACAACAACTACAACAACAACAAGTCATATTTATACTGTACTGAGGACTTTGATCGTTATGTCCCAATGCGCGTCACATCGGTCTTCCATACATGTGTGTGTTTGTGTTTATTACCTCTTTAGGACTTTTTCTGGTATAAACACTGACCTCATCTCCCAGTGGGAACCAAAGCTTGGTTCTACACTCTTAGAAATAAAAGTGCTAAGTAGAACCATATAAGGTTCTTCGGCTTGTCCTCATAGGAGAACCCTTTTTGGCTCCAGGTAGAACCTTTTTATAAAGGAACCCTTTTGGAGGGTTCCACCAAGAACTCTTTTAAAACCCTTTATTCAA
Organism: Microchirus variegatus; assembly: GCF_963457635.1. Classification (NCBI taxonomy): domain Eukaryota; kingdom Metazoa; phylum Chordata; class Actinopteri; order Pleuronectiformes; family Soleidae; genus Microchirus; species Microchirus variegatus. The sequence continues at coordinate 19,413,412 of NC_139802.1, forward strand.
AAAGGGGTTTTAAAGGGTTCTCTGGATCAAAATGGTTCTTACTGGAACCATTAGTGTTACCAAGAACCATTTCTTCTAGAAAGTGTTTTTCAGAAGCAAATGGTTCCAGGTAGAACCTCAGCTCTTGTAGAAGGACCATTTTGGAACCCTTATTTCTAAGAGTGTACTGAGGTGGAAATTGTTATTATTTTATTTATTTATTTTGACCCAGGTTCAGATTAGAGGTAAGATGTTAAGTGTATGGCAGGAAAATAGTTGTTTTGTGGGACACAAAATGTATATATGTATAAATAAATGGCTAGAAATAAAGGTACAAATTTAGCAAATATGTTGCTACAAGGAATAAAATGATCATATACCGTATCTTTCACTTTAATTTGGCATTGTAATCAAATCCAGACAGCAGCCAGTCCACTCCACAAGTGGTACAGTGTTGGACATTCAAGAGAGGTGCGAAAGTTAAATCCTACGCCAACAGACGGGCCTTTCAAATCAACAGTTACGGTTGTCTTTTTCTGACATAAACACTGACCTCTCCTCATGGAGACCAAAACCTGGTCTTAATGAGGCAGAACCTCATTTCTGAGGAACTCATAAGGTCAGGGCTGAGATATGAATTCTGGTTGACTTAAACTGAACTGGTTAGGGTTAATGCTTTGTTTACGCTGTCCACATGACTGGAAGTTAATGCAGTGTCCTCAGAAGAATAGCTGCACAAAACGGTGTGTGTGTGTGTGTGTGAGAAAGAGAGAGTTTGTCTTAAAGATCCAGAGCTAATTGGCTTGTTTGCTATGGCAGTGGTTGACTTGTGCGTGTGTGTGTTGGTTGAGTTCTAGCAGGATGAAATGACACACACACACATGCAGGGTCGTGATCAATGTTGTAGCTGTTATCGAGCAGATGTCGCCAAAACTCACTGTCATTCTGCCCACAGTGTGATACTGAGGTCATAGTAGCACACACACACACACACACACACACACACACACACACACACACACACACACACACACACACACACACACACACACACACACACACACACACACACACACACACTCAGTCATTTTAAGATTTGATCTCTCTTGGTAAAAGTGTGTTTCAAAGAATATCTGAATCTCCGTCTGTCATCTACTCATCCTCATCCTTCCTAATTCTCCAGCTCTTTATCACTTCCTCTCTTTCTTCTCTCCTCCATCTCTCTTCCACTCCCCCCCTCCCTTCCTCCGCCTCAGAGAGAGGACTTTTTTAAGCTTTTTACAGCGTACAGTACATAAACCTGTCGTCACGCAGTGTCATTACTTTGTCATCCAGAGCAGCACCGCTGTTTTTTTAAGTCTTTGTTTTCACTTCGTCTCTTTTTATTCTTCTTCTTTAACTTCCTCCCTTTTTTTCTTCTTAATTCTCACTCTTTGCTTTCCATCTGTTGGTTTTTCTCTGAAAAGTTCTTTTTGTCTGTTTTTTTCTCACTCATCATTCTTTCCTATAGCTTGATGCTCTCTCTTTCTCACAGACGCTCACACTAATCTCTCTCCACCTGTTTCTCACACACACACACGCACACACACACACAAACTGCCCTGCACATGTGGCTCTGAAGCTTGTACTGTATATATTCTGTGCATTTGCTCTCTTTCATCTGCAAACAGTTTGCATTCACACTGATGAAACACACGGATATTCAGTGAGAGCCTAACGTCGGCCGCAGATTTTTGTTTCGCTTCCATCTGCATCACCGCTCATTATCTGTAATTGTCAGGATGTGTCATGTGGCGGACTCTAATAGCTCAGCATGAATGCAGGTACTGAGTCACAAAGAGACCTTAAAGACAAGCAACACAAACAATGTCACTCTCTGCTTTGGTTTAGTTTGAAAATGTGTCACTTTAACTACAGAAACAGGCGGAGATGAATAGTTTTGTATTGTATCGGTGTGGAAAGTGTTTTTTTTTTTTTACCTACAACTGCTTCATGAATTGAACAATTGGATGTCAACTCTGATTCACGTCCCTCACTTTTCTATTCCGGTCTGTCTGTGTTTTCAAATGTTGACCTAAATCTTTTTATTTACACAGTCACAGTAGGTTGACTAAGAGAATAATAAAAAAAAGAGTGTGTGTGCTTGTGCGTGTGTGTGTTGTCTCCATGGTAACAGAGTCATCTGTCTTGACAGCTTTTAATTAACAGGACAGCAGGTAGTTTTCTTCATCCTTCTATCTGTTTCTCTTTCCCACAAATCAGAGACAGTCTGTGTGTGTGTGTGTGTGTGTGTGTGTGTGTGTGTATTCTTATATTATAACCTATTCTGGTATTCCTTATGTTGTGGGGACCTAAATGTGTTTACACAGTTACATGATGGGGACTTCAAAAATCATAAGTCCCAATCCAATAATCAAAGGTCCCCATAACGTCAATTACTACACTTTTAAGGTGAAAATGGTTCATGATAGTTCGTCTCCATGTCCTCTGAAGTCATGGAAACCATTGTGTGTGTGGGTCTGTGTGTGTCCCACTGATGTTCCCACTCTGACTGCCAGGTGTCCCGCTGATACGCTGACACTCCCAAGACAATGGGGAGATTAAAAAACGGCCCTCGGACCATCACACGAACACGCCCTCGATCAAACACAGGTGACAGTGGACACTTCTGAGAGTCTTCAAGAGAAGATGAAGTCATCTGGTCCTTTCCTGTTTGCCTTTGTTCCCCACAAACACACAACATAAATAACTGCACACGCACACGCACGCACACAGACGTTGGATTGCTGGAGTCGAGCTGAAACGACACATGAGAGAGAAGCAAAGTGTGAGAAGCAGATGGAAGAGAAGAGGGCTGATAAGAGAGGGCGAGTCGGTGATGTCACCCCATATAAAACAAGTGAGACAGAGAGAGAGAGAGGGCAGATGTGGAAAGTGTCTGAGATCATGCTCTCATGATTCACTTAATGCAACATCACTTTTGTGTCTTGTTTTCCTGGCGCAGATGAACAGACGCAGGCAGAGTGAAACCTTTCAACTGTGTTTAGGTCTGCTGAAAAATTAAAATTAAAAAAAAGAGCCGGTGTTTTTTTTAATCTTTTTTTTTTACCCACCTGAGAAAATACTGAGCTCTCAAAGTGACACCGTTATCACCAAACGTTGGAATACAGTGGTGTAAAAATAGGTCAAGCAAAGTCAACGACAGACATTTCACAGGATGCAGATTTATTCCCAATAAGATCATTTGCTCTCTCACCATCATCCTCCTCTTCCTCACATGTATTTATTTTACCTTTATTAAACCAGGTAAGTCAATTGAGAACCAATTCTCATTTACAATGACGACCTGGGCAACACAAGACAGCACAACAAGGGGGAAGCACATAAACAGCACAACAAACAATACTTGTTGAATAAAAATTGTTAAAAGTGGGTGCAATGCGTCACCGACTGGTAGAGTGACATTAGATTAAAGCTCCCATAGAACCGGACGTTCCAATTAACGCTGTTTTTTTGTGTGTATCTGCCCCATTACCTCGTTTATGAAGCCCTGAAGGTTCGAAACAAACAGTTCAGCCACTGCTGAGAACGCTGTGTTGTATTGTAATCTCAGGCTCAGCGAGATTTTTGAAAAAAACGTAAACAGCATTTCTCCTGAACAGTGGATTCTCCTGCTCTGGGCACTAGTCCGGGCACATCCGGTTGCGTACATTGAACCGCAAAAGTAGAAGAAGAACATCTGTTGTGGAGGTGTTTCACTTGCGACAGTGTCTTCTGACTCTGGGTCTGACTCCGGGTCAAAGGCGTAAAAGGGACTGCGGCGGGAAGTCGTGACAAAGCTATTTTTAAACATTGTTAATACAATGTTTTGATAATGAGTAGCAGTACATCCACTGCTTTTGAGAGCTGGTGTGCTAATTACGTCACTTCCAGGTATTGGCCAATCACAACACAGTCCATCTTCTGGGTCTGAGATTTTAGTCTGAAACTAAAAGCGCGGCTGACGAGAGCTTCAGTGAGGAGAGATTTCGATCGGCTCATTTGCAGCAACTAGGATGTTTTTGACCATAAAAACAAGTTCATGTATGCAACTAGACCTCCATAACTCACAAATATTATGTGCGATAGGACCACTCTATGGGAGCTTTAAGATGGAGCGATAGATAAGGTGACTCTACTTATTATTATTGTTCTGTAAGTTATCATTTTTTGTTTAATTTACTACATAAAATTCCTCAGCTCACTATGTTTCCAAATGGCCCTTTATCTTGCGTCTGCGCGCCACGGAAACAAACAAGTGACTGGTGACTTGTAAAGCAGTTGTTTTCACTGTAACTGATTCATTAAAATCAGTTAATTTAAACTATTTGTTCAGTACTTCCTCCATGACCGGAGCACAGACTCTGTCTCAAATACAGAGGCAGGGTTTGTGATGCGATCAGCAGTGCTGTCGCTAAACACACCAGACTCTGTTCAATATTGAGATTTTAGACATTTCCCTGCTAACTGTTGGAGATTGGCCCACGTTTTTTAGGATTGTTAAGTCTTTTTAACTCTACAGTTCAGCATTGTTCGGCTTGATTCATGTGACCGGCAGTACTATGCTAGTGGAAACACAACTTAATCATTTCGTGCTGAGGCGACGTTAGCTGGTGGAAACATTAGTACCACCACAGGAATCTCGCGTACCACAGCTGATACACGTACCACAGTTTGAGTGCATCGTATTCAACCAACCAGCCACTTTATCACAGAGTGTCTCACAAATATGACAGTTTTTCTAATAATTCAACCAAAAGCTTAGCAAAAAAAAAAAAAAGTCACAGGCTCAAGGAAATGAACGGCGTGTCCTGGCCTGACTGTGGGGGAAGAGGAAACACACAGTTGTTCTTCTCTGTTCAGCATCATCTAAATGTGACGCTAGAGTTAGCTCTGCAGGGTGGGAAGCCGGGGATCAATTTACCACATCTCCTGCTCTTCAGGTTGTGTGTGTTCTTCTCTTGTGGATTTGTAATAAGCAGCATTTGTACTTGCAAAATACTGAGTTTTATGATCCAATTCCAACCCCTTAAAAAACAAACTTTTTTCTCTTCTTTTTTTTTTTTCCCCTTTGTGTCCTATTGAGTATATCCAAGACAATATTTGTTGTATTATTTAACATATATAACAGTAACGATATGCAGTATACAGGCCTATACCTCAGTCTAACTCTTGTTTTTTGGTGTGTATCTGCGCCATTACGACGTTTATGAAGCCCTGAAGGTACGTAAATGAGAACATTTCTCCTGAACAGCAGATCCTCCTTAAACATTGAAATATGCTAATAATTCTGATATGTTCATACTCAAACGGACGGAGCAACCTTAGCTTAGCGTTTTTAAATGATATGCCACGTTTGTAGTAGAGCTGTGTAAAGCAAACTGTTGCTTGCAAAGTTTGCTTTCCACTTTTTTACTGTCATCTACTATTGAAAAATGCTGCCACACTGCTGATGTCTTTGACATGGATGTGACAGGAGGACTGACTGTAGCCTCAAATGAAAAGCTCAAAATTCAATTAATGGCAACGGTAATCTGTCTGTCTCTCATGAGCCACGGAGCGACAACAAACCACTGGGCTGGACTAAAATAGTGAAAACAAGGGGGGTGTTCGACTTTGACTTTACAGCCCTAGTAAGTAGACTTCCATAACTCACATATATGTGCGATAAGACCACTCTATGGGAGCTTTAACCTTTAAAAAACGTCAGTAACACTTTATATTAGACATATTCACCATTAACTAGGTGCTTAATAACATACATATACTAGCTCTGTATTAGTCAATATACAGTAAGGAATAAGGAAAGTCATCAAAAAAAATAAAGTGAGCATAAACACAGCAATGGAAACACCACAGGGGGAACAATCAGAACCTCTTCAATATTTAAGGGAAATTACCTGAGGGCATTCCCAGAAAGTTCAATTTTGTGATTTTGACTTTGTAATGTGACAAAAAAATAACCCTTTTTTTTTCTGTTAAGATGACGGGGAATTTTTGTCCTGGTGACCTTTAACACTTTATTGTTTGAAACAGGAATGAGACACGGGGAAACAACAGTGTTTGACACAATACTTAACACTTAAACGTGTGTGTGTGTGTGTGTGTGTGTGTGTGTGTGTGTGTGTGTGTGTGTGTGTGTGTGTGTGTGTGTGTGTGTGTGCGTGCGTGCGTGCGTGCGTGCGTGCGTGCGTGCGTGCGTGCGTGCGTGCGTGCGTGCGTGCGTGCGTGCGTGCGTGCGTGCGTGCGTGCGTGTGTGAGGGCACAGGGTGGAGTATACTTTAGCAGATTTATGACTCGTGGAATAATAATAAAAAAAAGCTCAATGTAAGATAAATAAGTCAAATGTTCTGTGTGTCTCTCTCCACCTCTCGCTCGCTCTCTTCGCGGCACACTGTCGTCTTTGTTCCCATTGTGCTCGATCAAATACACACTCTGTGTTTAGTCGACACACACACACACGTAGCCAGAGGCTTCAGCACTGGTTAATTCATTGTCATTCATTCTTGAAATAATTCTCTGTCTGATTGTGATATACTGTATTTCAGCAACACATATATTCTACTTTTACACACACACACACACACACACTGACACTTGTCAGTACCAACATCCTTTCACACAAGCCCTTAGCAAACAATGCTAAACCACCAGCCCATAAATAATCAGCACTGCCAAAACCATGAAGGTGTGTGTGTGTGTGCGTGTGTGTTTTGTGTGTGTATGTGCGTGTGTGCGTGTGTCCTATCAGGATTAGCTTGGAATGTACACACTTCCTCTCCAGTCTCTCTCTTGCACTGCAAATGTTGAATGGACTTTTTTTTTTCCCCAATACTCTGAAATAATATGAAAGTCACATGCACACGCGTGTTTATGCATAACACTTTTAAGAACAACTGTTTTATTCATTTTCACACATAAACACAAGGAAAACACAACATGAAAACCAAAGTGAAATACAAGTGTGTGTGAGAGCGTGGTCAACAAATGTAGGGGCTGATGTGACAATCATGACAATGGTAAACTAATAGACGGTATGTATAAAAATATTAATACTAATCATAGTTTTTGACTTCTGTGCAGCCCAATTCAGTTCAAGTGAAGAATACGTTGTTGGTTTTTGCTGATTTAATGAGTTGCATGCGCATTTACTTACTTATGATTATCGTCTAGTGTCTTTTTTTGGCCAAAAAATGTGGTGTAAACAAATATAGTTGTCAGCAATCACTGTTTCTTAGGAACTTTGTTATTCTTTGTACACTATTTTACTATTTTTACTGTTTCATTGTTTGTTCTTATCTCTGATGGACAGCGCTTCGTTTCAGCTGTTGTTGTTGTTCTTAAAGTGCTTTATAAATAAAGTTGGATTGGATTGGATAAATAGCTTGAAACAAATCAGAACACTTATGGCGAGAAAAGTAAGAAATACTGGGGTTAAAATGTTTTTTTTTTGTCTGTCTCTTATCACACACACACACACACACACTCTGGACCAGTGTGTTCGTACTGTGCACACACACACACACATACACACATAAATACATACAATGCAATGTTTTTTTTGCATTAATGAGCCTATAACCAGGCAGTATTTACTTAGGATATCTCAAGGGGGTTAAACAAATATTAGGAGCCTGAAGCCGTTTACACACATAGGTTTGGTGTTTTAGAGGAAACTCTTCTCTTCCTCTGACTGGGGATGTGACCACAGGGAACATAACCTCTTCCCCTCACTGTGATGTAGTGTATGTCAAAGTGTGTGTGTGTGTGTGTGAGAGAGAGAGGGAGAAAGAGTTCTCCATGAAGACTGTTAGGACGATTTCTTCTCGTCTGTAAGCACAGTCTCTCTCCCATGACCTCCTCCTCTACCAGGAGACCTCTCCGTCTCTCTGCCCGTCTGTGCTTTTGTGTTTGTGTATTTTTCCGTGTCCATCTAAAAAACCTAATTTCCCTTCGTACCTTTTCTGATCACAGAAGGTTGTGATCTGGATCGCTATGTGGTGTAGCATCCCTGTAAGCCCCGCTCTAATACTGGATAAAGGGTAATAAGAAGGATGTAATATCACACTTCTCGCTTGATTTTACGACGTCGGTAAACGTCGTCATGAGATGTGTATGGTCTCAATCACTCATTTCAGGTCTTCAGTACAACTTCATGTCATTTATTTATATATTTATTTTAATTATGGTACCATTTCACGTCAAATAGACCATAAAGAAGGGCCTACGGTTGGTGTAGTGGTTAGCGCTCTCACCTTTGCAGCAAGAAGATCCGGGTTCCCGTGGTGTGTGTGCGTGGGTTCGTGGGTTTTCCGGCTTCCTCCCAAAGTCCAAAAACATGCAGATTTGGGGATTAGGTGAATTGGTCACTCTTAATTGACTATAGGCGTGAGAGTGTGAGTGAATGGTTGTTTGTCTCTAAGTGTGGCCCTGTGATGGACTGGTGAACTGTCCAGGGTGTACCCCGCCTATCGCCCTATGTCAGCTGAGATAGGCACAGCACCCCTGCAACCCTCCTGTGGATGATAAAGTCGTTGATAATGAATGGATGGATGGACCACAGGGTTTCTCCCAAAAAAACGGCTAAGCCCGGTGGTACCTCTCGGGCCCACCGGCGGCCCACAGCGTTTTTTTTAAAAATTATTAAAAGTTCACAGGACATTTTTAATTATGACTATTATGTGTTGTAAGCCATTTATTAACAATACTTAAACACCAATTATAGAGTCTTACAAAAAGACACTCTTGAAATTAAATAAATAAAATAATATAATATTTTTTCACTTAAGTTAAATATTAATTCAGTAATCGGCCAGTGAATCTAACCCAAACAAGCCATGCAATGGTTACATTTAAAAGTAAAATAAATCAACATAAATATCTGCCTCATCTGGTGCAGACAAACGGCCCTTTTATTTCTGCGCACCGCCCCTGCGCTTTTCTCTTCTCCCTCTCCTGCCGTTCGTCGATTTGTGCTTCTGCGTCTCCAAGTGGTCATTTCATATCCAAAGCAGACTGGATCATTTCTCTACGGGTTTTATCCCCACATAAATAATTATCTTTATGACGAGGATGGAGTACAGTTGCGATGAAGTGCAGGTGATCTGAGTAGCACTTTTCATTGTTTTCACTCCGTGGTCTCAACCTTTGTGAAAGAAGACGCTTTAACGCTGCAATTAAGGGAATAACAGATGCATCAGATGAGCGGATGTCTTTAGGTAACTGCTCAAAGACAGAGAATGTTCTTTGGTGTGAAGTGAATGTCGCTAGGAGTTCATAATCTGCTCTGTATGCAGCCAATTTTCGCTTTTGCGCAGAGACTTTCCAGAGTTTAACAGGTGCTGTTCCACAGTGTACTAGCTGTGTTTTGACCGCCGAATTATCGGTGCATCCCTAAATATCACATCTTTATTGACAAGAACGATGTAATCGTAATAATGACGCACTTTATAGTGTGACACTTGTTTCAATCGGCACCTGGACAAGCGTGCGCTGTGCTGATTACATGGGGGAGCATGCGCTCTTGTTCGCAGGTATAGAAAAATCTGTGGTGTATAAAAAAAATCTATTCAAAATAAATAAACAAGCAACGCTAAGCCTGGCGGGGGGCGCAGGTAAAGTTGGAACAGGAAACTGGAGATGTGAACGATTCTCTGCTGAAGAGATGGATCTGCTCATCTGTGAGCTGAAGGAGTGCGAGCATCCATCCATTGTCTGCTGCTTTATCCTCCACATGAAGGTTGCACGGCTGCTGGTGCCAATCCAAGCTGTCAAAGAAAGATGAAAAGGCGGTGAACAGCCTGGACATGTCACCAGCTCATCACAGGGCTGACGTATAAAGAAGAAAAAACATTCGCTCACACACACACACACACACACACACACACACACACACACACACACACACACACACACACACACACACGCATTTTTAGAGTGTCCAATGAACATGTTTTTGGACATGTGGGAGGAAACCGGAGAACCTGGAGAAAACCCACGCACATGTAGACACTTGGACTGGTACGCAAACCAGCAACCTTCTTGCTAAGAGGCAACAGTGCTAGCCAGATTATTTTAAATTACCGGTACTTTGTCCCTGGCTGGTGGACCTTCTGCCTCTGCCGTCTACTGATCCACTGTCCCAACAACAACAACTCCATTAGGCTGCACAGGAAGTAACTGAAACAGCATTCACTCTGCATTCAACTGATGAAGAAGAAGGGGAGAAGGCGAGGAGGAGAGTGCACACACACACACACACACACACACACACACACACACACACACACACACACACACACACACACACACACACACACACAGTGAACCTGCCTGTGTAGAATCATCTCATGAGCAGTTTAAAATATGCTTGAAAATACTGCACCGTTGACTTTGGACCGGTTTTTTGTTGGTCAATGGCGCAGTGGCTTTCTGCTGCCTCAAGGCAACGCTGCGCCAACAATGCTCCTGACCACACCTCATTTAAAAACCAACGCGCTAACGAGTGCATTGATGACTGCAAATGCTTTCGCTTCCCACACAATGTGGGCACTGGGTGTGAAAATGACAACTGTGTCGGTTGGAAACTGGCAAACGATGATACCGATCAGCCTTTTGCCTCGTCTAAACAACTTTTGATGCCTTTACCACCAAGCTATAACCATTTATTTCAAAAATACAAAAAAATGCTTCTTAACTGTCTGTAAGACATCTGCAGCGCTCAATAATGTCTTATTGGCCACTATTGGATCAATATAGAAACAATAAAGAGTGTCTAAGCACTGTACTTGTGTTTACAGTTCACCAGCATTCATAAGTCGTGGAAAAACAGTTAACATTTTAGAGGAAGCACAATATATCTTAGTATTTATTGAGTGAAATGTATTCCAAAATATATCAGCCACATTGTAGAGGGTCAAATGTGCTCAGACATGATCAGGGAGCAGTTACTGAAAGTGCTGACCCTCTCCGAGCTTAAGAGTGACAAGGTTCAATCAATGTCCTTCAAAGCTGCCTCGTCCTCTTGTGAGCACCCGGATTTCAAGTCTTTCTTTCATTGACTCGTTCATGGATTTAACCCCCGATTTAAAAGGTACCTTTCCTATTCTACTCGGCACAAAGGCCTGTTGAAGTAGATTCACACACACACACACGCATACACAGACTCCAGGGTCAGAGATAAATGGTGTCATTAAACATGGGTGGTGAAGACTTCCTGGACTCTCATACACACAACCCACTGAGACCTGAGAGTGTACCTTCATATATTTAACCATGTAGGACACACACACACTCAGCACACTGTGTTTCAGTACTCATATATTTTACCATATCTCACACACACACACACACACACACACACACACACACACACACACACACACACACAGACTGGTGGTCATCCATCACATCCATGAATGGACCATTTAGAGTCGGTGGTGAGAAACAGACGGGCTCAGAGACAGACGGGCAGCGAGAGAGACGCAGGAACCTTTTAGTGACTCGCTTGGTGAGACAAAAAAGAAAGTTTTTAATTAATCAGAAAAAAAAATCATGCTGTTCTAATCAATGCCCTAATCGCGCCTTGGTTCTGCTGTAATGTGCTAGCCCTTTTTGTATTAGCCTGCAAGTGTAAACCCCTGTGGCTGTGACTGTTGCTAATATATCTTTAACAAAACACGTTGGAGTCAAATTGAAGTCAGCCATGTGGAGCACGTGAGGAGTCAGACGACCTGCAGTCAGTGGAGACTCGTTCACGATCAAATGTGTCTTATATCCAGACAACTGGATAGTTGGATCTACACTACCGTTCAAAAGTTTGGGGTCACCTATACAATTTTTTCCATTAAAAGTCACACTTTTATTCATCAAAAGAGTTGCAAAATGAATGGAAAAAATATAGGCAAGACATTGACAAGATTAGAAATAATGATTTGTATTCAAAATAAAGAAGCAGCAAAACTGTTTTCAGCTGTGCGAAATTGCACAAGGGTTTTCAAGGGTTTTCTAATCATCCAATAGCCTTCTAACACCATTAGCAAACACAATGTACCATTAGAACACTGGAAATAGGCCTCTATATACCTATGTACATATTCCACTAAAAACCAGACGTTTGCAGCTAGAATAGTCGTTTACCACATTAACAATTTATAGAGCGTATTTCTGATTCATTAAATGTTATATTCATTGAAAAAAAGTGATTTTCCTTCAAAAATAAGGACATTTCTAAGTGACCCCAAACTTTTGAACGGTAGGGTATAACTCGTTCAAATGTGTCTCATATCCAGACAACTTGATCTGGTTCAAGTCGGATCTATTTGTCTCCAAAACCTGTCCTATAATTCTTTGTGCCCTAATCTGACCGAACACAAACACAGTTAATGTAAACTGCACTGAGTTTGTATTACCCCTGTTCCTGAAACGCAAGTGTTACCACGGTTACCCCCCCCCCCATCCCCCCGTATACGGACGTATGAATGACATTCAAGCACAGAGATATGAAATTAAAATATATATAGCACTACACATACAATGTTGAACTAACCTGACCCAACTGTGGGAGGAAACTGGAACATAAATCGGTCGTTAAATGGAGAGCTTTGCCTTCTGGCTCAGATCTCTCTTCACAACTTCTCCTTCTTCTTACGTCTTCTCCCTTTGCCTCCATCTTGTCCTCTCCCTCATGTCCTCCTTCACAACTCTTTTTTCCCCCCGGCCCAACAGCTCCATCTTTGTCCAGTATAATCCCTATTCCTCCTCTGCATGAGGCCAAACCATCTCGATCCTTGACTCTCTTACTGTATCTCCACACAATGGTCTGATATTGTGTCTACATCTCTGCGGACGCTATCCCAATCCATCTGTCCATCTCGCGTTCCATTTTTCAGTGCTGGAGCTAAACACACCTCTGTTAGATATTGAGATTTTAGACATTTCCCTGGTAATTTTCGCTTGGAACCTCACCAGAGCAAGTACTAAAACTATGCTAGTGGAACCGCAACATAACCGTGCCTGAGGCGAGGCGGTGGAAATATGCCATTAGAGATGCCGATCCTCATCCCTGTCGCTTCTCACTCTATCGTGACTTGTCCCAGTGACAGCTGGAGGTCACTGCCCGATGACGTCAATAGCACCACATCATCTGCAACAACAACAAAAAAGCAGAGACGGAATCTAACGCCACCGAAAATATGTAAGAAAACAAAGAGGCTTAGACAATAGGATTTTTCCATTCTTGTATTCTTCAGGGCATCGCACAGCGAGAACATGGAAATCATATTCATGTAAACGGATCATAAAAACCACACACTAACCACAGGTCCAGCGTATGTGCAGTGGGTTTGACGGGGGATCAGCTTCAAAGCCACTTGTTCCTCGAACTGATCCCTGCACATGTGTGAGTGTGAGGGCAGTGTACTGTAAATATGGGCTCCCTTTACACCACAGTCATGTGTCATATATGAATGTGATATTTCACATAGATTAATGTATTCCACACGAAGCACGTACATATTCATCTTCGGTGTTGTGCGCAGCTGTGACAGTGGTTTCACCCTCAGTGATTCCACATTTTAGTCTCCTGATAACTCGGCCGTTTAAGATGTGGTGCGTTCAGATCGCAGACGCACGATGGGAAATATGGAAGGGTCCATTTCTCTTTATTGTTTCTATTAACCACTTCTGTCAAGCCGTACCAGTGCAGTCAGGATTTAAGAGAGACCATGTGTATGTTGTATAAGGGTCAGTCACCGTTCCTTCGTTTTTATTTTAATGTGGTTAGGATGATGACAGAGAGACAGAGAAGACCACAAAGTCAAAAATGATTTCCAAAACTCTAGACCCCATACTGATGCATCTCTTGAACAGAAGTACTGTTACTACTGATATGTCACAGCAGTGCTGGTGCTGTACTTTTAAACCGGGACAGGCAACATGTTTTTGTCCTTTTTTGATCAATAATTTCAAAGAGAACTAGACTTTTGCACCTCCTCTCGGCTCTGTTTCCAGTTTGGAGAGAGTATGGTGGGAGGGGCTCAGGATAAAGAGCCTCCATCTAAAAAAAATCGAATTAATAACTGCCTTGGAGCGATCCTGGAGATTATAGTTGTGGCACAATCTGGGCAGCTGTGAATGCTGAGATAAAAGTATTGGTATTGATCATATGAAAACACACACAGTGTGTGTGTGTGTGTGTGTGTGTGTGTGTGTGTGTGTGTGTGTGTGTGTGTGTGTGTGTGTGTGTGTGCGTGCGTGCGTGCGTGCGTGCGTGCGTGCGTGCGTGCGTGCGTGCGTGCGTGTGTGTGTCTCTGGCCACTGAACTGATAGAGAATGAACAAACAGACAGTTGTTTGATTTAGAAAAAAAAAGTGTCACAACCTTCATTCATCTTCACAGCCCACAAACCACACACACACACTATTTCAGACACGTTGCTTGTTTTCTTTGACTTTTCACACGGATAAACATTCATTCACATACCACATAATTCTTATTCTGCACACACACACACACACACACACACAAACACACACACACACACACACACACACACACACACACACACACACACACACACACACACACACACACACACAAAGGCTGTAGTATTTTCTCTCACATTCACACATCGTCATAACTCAGAATCTCCTCACACATGTGGACTACGGTCTATTTTGCTGCCGACACACACTTGCACACGCACTCACTCACTCACTCAGCCACACACTCTGCTGAGCTGAGTGTGTGTGATAAGTTGTGTTATGAGACGTGTGTTATCTGTTGTGTCAACACTGCCTTTAACACCTCCTCACTCCCTTTTCTCCCCTCACCAGTGAACTCTTCCCCTTCCTCAGGAGACTCTGATATATGGAACCTGATTAATGTTCTGCTGAGTCTAATTAATGAAACTAAATGAATGAAGCTTCACTATTTTTTGACGCTTTTCCACTATACAGTTCCATCACGACAACACGGTTTGGTATCATTTTCCATTACTGTAGAACCTCCTCAACATGGGCAGAGTCATGCCGTGACGTTGCTTTATACGCGACACACACAAACTAGCGATTAACGACTTGCAAAGCAGTTGTATTCGATGTACTGAATCGTTAGAATCAGTTAATTAAAAAGGTTAGTTCACAATTTCCTGCATGACCGGAGCACAGACTCACAGGCTGACACAGTCCCTGGACTGAAATACGGCTGAACGGGTTGTGATTGGGCTGACGATTGTCAGCTTTCAGCAGTGCTGTCGCTAAATACACCAGACTGAGATTTTAGACATTCTTGCTGAATGTTGGAGATTAATGCATGTGTTCATGGTTTTTAAGTATGTTTAACTGCTCAACAGTTAAGCTTAGGTACTTAAAGAAAAAGAAAGCAATTTCTTGGGGCCCCGAGCTGGCCTGGGGCCCTAAGACAACTACCGGTTATGAATAAAATGCAAAGCCAAACTGTGTGAGCACCCCTTTGATAGTCAAGGGGGCCCCTCTCAGTCGTCGCTGACAGCAGCCAGTCAGGTTTGTGAACTCTGCTACCGGCAAAATACAAAACATGTCCATTTTGCTTGGGGCCCCCGAATTCCTTCAAACGGCCCTGGGTATAAGTGATTTAGGTTCAGACCCAGATCTATCCTATCCCTGACACCATCCATTCGTAGTCAGAAGTCTGATTTTCAACTCGGTAACTAAAATTAATCCAGTTTTACTGATTTCTTTGTTAACATTTAAGAATATTAATTCAATTCAATTCAATTCAATTGTATTTGTATAGCACCGAATCATAACATACATTATCTCAATGCACTGTACATAGACAAAGTCATGGAGAGCAGAGAAACCAACAATTCACATAAGGAGCAAACATCAGTGGAGAGAAAAAAAAACTCCCTTTTAACAGAAGAAGTCTCTGACAGAACCAGACTCAAAGATGTGCGGCCATCTGCCTCGACCGGTTAGGGTGAAAGGAAAAACGGGGGACAGAGCAGAGGTGGGGAAGAGAAAAGACAAGAGGGAGATGAGTTAGAGACAGAAGAAAGAGACCAGGAGCAGATATCAATTGTATCGTGATAAGTTTATACAGTTTATAAGTTATATATTTACATTTTAGAAGCTAATAAGAAATCTGATCTTAATGATAAGTCAAACTTATCACACAGCCCCACTCTGCGTGCTCTGGAGCCCAGAGGACGTCGACCGTCACAGGTTAAGATTTATTTCTGTTCCCAGTTTGACACACTTCCTGACTGTTTCCTGTTTAGATCCTGACCTTATCTGAAACTATAAATTTAGTGTGAGACTGAGTGTATTTTTGGGCTCAGATTAGCCGAGGGTGAGATAAACTAGTCGGCTCCAAAACGGTGCAAACAATGAGTTTGAGTCTGTGAACTGGTCCTTTAAAAACACCCTGAACTGAGCTGGACAGCACACTCCTGTCAGGACGCTACATGTGTGTGTGTGTGTGTGTGTTAGTGTATTTTTAGTACAGTAATTCTCGTGTGTGTGTGTGTGTGTGTCGATGAAGATTATGATGAGTATCTTCTGCCACAGAAAGACTGCCAGACACTTCCCTCTGCAATTAGGCGAGAGCAACCGTGACACACACATACACACACACGCACACACACAGATGTGCTGTAGTTATTGTAGGCATCACGACAGAAGATCACAGCACATTTCCTACATAATAATAAACACACACAAAGCATGTGTGTGTGTGTGTGTGTGTGTGTGTGTCTCTTCTTGTATGTGTATCTTTGTGAGGGCCAAAATGGATCCTTTACTGAATTTCAAAAAATAATTAAAATTATTTCTTAAGAGGTTTGCAAATATTTTCAACAGATCCTTGTTCGGGGTGATGCCGACTATTATGATTGTAAATTTCAAGTCACTCCGAGATACTTTTTGTTTTTTAGGAAGAAAGTCAGCTCACTGTCAAAGTGCATCAGGACAAATTGATCATTTCCTGAATTTTCGAAAATTCATCAAAATTATTCCTTAAGAGGTTTGCAAATAGTTTGCAAAATTGAAAAATATATAGGAAGAGGGGGTGGCTTATTCTGTTATCATTTCTTGTCCTCACACTCATGTAGTCATATTTACATAATCTGTTTTTGTTTCATAAAAATTAAAAACAAAATATACCATATATACTTAAGAGAGAAGGATAAAAGATTGATACATATTTATAATATCAAATCAAATACATTTAAGTGGTTCTGTGGTGACTGTCCCGGGTGTACCCCGCTTATCGGCCTATGTCAGCTGAAATAGGCACAGCATCCCCCGCAACCCTTCAGGGGAGGATAAAGCGGTAGATGAGGGATTTATGGATGGATGGATGGCTCTGTGGTGTAGTGTGGATGGATCAGTCTGTTATTGAATGGGCTGTTGATGTGCTAACTCTCAGCTAGTTGCTAAATCATTAGCATCACAGGCAATACTTCATACATGTGTGTGCAGACCCTGAAGCTGGTGAATAACAATGCAGCCACAAAACGTTCTGACACCCACAGTGGATTATTAAAAGACAAAACATGTTTTAATCCCTGTATGTGACTTCGAATGAACAGTAACATTACGTAGATTAATGACGTTAATGAAAACTCACCCCATAAGAAGATAGAAGGTCAATAACAGGTTCAGGGTGCTGGCAACCCGTCATCGTCTCTCTTTTGGCCCCTAAATAATCCATCTGTTTGTTGTTTCTGCGACAATGAAGTCTGTTAATGTTTATGCTAACACGTTAGCATAAAAATCACTAGCTTAAAATGCTATGTGTGTGTTTTTGTGTGTGTGTGTGTGTGTGTGTGTGTGTGTGTGTGTGTGTGTGTGTGTGTGTGTGTGTGTGTGTGTGTGTGTGTGTGTGTGTGTGTGTGGGTGGGTGAATTTTCCAGCAATGTGCCTGGTTCTTGTTTTTAAAGATGAATACTTTGGTACATGTGTATTTTTCTGCAGGTGTAAGCATGTGTGAATATGGTCGTGAACCGCATTCACAGGTTTAGTTTGTATAGTGTGTGTGTGTGTGTGTGTGTGTGTGTGTGTGTGTGTGTGTGTGTGTGTGTGTGTGTGTGTGTGTGTGTGTGTGTGTGTGTGTGTGTGTGTGTGTGTGTGTGTGTGGAATGCAGACTGCCACTAGAGCCTAGATTTACTGGCGGAAGTTCATTGCCAAGAACAGGAGTGGTCAGATTAATCACTCGTGTGGGTGTTTGTGTCTAAAATTCATGTCTAATGTGCAAAAGCCATTTCACAACTTTTTTAAATTGTTACTTTGTTTTTGTCAAACTTAAAAACAAGTTTTGAAACGCGATGTGTTCTCGACTCGAGTTACACAGAACCATGTAATAACTAGAAAAGTTACCATCAGGAACCATCAGCAACCTCTACACTGGTCCATAAACCTAATCAGGTGTTAACAATTGCAATTATTTAACAATAGATTTTTTTTTTTATCAATTGATGTTAATATTGGTTCCTTTTTTTGTCAAGTGTGTGTCCTTGTCCTGTGTTTACATTCTGGCTGGGATTTGCAGCCGTGATTACAGGACTGCAGCTACAACTGACACAAAACTGAGAGTTTACTGGTGAGAGAGAGACAGGGTTTTGACCTTTTCATATATACAGTATGTGTATATATATATATACATACATATATACGTACGTGTGTATATATATGTAGAACTAATATAATAGAACTAAGTAGAACTATAAGTACATTTTGGAATTATATAATTCACGTTAATTAATAATAATGTTGCATTGTTCCAGAGTTTGTGACTATAAAATAATCTTGGATCTTATTTTAATGAAATAAAAAAATCCTATTTAAAACAATAAAAACATCCATATTTTATCGGACACTCTCTTATTAATGCGGCTTTGAAAAAATGTGACATAAATGCGAGAGAGAGAACTTTTCCTTTCAATGTGTGTATGTGTGCGCGCGTGTATTTGTGGTAAATGTGATTAAAATGACTGAGCAATTCAAAAATTATATTGAGCATCACTCGAAGGCTGCGTGGAATTCATTTGGCGTTGGTGAAAGAGCTGCATGTGTTTCCAGGTACAAGTTTTCCACCAGTTAGTTCAGGGGAATAAAGTGTGTTTATAGTCAATTTGGGGTGTGTGTGTGTGTGTGTGTGTGTGTGTGTGTGTGTGTGTGTGTGGTTTACCAGTGATGGGTAAATCTATTAGACGTAAACCTGGCACACACACACACACACACACACACACACACACACACACACACACACACACATGGAGAGTGTGGGAGGGATCAGTGAACACTTTGCGCTCACATTTTGTGGTCACAGTGTGGAGTTGTGTCATCTACAGGGAACATTTGCAATGTTTTATTGCACTATTTAGAAATGAAAACACGATGAGGGCACAGCATTAAAATGTAGACCGTGAAACACTTTTCTTTTAATAATGTGTGTAAGATTTTGAGTTAATTTATGACATTTTTATTGGACATTTCTTTTCAGATTTTCGTGTGGCTAAAATCTCCACAGATGTTTGATTTTCATGTCAAATTCCCGTCGTTGAAGGAAGTGGCTTCCCTATGGAATTGGAACACCACTGTACGCTAATTAGCGCAGTGAACAAAACGAACGTGCTAACCTACGTCACATGTCGACAATTCTACCAGTGGCGCGTGCTACTACTCTCTCGAAGCACTCAGCAAATAGCCGCTAGCTAGATAGTTAGCTAGTTAGCTAGCTGCTTTTATAAATTGATTATAAGGGCAAAATCATACTCCCCCTTGCTACCCCCTACACATGAACGCGCAAAATTTAGGGTTAAGGCAAAAATTGAGGGTTAGGGGAGGTATTGGGACGGGGCCAAAGACTAAATTTTTACCTCCGGAGGTTATGTTTTCACCAGAGTCTGTTTGTCTGTCTGTCTGTTAATTAGCAACATAACTCGAAAAAGTCACGGACAGATTTGGATGAAATCAGGAAATGTCCGCAATGAGACCAGGAACAAGTGTTTAAATTTTGGGCATGATCTGTAGACGCTATCACTGGTTACAACACTCGCTGTCTGACCCAGGTGCGCCGACAAGGTGCATTTTGTAGGCACTGAGCTGTGCTCTCCGAGTGCTTTTCTAGTTTTTATTATTGTAAATATGTGTTATACTCATACTATACTTCAAATTTCAAATTGAACACGCAAAATCTACAACTGCAGTGTTTTTCATGCAGTTATTGTAAATAACGGCCAGATATTCTAAGTTATTCTGGGGAAAAAATTGACAAAAGCACTTAGGTTACAGGACATTGTCTGGTCCTTTATGGACATTTTGAGGGTTAGGTGTAAAATCTTCAAAAATGTACGTTAGATTCAAGAATTTCAAATACATTCATTTGAAATATCCTTTTTTTTGGTGGTGAGGAAGTGGATGAATGATAGCTGACCACATAACTGTCAACACACACACACACACACACATGCACATACAGCGTGTGTGCATCTATTTTGAAGGTGCTTTGGTGGTTTTGTGTACACATTGTAATGTACACTCTGTGGTGCCCCTCAGCTCCTCAGGGGTCTTGCTGCTTGGTTAAGAGGCTGGGGAGTGTGTGTGTGTGTGTGCGTGTGCGTGCGTGTCCGTAGCAGGGTGCCACCTCTGTGGCTTGCCAGCCTGGGTGTTGCCCCCTTCCTCCCTCTGCTCTGTGTGAGCGACAAGGAAAACACTCGGCCCCCTGAAATATGAAAAGGTATGAAAATATCTGCAAATATTTTTATAATTGGCTCCAGGGACGGCCAAGGTCACAGACCTGCTCCCTCCGCTCCCTCTCTGCTCCCTCTTTTTCTTTAATATTCCATGTGTTGATGTTGTCACACAGAAGAAAGTCATGGCGTCTTCATGCCGTATTTTTGCACAGTGAGTAAATTCAAAGTTCCCATCATTCACGCCAGGCTAGGGCTGCAACCAATGTTTATTTTCATAATCGATCAATCAAACGGAGCAAAGAAACCAATAAATATTCACATTTAAGGAGCTGAAATATCAGAAAGGGTGTTTTAATTATTAAAACAAAACAATTCAAACTGATTTATTGATTATAATATTAGTGGACGTCATTGATTAATAATCAGTTATTCGTTTGTCACAGTTGAACTGCGATCAGTATTGTTGATCATCATCGGTTTATCCATTGATTGTTGTCCCCCCCCCCCCCCCAAACCTGGAAATGGTGATGTTCTCAAATGTTTTGTCCACAAACCAAACTTATTCAGGTTTTTAATGATGTCAATATCAGAAAATATTCTCATGGAGCTGAAAAATCTGAAAATAGCTGAGGATTTATTCAGTAGTTGATTGATTGTTAATCCTAATCCGAAACGTAGAACTACTGCTGTATGTGTAAACATACAGTGAGTGAGAAAAGGCAAAGAGGAGAGAAGGAGAGGGATGTTGGATTATAACCCTGTCAGTATAGTATGTCACTTGATTCATGCTGTAGTCGTGTCTCTGTGTACGTGTGTGTTGCTCTGGATGCTGAACACTCTTAAGTGTGACCGGGCTCAGAGTTGGAACACTCACTTGTTTGTCTTTGAGTGTTGGCCCTGTGACCCTTTACCCTGCCAGAACCCTCACACACACTGCACGCACATGCACACACACACACACACGCACAGACACACACACACACACACATAGGATAAACAGGCTGAGTAATCCTGATACAATGTTCTGTTGTGTAACATCGTACGATTTTAAAGTGACAACGGAGCGGGAACATGCGCGGTTCACCACGCAGGTCCTCAGCAGGAAAGACTTCACTGTTCACAGACACATCAGCATCTTGAAGAAGTCAGTGACACGGCGGCCATTTCTCCCACCGCAGCGTATTTTTACTGGGCAGCAGCGGGGAGAGCTCGTGTTTCATCCTCCCTCTGTTTTCACTGTGCGAACATGTATGTGTGTAAGTGATGTTGGCAGAGAGTCTGTGGCTCGGGCCAAACTGAGACTCCAGCCCTACACACACACACACACACACACACACACACACACAGATGCAGGTTATATTTTTTACAAAAATAATTATAAGTAGATTTTGAAATTGTAAGTAGAATTTGGAACTATAAGTAGATTTTGGAACTTAAAATTAAATTTTGGAATTATAAATCAATTTTGGAATTATAAGTCCAATTTGGAACCATACGTAGATTTTGAAACCTTAAGTAGATTATAGCATTATATAATTAATGATAATTAATAATAATGTTATTTTTTTGACAAAAAGAATTATAAGTAGATTTTGGAATTGTAAGTCAATTTTGGAACTTTAAGTAGATTTTGAAATTGTAGGCATTATATAATTAATGTTAATTAATAATAATGTTACATTGTTACAGTGTGGGGCCGGTTGGCGTAGTGGTTAGCGCTGTTGCCCCAGGTTCGAGCCCCGTTTGGAGCAAGGGCAGAAGGGGGGGGGGGGGGGGTTCTCAGGGTTCTCTGGCTTCCTCCCACAGTCCAAAAACATGCAAATATGGGGATTAGGTAAATTGGTCACACTAAATTGGCTGTAGGTGTGAATGTGAGCGTGAATGGTTGTTTGTCTCTACGTGGCCCTGTGATGGACTGGCGAACTGTCCTGGGTGTACCCCGCCTATCGCCCTATGTCAGCTGAGATAGACACAGCACCCCCATGACCCTCCGGTGGAGGATAAAGCGGTAGATAATGGATGGATGGATGGATGTTACAGAGTGCGTGATTATAAAATAATCTTGGATCTTGTTGTAATGAATGAAAAATTCTTATTTAAAACAATAAAAACATCCATATTTTATTGGACACTCTCTTACTAATGTGACATAAATGCAAGAGAGAGAGCTTTAAATGATGTTGGCAGAGAGTCTGTGGCTCGGGCCAGACTGAGACTCCAGCCCTACACACACAGACACACACAGATGCAGGTTATATTTTTAACAAAAGCATACTGGGCATATTTGGTGGGTGTAAACGCAGAGGGCGAAATCCTGTTTGTGAGGCGGCTGCTTCTCATGTGTGCAGGGATGGACTGTTACTGTTACAGACCACAGAAACACAGAAGCAAACAAAACACACACACACATTCTCTGCACAACACTTTGTGTGTTTTGCATTGTCGCTGTAATTGTTGTGTGCGTGAAGGATGTCATGAGTGTCATTTGTCATACACTGTGTTTATGCTTTGAAATGAGTTCTTGGGTGTGTGCGCATGTATGTGTGTATGTGTGTGTGTGTGTGTGTGTGTGTGTAACTCAGCCAGTCTTGTAAATGTCCTCTCTGATGTGGCTGTCTGTATTTAGGCAGAGTGTATTATGGAAGTTGACAGAGCCACGTGTGTGTGTTTGCGCGTGTGCTTGTATCTGTTGCCTCTTTAGGACCTTTTTTTCCCCCTGACATAAACACCGACCTCCTCGGGGGCCAGTAGTCCTCATGGAGACCAAAAACCTGGTCCTTAATGATGCAGAAAACCTTATTTCTGAGGAACTGGATGAGGCTGTGGTTAAGTTTGGGTTAAGGTTAGTCATTAACTGGTTATGGTCAAGGTTAGAAGGGTTAGGGATAAGACTGGTGAGGCCTGTCGAAGTGCAGTGAAGTCCCTGAGAAGGATAGCTGTGCAGACCTGAGTGTGTGTGTGTGTGTGTGTGTGTGTGTGTGTGTGTGTGTGTGTGTGTGTGTGTGTGTGTGTGTGTGTGTGTGTGTGTGTGTGTGTGTGTGTGTGTGTGTGTGTGTGTGTGTGTGTGTGTGTGTTTGTGTGTGTTGGTTAGTAACAGGGCGTAGCTGAGCAGAGAGAAAATATCTTTGCTGACCGCGGGAATGAACCCACCCACTATACCACACCCAGAGAGAGAGAGAGAGAAGATGGCGAACCTCGCTCGCTCTTAATCTTTGTTAGTATGCTCTTTTTTCGCTTTATTGTTTTTTTTTGTTTTTTTATATAAATTACTATCTTGTGAATGTATGAGTTCCTGAGACGAAGTGAGTGCTCTCTTCCTGTAATTCTTGTTCCAGCTTCATGCACCTTTTATTTTCCTTTATTCATTCCCTTCTTTTCTCATCATATTTCTCATTAAAACAATCTTATTATTAGGTTTTATTTCCAGCCAGGAGGGTTTGTGGCACTAAGTGGCACTTTTCACAGATACAAATCACAACGAAGTGCTCCACAGCAAATAACATGCAAAACAAGATAAGAAAAACATGGACTTGATACAACTTCATAGATTTTTTAAACCAGTGTAACTGTCTCTATATGTGGCCCTGTGATGGACTGGTGACCTGTCCACTGTGTGCCGCACCACTCTCTGTCAGCTGAGATTGGCACCAGCGACCCCCGTGACCGTCATGAATGAATGAGTGAGTGAGTTTAAATAGAAATAAGTGTCAGTGAGAGCGTGAGCGTGAGCGACATTCTAGAGCTATAACCCTGTCTAAAAAGATATGTTTTTTAACTCTTTATCAAGAGAATCAGCAGACTCAAGACAGCGTAAAACGTGCATTCCAAACCTCAGGTTTTGAAATTATTGCGAGGGCCCACTAAAGTCGTATTTACACCTGCTCCTTCTCATTCGAATCCAAGTTCGTTTGCTCGGAAAGTCCGGTTCGTTTGGGGAGGTGAGAATGAATGCACACCCGAACTCTGATCCGCACCAAAGAAGCAAACTGTGGTCCGCCTAAAAACGTAAAAAGCGGACTACAACGCAAGGCATTGTGGGTAAACACAACCAAAACATACACACGTGTAGAACGTTACCCGGGAGAAATTGTTGCCGCGTATACACTACTGTACAGAAGTTTTAGGCCACCTTTAGATTTGTTGTTTTAGCAATGCTACGACGACGATAGAGCGTCATTATTTCTATTTCACTTTACTGGAACACATCCAGAAAATATGTATGCAGTTATATTTATATATGTATATTATATGTGTATATATATATATACATATATATACATGTGTATATATGCATGTGTATATATGTATATATATACTGTATATACATAAAAATCAGGAAACAAAAAAACTTTTTTTTAATTATTTAGCGTGATCTCCCCTTACACCTGAACAATAACACAGCTCTGTTAATACTGGACTGGAACCTTCATTCATGTTACTGGTAAACAGGCGATTCTAGAGTCTGGGGCCCTAAGCAAAAATTCCCAGGGGGGCCTTCCAACCAGTGTTCATCACCATTATGTTATAAATAATCTGACACCATCGAAAAATGTATGAGTTCAAAATATATATATATATATATACTTTATTTTATAATATATATATAAAATATTACAATATTTAATATAAATGTAAAGAACAATAAAATACAGGAAATAGCTTTTAAAAACGATATAAACGTAGGAAAAAAAAATTACACTGTAAAGAACCCACATTATAAAACAATATAAATATATAGAACAATAAAATACTATAAATAACTGAAAAAAAAAAACATATATACTGAGTAAAAAAGATATGCATTACACTGTAAATAATCCTCTTCATTTTCCAACTTGCAGAACAATAACTTCACACAGGTTAAAGTGAGGTGAGGCCCCTTTAGGGAGGTTTCCTACTGAGAAGTCATTGCAAATTGCCCATTGTTTTTTAAGGGGGACTGGGATGCGGCTGGTCACAGCAATTTCAGTAAAAACAGCCCTCAGGCTCCGAGTTTCGGGGGCCCCCAATCAGCTCAGGGCCCCAAGCAGTTGCCCGCCTTGCCTGTTCACAGGCTGCGCCTCTGCTGGTAAATCCTGTGTTTGTCCTACTATTTCATTTAAAGAATCTGCTGTAAAAAAGTGCGAAAGTGTGAAAGCTAACTCAGACCAGCTGAATGTGTCCTCAATCGTATCGAGTCTAGCGGAACTATTAGGTGTGAAAACGAGCGATCATGTTGATGAAGATGCGTGCTGCTCATTTTCTCAGTAATGCTATTTTCTGTCTGAAAGTTCCATGTGATTTCAGTCGCTTTACACACTCAGGAAAACACACTCACAGTGCGCACACAGATACGAATCAGATATTTGCTCATCTCGTCTCTCTCTCTGGGAGAAACGTTCACACACACTCGGCTCAGTGGACTCTGTAAATCAGCCGCAGTCTCCTCCATGCTGATTGGGTCGGGGATGCGGGCGATCTGTGCGGCCGCCTCTATTTTGACTACGGCTGCCTGCAGATGAATGCAGCACCGCGATCCGCTGCTAACACGCGCACTCAGGCGGAACACAAGGCTTTGAACGCAGCACAGATAGCGTCGCTCACCTTATCTAATCGACACACCGACTTTTGTTGCTGTGGTTTTGGTTTTTGTTCCACGAGGAACAAACAAGTGTTGCCCTCTAAACTCTGAGGCAGATGAAGAGTCTCGATATGTTGAGAAACTCAGAGTCTCATTGTAGGGGTCACAGCAGCTCTGGGAAAACGGTGGAGAACACTTTTGTTTCCTGAGAAGATTTCGTGAAAGGAAGCATCAGGGAGACACACAATTATTTATTGGTCTCATTTAAAGGTTCCACGTGCAATGTTCTGCCTTTTATTTACTATATTTACACTACCGTTCAAAAGTTTGGGGTCACCTATACAATTTTGTTTGTGTTTTCCATTAAAAGTCACACTTTTATTCATCAAAAGACTTTCCAAGAAAGCAGGTTAGTTGTTTAGGAACGTAACTTTTAGGACGCCATGCTGGAATTACTGACCTCAGCTTTAATCTCCCAGTTTGGCGTAAGAAAGATGTCAAATACAAAAGGTTACTTTGAAGGAAGATCTGGCCAAGACAGCAGCAGCAGCAGCACCTCAGTCACTGCAGGAGAATCAATCTTAGAATTTCCAGACATGGTTCGCTCAGCTTCTGCAGGACGTGCATTGTGTGTGTTTCTCGTTCACTTTTCCCTTCCACAGTTCACCATGGGAACTGAACTGGCCACCACAAACCCAAACCTGAGTAATACAGACACACAAAAACCCTGATTCTATGACAAAACAAATAATAATCGTACAGTTGAGGTGAAGTCACCACAATGGACTAATAAACCATCTCTGCTAAAATGGAAACATTAAAACATTGAAAAAAAAGAAGGAGAGGCTGCAGTTCCACGGCTGACAAACCAAACACGAGTCCAGACGGCCTGTGCATGAGTGGGCTGATTTCTTGTGTGTGTGTGTGTTTCTGAAAATGAAACACCTCCACAGTCATTTAGGGGGAACGATGTTATAATAGTTTTATTCCCTTAAGGACCATTCACTAAAGTCAACGATGTGCAATGTCAGAAACTACATTAACCGTAGTTTCCTGTCAAACGGATCCCATCCAGACGTTTGTCGTAGGAGATTCACATGGGACCAAAACTGAAAAACCCACCAGACGTTTCCAGGTAGCTCCTGTCCCATGTGAAAAGGGCTTAGCGTCACTTGGTTCCCGGCTGCTCAGAAGCTATGTGCAGCAGCGGCCTCTGCTTTGTTTAGTCTACAGACCTTCCACTTTGTTAGTTTGTTGAATTAGCGGACTGACAAGATGTGACCTGACCCCTCTGGATTTCCATAGAGGAGGGAAGCTGCCATCTTGTCTTACAACGTCAATGTTTATCGACCCTTTGCTACCGCTCCCCTGGGGAAACTCGCTCTCACACGGCTCACTTATTTTTTCTGCTGGTGTAGTGAAAAAAAAAAAGAAGAAAATCCAGGAGGGGATAGACAATAGCTTTCCTGGGAAAATGCTCCTGACGGCTCATTCTGCTGTCATGCAGATCCAGGGTTTTAACAGAAGAATGTGCTGCATCATTCCAATCAGACCTCATATTCACCGCCACTCCTTTTTCATCAACAGCAACAGCTTCTGTGCTAAAGAAAAACAAACACCGGTGTCTAAGAACTAAAGTGCTGCTCTATTAAAACGGCATAAATTAAAGGATTCAACACTGTCACACAGAAATCCCGTATATGCCACTTAAAAGTCTCAGGTAGCAGGTGATGGCAAGGATTGAAGGAGTGAAGACAGGACAAAAAAAATGCCCTTAAAGCTTGTTTCATCAACATTTTAGGACTAGATCATTAAATCAAGTGAAAGAGAACTGTCTCATAAATACATTTTTGGGTCATTTTGATAGGAGCTGTCCATTCAGCACCACAAGATGAAAACATAAAACCAGAAAAGCAACAAAAAATATCCCAATCTATGGTTTGAGAACAGTGTGAGTGAATGGTTGTTTGTCTCTATATGTGGCCCTGTGATGGACTGGCGAACTGTCCAGGGTGTACCCCGCCTATCGCCCAATGTCACAGCACCCCCTGCGACCCTCTGGTGGAGGATAAAGCGGTAGATAATGGATGGGTGGATGGATGGATGGTCTGAGAATAGGCTCTGTACATCTTTAAGCAAGAGAGACATTTATAAAACCAACCAACACACCAAATGTATAGGTGCAGCAAGGAGGATTTGTTGGGGGGGGGGGGCAAAGTGTACAAGCAAAATCCTTTTTCTTGTACACTTTGCAAGTTCTGTCTCGTTACAGAAGACACAGAGAAAGACACTCAGTGAACCCCGAACATACCCGAGTGTTGATTGGTTACCAGCCACAATCACAGATTGGTTTGAGTTTCCTCTCAGTGTAAGTCATCAGAAACACTTATCACAACCGTGATCAAGTTCAGTTTCAGACTGTGTGCAGACGTGCAGTTTGCAGCCGCTCGGCAGATGATGAAGATCAAGTGATATGGTTTAAATCTCCGGCGCTCATAATGCACTGGAAGATTAACAGTGAGACTAAAAAACAACAACCACAAAACAAAAGTAAAGCCTGTGTCATCATGCCTCATGATCATTACTCAGACGTAGGCTCCATGGCTGCTTTACAGAGTAAAGAGAAAAAAACGATCATAACCAGGAAAGCCCCACGTGTGTCTTAAGCACTGTTACAGTAGGTTGACATGCCAGTCTGCCAACACTTCAACAAGTAACTATTAACGTCTTTGGTTCAGAAAATGTGTTGCGTGTCGAGAGTGCTGTTTACTTGTGAGGGAACGTCATTTTATAGGAAAACCTTGCTGCATAATATTTTTAATTATGAAGCAAAATCAGTCAGGATGAATGCAGCAAATACTGTACATCCATAACACACACACACAGTTTTGTGTAGCTGTGTGTGTATGCGTGCGTGCGTCCGTGTGTGCTTGCGTGCGTGTGTGTGTGTGTTTGTTTGTTACCTATTCAGGACGTTGTAAGGCTAATATGTGAACAGTGGTTTGGTTAAGGTTAGTGGTCATGTTATGCTTACGCTTACGCAAAGAACCAGCAAAACTGAGGACTTTTTTGTCTGGGGCCCACAACTGTTTGTGTTTTTTGGGTTAGGGTGAGGGTGAAGGTTAGGCTCTCTTTAGTTTTGACGGTTAAGGTTAGGGTAAGGGGCTCGGGAATGCATTATGTATATAACGTTTCCTCACCAATACCTAAGTACAAGTTTGTATGTGTGTGCATACTTGTTTGTATGTGTGTGCATACTTGTATTTCTTTGTGAGGTCCAAAAACGTACAAACCTTTCTTTGTAGGGACATTTTGTCAGGACCCTACAACTTTAAATGGCTTTTATAGGGTTAAGACCAAGTTTTAGGGTAAGTGCGAGTATTTTTCGTGATGGTTGGGGTTTGGATTAAAAAGTTAGGGAATGCATGATCTCTATGATGTGTCCTCATGAAGATATAAAACAGGTTTGTGTGCGTGAGTAGTGTTCAGATAGTCACATTCACTAAAATGTGTGAAGTTGTACACACACTGTTGCACACTGTGTCACTTTACTGCGCGGACATGGACACAGACACACCCTCAGCAGCACGGCTTTCATGGTCTGACTGTAAAACTCTGCACAGATTCATTTGCATGTCAATGTGTAAATTTACACTTTTTTACACAAACAATTTGCGGTCGTTTGTGTGTTTGCGCTTGTTCTCACTTGTTCTTCTAAATCATTCACCATTTGGCATGTGAGAGAGTTTGCTTGTGTTCTGCTTGTGTGTGTGTGTGTGTGTGTGTGTGTGTGAATGTGTACCTCCTGGCTGTATCTATGATGCAGTTTGTTCTTGTTGTGAGTTGTTTGTCGTGTGTGGGGTGGGAAAACACAAGTGGATTAATGAGGCTCCTGTTAAAACCTGTGTTAAACTGTGAAGCTGAAAATCCCTCACTTTTACACCAAACATCATCACCCATTGTCTTTTTTTTAATTAATGTTTTGAAGCTTCAAGTTTCTGGAATTTGCCCAACGCCATGTTGGTTTTTCGAATACCACAATAAACTATATTTGGAACAGAGGGTTTAATGTATCTATATTTTCCTCAAGGGGCAATTTATTGTACAGCCAGCAGTTACCACAAACAACAACAGTTAATACCATCACAAATATAAATGCAATTACAGCGAGTCATTTAAAAGGCTAATGGCTGCAGGGATAATTTGCTGTTTGAATTTGTTCGTGCTGTATCTTGGCATCTTCTGCATCTTGGGTGGAGATGATGGCTGATTTCAGACCTGCACTGAAGTCCAGACATGTTCCTGAATGTATCCAAAGGGGCTTTTCGGTGGGAACGCAAGTGTTTGCAAAAGTCACTCCAGATATTCTCGAGAACTTCTCCTGCTGGCTACCTGGTCAAATCTGTGGAGCCCATGTACGACCACAGCATCAGAAGTGTCCTGACTCTCTTTCTTGATATGGGAACAGTGACTCGACCGGTGCTTCTCAATCCTGGTCCTGAAGACCCACGTTTTAGATGTTTACAATCTGCTCCAATCGATGGGTCATTATCAGACTTCTGCAGAGCTTGGTGACAAGCTGACAATTTGAATCAGGTATGTTGGAGCAGGTAAACATCTAAAAGGATTGAGAAGCCCTGCTTTAGACATAACTCTCTGGATATTTTCTGGAACAGTTCATGTGGAACATCCGGCGTCAATCACACGATAGACACACCTTAACACCTCCTCTACTTTATGGGCGACTTGATGCTACAAAACGGACACTGTACTCCATCGAAGAAGACTTGAAACAAGCGATTGAAGACCATAAACTCCTCAGAGAAATGTTTAAGAATGTTCTTCATTATATATTTCCATAACTAGTGAAGTTCAAGAGGACACAGGTTTGAGACACTTCCATGTCATGCATTATTTATATACAGCCTGCGGTTTACAACTGGACTTCCATTCATTTGGACAGTCTAAACAAAGCATTACCCCTCAACTTAGCCATAACCCCTTATTGTATAACCCTAACTTTAACTGAACCACAATTCAAATATTAGCTCTAAACTGAGCCATTTCCTTAGAAATGAGGTTCTGCCTCATTTGCATTCAAGCTGCTGAACCCTTTTTACTCTCCACGTCTCAGCCATGACTCTACCAGCAGTGGATTTAAACACAGATTATGAATTGTAAGCAGTGCCAGTCAACACTTAGTGTCAGTAACAGTTCCACCAACATTGTCGTCCAAACAAAAGAAAAAGACCTGCTGCTGCTGCTGCTGCTGCTGCTGCTTTTTACCATCCCTGTCCCTCATTTGGAGTATTTTCTGTCCTTAAGGAACCAGCAGTGGTCGATCTAATTCTTGTTTGCAAGTGTATGTGAAGGGTCATGTGATATGGAGCGCAAATTTGAGAAATCGAAAAAACATTCAGTTGATTTCTGTTTGTATGTTTCATAAAATGATGTATTATCACATCAATAAAGATTATATCGCAGTGTGATGTCATGACGTGCATCACATGCAAACACAAACAGGTTTAGGTGTGAGTTTTGGCCACTTGACAAACTTTTACAACTCAAAACGTGCCTTCTCCTCCTTATGAGAATTAAATTGTCAGCCAATTGCAAGAAGATTTATGCTGAGGTAAAAGTGTGTGCCAACTTACTGTTTGACACACACACACACACAAACGCACACTCCCCTCGCTTTGCAAGCCCTAGACGATGAGCCATCTGATTAGAGCTCTTCTGTGGAGTCTGTGAACACACACACACACAATTTCGTGAAGCAGTCTGTCCCCACGGACACGCAAAGGCAGATCCATGCAGACACTCTGTTCTAACACTACACACACACACACATACACACACAGTGAGATACCAGGCTGCAGTCTCCAGTCTCTAAACCCTATCTGTTTTCATGCAGATAAGAAGTGTGTCTCATTGTTGGCAGACGATGGTGCCGTTATCGTCTTATCAGAGAGCCAGTCCAATCTGGAGGAGGCGGGGCTCCCGAATGTGTGTTTGGCAGTACTGGTGGAGTGGAGGGGTGGAGGGGTCTTTTTAGTGAAGTGGGGGGCTCTTTGTCATGCAACAGGTGCTGTTGTCACTCAATTAGTCCTGATGCTTGAGACCTCGGAAAGCAGAGCTGTGTGCACATCAGGCTGTTAAAGAACAAAACACAGCTGAGCGTGCAGACATCACTTAATCCTCGCGACGACTCGTCCAAAGCTGCTCGTCGTTAACAATGACCTGATGCTCCTTCATGCTCTGCCCGAAAAACCCTTCAACCATGTCAGCAGCTGATTCAGTGCAGCCTATTTTTAGGAGACACTGGCCTCATCCACACAGAAACAGAGCTTTCCCTGAAGGTTTTTTCCATAAACACCGTAAAGAAACTCCCCAATATCACCCTAAACCCCGACAGTACAGGCCTGTATGTGGTGCTGTCACAGAAATACACCAAAGAATCCGTGAAGTGTGGGCATTTTTATCAAAATAAAGCTATTCTTGAACAAGTATACATTACAATATACACTACCGTTCAAACGTTTTTTTTTTTTCCAAAATGAATAGAAAATAAAGTCAAGACATTAGAGATAATCATTTTTATTCAAAATAATCATTTTGCCCTTCAAAGAACCACCAAAACTGTTTTCAGCTGTGCTAACATCAATGCACAAGGGTTTTCAAGGGTTTTCTAATCATCCAATAGCCTTTTAACACAATTAGCAAACACAATGTACCATTAGAACACTGGAAATGGGCCTCTATACACCTATGTACATATTTTATTAAAAACAGATGTTTGCAGCTAGAATAGTCGTTTACCATTATCAATTGTGTGTGTAAGTGACTGCTAAATGACTCCAAACTTTACAAACGGTAGTGTATATACACAGTAACAGAGACAGAATGAACCAAGCCAGTGGGATTAAGGAAAGAAAATTGAAGTAAACATAAAGCACATAGACCAAACAACCTCCAAACACAAGAAAAAGAAGATGACAACAGATTGCAATGGCTAACGCAAGCAAACAAAAGAGGTTGGGTGTTTTAGCGTAAAAAAAATAAGAAAACAAGGCGATACAAAACTTCTGTAGATTCTCCTAAAACTCGTTCTCATGTGTATGAGCCGTGCGTCACAGACACCCATTCAGACCTGGTATAAACATCAATTAAGTCCAGGTCTGAATGCTCCCAATTTGTCCTGAATGCGTCCTCAGATCCGATCACAGGAACCACATTCTGAGGTGATTTCAGGACATAATTTGTCCACATTCCTGAGCTGCATGAATGCAATCTGCCCTCAGGATGGATTAGAGACCAGCAGCTCCTTATCTTACAGCACCTGACTGCTCGTTGTCTCACAGTGTTTTTTTTTTTACACTCATCAGTGTTTGTGCATTCATGTACTTGTCTTTTTGATTGTCACACTATAATGGTTCCTTTCTATTTTAAGTTACAGCAGTGTGAGTAGTGCTTTAAATCAATGGCGCACACACACACAAACTGGTGAGGACACATCATTGACCTAATGCATTCCCTTGACCAGGGGTGTCAAACTCATTTTCACTGAGGGCCACATCAGCATAATGGTTGCCCTCAAAGGGCCAGATGTAACTGTAAGACAGAATTAATGTAACTAAATGTAACTCACACTCAGAAAAGGACTTTGAAGCACAGGTGATTTCTTCAGCCACAATAAAGCTAGCTTTCACTTGGTTATGGCTTTTGTGAACACATTCTCCTGCGATCGCAGTTTGCCTCTTAATTCTTTGACAATTTGTTGTTTTTCTTGAAGGCTAACTTTGGTACACTTGGCTCCTTGTTTGGTGTCAAAATGCAGACGTAGATTGTACTCTTTGACGACCGACACCGCCTCATAACACAAAAGACGTACCAGTTTTTCTCCTTGAAGCACAGACATGTATTAGCCTTCCCATCTTTCTTGAAACTGCCTTCTTTCTGCATCAATCTTTCTCTTCCTGGACATTTTGGGATCATTTGTGGATATTTCAATCTCAATTGCATTCGTCACATGATCCATATACAATGATACACTGCAAACTAGTGGCAGCATAGACCTCGTAGGCCACATAAAATGATATGGCTGGTCACATCTGGCCCCCGGGCCTTGAGTTTGACACGTGGTCCAGCCCCTTACCCCAACCTTAACTGTCACAACCTTAACCATAACCCTAAAACCAGGCCTTAACCCTGAAAAAGCACAGACACAAGGTCAAAATGTCCTTACAAATATTGGTTTGTAAGTTTTTTTGGACCTCGCAAAGATATAAATACAAGTACGCGCACACATGCACACACAGGTTTGCGCTGCTATCCTTATAAGGACTGAGGATTGAAATGCGTCCGTTTGGACAGCCTAAACCACACATTATACCCTAAATTAAACCAAACACCATTTCATGTCAATCCCTAACCATAACCACATTTCAAATCTTAGCACTAGACTTCAACAGTTCCTCAGAAATGTCAGAAATGTTCTGCCTCATTGGGACCAGGTTTTGGTCTCTATGAGGACTACTGGTCCTCACACACTGAAATCTGTTCACGAGTGATCAGATCAACTAGGACGGGTGTCAATACCAGGTCTAAACGGGGGCCAGTGACCCTCTTCAAACCTACTATTCACTATTATCCACCGCTCTGTGTACAGGTGTGAACTCACCCGCTACATTCTGAATGCAAATCCGGTTACAAGAACCACATTCAGATTTGTTCTGGTACACATTGTGGCCACATTCTTTTACATGTGTGAACGCAAATATGTCCCCGGGACACACAAGCCACCATTTAGACCTGGTATTAACATCGGTCCTGAGAGATCGGATCACAAATGGCTGCCAACTACCAATTATTAGCGGGATTAGGGGGGAATTAGTCACAACTTGCAATTGTGTAGCGCAAACTAAGTGTTAGTATCAAGAAACAACAGTTGTGGAAAGTAAGAGCACAGATTTATGTTAGTGTCATGATAAAACCAAGGAATTGTGAAAATTCCTCACGTAGTTTCCTGGAGTTTTTAAACCAAACAAGTGTTGCTGTTCGCTAGAGATGCAACGGTACAGTTTCCCCACGGTTCAGTATGTATCACGGTTTTTGGGCCACAGTTTCGATATCTTAAAATAAAACTACTCAGACGAGCAAAGGCAATATTACATTGTAAAAATAATTAAAAAGACAGATATAATCACACAACAAACTTTATTTAAACAATAGTGCACTAAAAACCACACAATAAAACCACACAAATTAAAAATAAATAAAGTTTAGCGCTATCCAACAAAAATCAACACAATTTTAACGCACTCACAAAAACTACAAATACACCATGCTGCTCTAAGTGAAAGAGACAAGTGATGACGCTTGCTCTGGGTGGCGCTGTAGAGCGAGTGTCTGTCCAATATCCAACTTCAAACCAACTTCACTGCGCTGCATAACAGATGTTTGCACACCGTGGTTTGTTGTTGACATTAATTTTCTCATTCTCATCGTAGTCTACGCTGAATCCTAAATGATCTCACACAGCGGACTTAAACGAAGACGGTGCCGCTTCAAACTTCCTTTTTTCAGAGTCTCGTTCACTCGACCTGATTGACGCTGAAGGCGTCATGAGCAAAGGAGCTGAGTTTGCTCATGTCTCTGCTCCTTAGTGGATCCAATCACGCAGCATTGTGTATTTTAATACATTTTGACGGACTTAAACGTACCGAAATACTGTTGTTTGCCGTTGCATATTGAACCGAACAGGGTGTACCGAACGGTTCGGTAAAATACCGAATACCGTTGCATCCCGTGTTTATATTAATATCTATTTCTCTTTTTCCCTCCAGATAAAGACTCCAAAGAGAAGGAGGTGCCATCAGAGGCCTCACTGAAGGAAGAAGCAACAGGTGCAGAGGAGCCACTCAAGGACGGGAAAAAGGACAAGAAGGAGTCATCCAAGGAGAAGAAGGAGTCAAGGAAGGACTCGAGCAAAGAGCCCAAAGAAGAAGCAAAGAAGGAGTCCAAGAAGGAGTCATCATCATCATCTTCCAAGGAGAAAAAGGAGTCATCGAAGGACAAGAAGGACAAAGACAAGGAAGGGAAGGAGGCCAGCAAGGAAGCGGGGGACAAAAAAGTGTCTAAGAAGTCTTCGGTGAAAGTGAAAGAGAAGAAGAAGGAGGAGCCAGAGGTTGAGGACGGCTGACAGGACTGATGGGATTCAGTCACAGGAATAAACACAACACGTCCAAACATCACACACACACACACATTTATTTGTACATACAGAGTTCTCACACATGCTGGATAAATATGTGTATGTGTATATACAGTGCACATGTAAACAAGGCCACATACACACACACACACACACACACACACACACACACACACACACACACACACACATACACAGTCACATCAGCAGTCTAAATATACAGTTTTTTTGCATGTAAATACACTCAGTCAAGGGCACATTTGCAAAGCAGTTTCCTCTCAGACGCATATTTATATTGCCCAGTAATAACTGATCCACACACACACACACACACACACACACACTGCTGCTGCTATACTTCACCACATCCAGTAGTTTTGTGTGTGTGGGCATTGAGCGACTGTGGTCTGAGCCCAGGGAGAGCGAGGACCAAGGCAAAAATCCTCCTCCTCAGACATTCTGCTGACTCTCTTCTTCCTCCTTCCTCCTCCTCCTCCTCCTCGTCGTCTTCGTCGAGCCCTCAGCAGCAGTTGAACCCGCAGCCCTGCGCCTCTTCTAATCCCAGTCCGGCCCCAAACCACCTCCCCACCCACGCTCACTCCTGAATGTGATGTCAGCCCCGCCCTCTCGCCCCCTCGTGTGGCACCGGGCCTCACCAGATCCTCCCCGCCTCGCCGTCTAAGAATAAACGGCCGCGTCCAGCCGCCCGGGCTTCTTCCGGGTAAATCGAGGCCACATCCAGCAGCCACCTCCGCCGCCTCCCCCCTCTGACCTCCAACAGTCAGTTTCGTGTTGTTTTCTTGCAAAAATCTGGGACACTCAAGGACACGCAGCTGCTGATGGACACAAACTTGGTGCCGCGGGGTCAAATCTGAAAGTGTTTTTGTACGACGAAAAACCAACAGGGCGTTTCTGGAAAAAAAAGAAAGAGAAAAGCACGGTGGCACCGAGGAGCAGAGGAGGAGGCAGCAGCAGCGACAGTCAAACACCCGAGGCCTTTTCTGCTCATCTTCAAGAACAAGAAGTAGCCGACACTTGTGGCATCGTGTAACCAGCTTTGGAGGATTCTGTTTAAAATGCTACTGTTAGACGACCATTGCTAGTGTCACAAGAAGAGGAGGAAGAGGAGTCATGGACTGGACAACAAGTTTAAAAAAAACAAACAAAAAAAACATGTTTTCTTGCTCTTGGTGGTTTGTTTTCTCACAGGTTCACTGTGTTTGTTCAGGTTCTGAGGTGCGTGTTGAGGCGTCAACACCTACACTAACCCAGCACAGAGAGCTGGCTTCAAATGTCTGATTCACTCATTTAAAGACGTAGTTTCCAAGGTTTTTAAGAAGTGTGGGTGTAATAGATTTGTTTGAAGAGTCCGACGGGAGAATCAGCTGTAGCTGTAACTGTGCACTGTATTTTAAATATTTACTCTACACTATCAGACAACAGAAATGCTATCATTCACACTCGCTCCCTGTGAATTATCCGGGTGCTTTTCCCCAGTGTGTTCTCACATCGTCTCACTTGGTTCTAGTCTGGAAATTTGACTTCCGACAGTCTCACGTACAACCTGAAAGCCGCTAATGCAGTGTAAACTTTACGCCTGAAGCCAAAGAGGAAGTCAAAATATATTGACTATCCACCAGCGGGGCGATTCCACGGGGTTGAAGAAGTCAGTTTGAATGGAAGTCGATTAGGAACATTTGCCTTTTTCTCACTCGATTTATAACGTTGGCACAGTTTCCCTAAAGATTTAACGTCTCAGTCACGAGTTTCAGGTTGTGTTCAACGGAACATGACGTCACTTTTGTTAATGATGTTCTCATTGAGAAGAAAATAAAGCACTGGTATCACACACGAGTGGACACCAGTGTGTATGGCAGCTGGTTTCGTCCAATGGGAGCCGTCTAAAAATGTTCAAATTCTGCAATTCTGGAGGCTTCGGATTCTTATATGTGATGTCACAATGTGTTGCCACACACAAACACACACACACACACTGAAACAGACCTAACCCTTTAAGCCACCTTCCTGCCCTTTTCTTTCATTATGTTTTTGACATTTAGAAAAAATCATTAAGGAAAAGAGTCAAGATCTCTTATTAAAAGTAATAATAATAAACTATTTAAAAATGATGTATATCTCTTAAAGTCAGTTTTAGGGAAATAATAGTTTGGACTTAAAGTAAGGTTTAATTTAGCCCTGTTTCTCACTTTTTTGTGTGTTTTTAGTATGAAAAAACTAGAATAGGTTTTATACTGTTGCTGTATTAGTTGTTCAGATATGCCAGGCTCTTGTTTTTTTTAAAGTCTGCTTTTTTGTAGCCACAGTTCATTCCAAAAGGAAATTAGGAGTCCTTTGTGAGAATCAAAGCAAGGTCATTTATGAGATATTTAGTAATAAAAAGTTGTC
The DNA here is from genome assembly GCF_963457635.1 of Microchirus variegatus. NCBI lineage: Eukaryota > Metazoa > Chordata > Actinopteri > Pleuronectiformes > Soleidae > Microchirus > Microchirus variegatus. Next base: position 19,452,287 of record NC_139802.1, read on the forward strand.
TACTGTAAGAAACCAAAGCCCGCTGTGAGTCTGTCTGTTGTTCTGCTCGACTGGAAGGTCACGAGGTCATCAGGTAACACATTATTCTCTGATTATTGTCTAAAAACAAACAGGGAAATAACCTTTTCTTCCATATTTGTTTATTTCCCAGACGTCCTCTGCCTTCGTCCAAACGTCCAGGTTGATCGTCAATCTTCGCTCAAGCTGAAGCTGTAAGTACGTGAGAACTGCGATAAATGCCAGTCACTGCGAGTGAAATTGTGACTGAGTCTTGTGACTCTCGATTGTAATTCCGGTTTATTATAACCCGCGTTGTGTCATTTTGGGTTTGCCTCCATTCTCAAGCTATACACTCACACTGACACTGTCCTCCTCTTCCCAGATGAGTGTTTTTGCAGAAGGAACAAAAAATATATATATACTGTATTTGCACTATATATGAACACATGCTAATCAATGTGATAATGCTGAGAAATTAAAGAAACGTGAGCGGTTAAACATTTAGACAAAGCAAACTAAGTTTTTTATTATTTATTTAGAAGAAAATCAATTGACAGTTAAAGTCACCAAAAAAACTCAACTTTAAATAAGCGGCGGACGGCGCAAATATACGACCAACATCGCACGAGTTTATACGACCACAAAGGAGATCGTGATTATGTCCAAATGTGAAACTGTCATCATAAATGCAGCATTTTTTTTTTTATCTGTGATTATTAACTGTATTTCTGAAAAATAACCACATCTCACTTTTTCCCTGACGTTTTCTTTCCGTCAGCATATTTTGAGATAGACGGATGGATACGATATCACTTTTTTGTGTCCGATACCGATATCACAAACTCGAGTATCTACAGATACCGATATTATTCCGATGCAGTCCTTTATAGACCATTTATGAACGTATAAATGACTGAGTCATTACAAAGACACATAATCCAACTGTGTAACAAATATTGCTCTCCCAAAAAGAAGAAGAAATAAACGATGGAAGCCCATTTCCGCCAGAAGAAAAAAAAAACGTTAAATTGAAATTATGAGATAAAAAGTCGAAAGTCTTTCTGACGTTTAAAAGACAGAAAGGTATTCAAACATTTTTTTATCTCATAATTTAAACATTTTGTCTCATAATTTAAACCTTTTTTATCTCATAATTTTGACTTTCTAGCTCATAATTTCGACTTTTTATCTCATAATTTCAACTTTTTGTCTCATAATTTCAACTTTTTTATCTCATAATTTTTCATTTTTAATCTCATAATTTCGACTTTTTGTCTCATAATTTTGACTTTTTAATCTCATAATTTTGACTTTTTGTCTCATAATTTCGATTTACTTTGAGGATATTTTCATTATCAAGTTTTACCTCCTTTTTTTTGGACTGGCAGAAATGGGCTTCCATAATAAACGGCACCAAACACGACTCGGCTAAAATGGTTTTGCTGTTTTTTATAATTATTATACATTTTTATAGTCTGATGAGACTGATTAGTTTTGAGATAATAAAAGTGTAAGTGCAGGAGAAGACCGAGCCACATGAGCGTAGTTTTTGCCTTCCAGCCCTGAAGTGTCAAGCGTCGCAGGCCTTCGCCCATTGATCGACGACGTGCGATGCAGCTGGATCTCTGCTGATTGCCGTTCTTGCGATAACCTTAAATATAAAGGACTTAAAGTCCTGTTAAATCCCGGGTGTGTAGCAATGTTGCCTTTATTTACACAGTGTCAACCTTTTTAATGTCAACTCACAGGACCTTTAATGTTCCCAGAGTAGCAAAATCCCCAATTTCCAACTTTCCGTCACCTCTCAAATGAAGCATGATTCCTATGTTTCCACAGAGAATTGAGGACAAAGTGTAGAAAGCAGCCCTAACACTTGTCACGTGGGTGAAAAGGACTCACTCTGACAGCTTTTGAAGTGATTGTTTAGTTTTTTTCTCTGGAGAGAAGGTCTCCTGCAGATTGGATGAAGGCGCTGCAGCAGCAGCAGCAGCAGCAGCAGAGCCGCCGCTTGTTTCATTTGGCAGCGGCTGCGTTGTCTGTGTGTACATTTATTTAGGAGCGCCGCAGATAAAGTTTCACCGCCGCTGAGACGACTCGACGACTGTGTTTCTTAGGCACGCAAAATATTTTCATTTGACTCTTTGGGCTGATATGTGTTTTTAATCCCTCTGTCACTGTGTCTTTATTGTTTTCTCTCTACATCAAACTGACTCGCTCTCTCCACCTGTCACCCTCCTTCCTCCTTTTCTCTTCATCATTTCTCTCATTTGTTATCATTTTTTCCCCCGTCTGTCATTTCAAATCTCCATTTCCTCTTCCACTTGCACTCTTTTTCACCATTCTTTCGTCGACTCTTTTAACTTTCACCTTCTGCTTCCCGTCTCCCCCTCTTTTTCTCCTCTTTCCCACCACTCAATCCCTCCATCCATCAGCTCTTACCAAATTACCAGCCTTTTTTTGTTGTTTTCTTTTCTTTTTCCAGTTCTTTGTTGCCCCCTCGTCCACCCGCAAGGATCTTTTTTTTTTCCTTGACCTCCTTTGTCCTCACAGGGATCAAACTGGGTCCAACTTCACATCTCTGAACATTCAATATCTCCACAAACATAGATGTGTTTATTGTTTTGAGTATTTGCATGAAAAACAAACTTCTCTGTTACCAAAGCTACACAAACCGACATTTGTGTCTCAACAAAGAGAAAACTTTCTCTTGAAAACCAAAAGCCGACATGAAGCGATCGGAAAGCGGCGAAGCGTCTCTCAGAAGGTTTGCTGGTGTTCACGCCCTCGGCCATGTTGTCATTCCCAGACAATACACTTGTCAGAATCAGTTTACGACTCAGCATTTGTTTAATTTTCCCTCTGAAAAACGGCCGGATCATGTTTTCCTGAAACCTCTGGATGAGCTCTGTCGAGTCACACAAAAGTTGTGCTTTCTTGTACGCTACAAACGTTTAGCGGGAACATTGTTGGCCGGGCATTGGGTTCGAAAGATGTTGCATTGTGGGGGAAATGTTTGGTCAGTGGAGGCAAACTGGACGGTGATTTCACTTCACTTTGAGTTGTTTAAAGCTGTGTTTCTACAGCGTTTTGATCCTGTGGCTCTTTTACGCTCTGATGTGGAGCTCACGTTGCACTTTTACTCCAACAGGAGCCACCACAGTTCCCGTTCAAGCTCTAGCTTTATTTAGGTTTGCTTTTCACCAAATGCAGCACGTGTTCATACCAGTTAAGTCGATGTTGCTCCCCTGCACATTAACTTTTCATTAATCAGAGAACGAAAGAAAGAAAAACAAAAGAAAACACAAACATTGACAGTCAAAAAGCAGTTGTACATCACATTAGATAAGAGATTTTTTTTAAAAAAAGCAAGAAAATAAGCAGAGGAAATATGGTGAAAGAAAGATTACAGACGTATATTAGTGGCCTCGAAGGAGCTCAACGGCTAAATGTGTCCAAGCAGCAACATTTTCCGCTTGTTGCCGCTGTTAAGCTGAGTACTCCAGGTTAGACGTACACTACCGCTCAAAAGTTTGGGCTCACTTAGAAATGTCCTTTTTTTTTTCAATGAATATAACATTAAATAAATCAGAAATACCCTGTTTACATTGTTAATGTGGTAAACGACTATTCTAGCTGTGTTTGCTAATGGTGTTAGAAGGCTATTGGATGATTAGAAAACCCTTGTAAACCCTTGTGCAATGATGTTAGCACAGCTGAAAACAGTTTTGCTGGTTCTTTGACAAAAGGGCAAAAGGATTATTTTGAATAAAAATGATTTTCTCTAATGTCTTGACTATATTTTCTATTCATTTTGCAACTCTTCTGATTAATAAAAGTGTGACTTTTAATGGAAAACACAACAAAAATTGTATAGGTGACCCCAAGCTTTTGAACGGTAGTATAGTTTCCATTAATCCACCAGAGTTAATCCACAAAAATCACAAACGGAAATCACAAACACAAAACAAAAAATGCAAATCACAAAACAAACACAAGTATAGAAAGTATAAGAATAAAAACAATCCATCCATTATCTACTGCTTCATCTTCCACTGGAGGGTCGCGGGGTGACATAGGGCGATCGGCGCGGTCACACCCTGGACAGTTCACCAGTCCATCACAGGGCCACATATAGAGACACACAATCATTCACTCACACTCTCACACCTATGGTCAATTTACTACACCAACTACTACACCAACTGTGGGCCCCCTATAAAAACAATGTTCTAAAATATTTTACACACTTATGTGCTCAATCGATTTACGCACAGCCGTCACATCATGTCGTCGTGCACAATAGCAAAAGCTACAATGCCTAAAACGCAAAACTGTACCGGAGGAAACGTTGTGTTTACTTTCGGTTGGTTTGGAAAAACCTCGATTTCAGAGGCAGAGCTTTATTGACTGAAAGCAATCAGAAGTCCAAAGTGCTTTCAACCTTCTTCGGGTCCGGAATGGTTCTTCGACGTTTGCCGAAAACACCCCGAGGTTTGCCACTTAAATTTAAAACTACGTGTAAACAGGATGTAATGTTACTGCTGGTCTATTCTCACGGGATTAGGATTATCTGAGCTAATATTTCCAGATCTTTTGACAAGAAGTCAATGTAAAGGTCACTGTAATCTTTACTGACATCGTCCGGCACATTCAGACCAGACTAAAATCACTGAGAAGCTAAATCCTAATCCTGTCCAAAGAGGGTTTTAATCCAGGTCCATTGATGGCGTAGCGGTTCACAAGGACACCAAATTTACGCGGATTCTCTCTGGGAACCAACTTTTCAGGTTCTGAAGTGGTTTATTTTCAGTGTGCACACGCCCGCCGCTTACTCCTAATGTTTATTTTCCATATTTGATTTTATTTAGTCTGACTTCCTCCCGCTCACACGCCTTGCTGCAGTAAAGCAGATCTGATGTGAGGAACCGCCAAACGTGGCTGCACACACCCAGCAGTTAAAAAACATCAAACAACAATGCAAGACAATGAGCGTGTAATAAAAGCGGCGTTTGGGCTGAGACGCTGAGAAGCAGCCGACTCTGTGTGGGTTTTATTTTGGAGCGTATTTCTGTCTCTCGGGGTTTAAGGCGTAAACAAACTGGATTAGATAATTGCCGCATCCTTTTACTCGCTCTGCAGATTTGTAACGTCAGCATCGTTTCACCTCTGCCACGGAGAACTTAAGTGGCTCGGGTTTCTTTTTTTTTGTCCGAACAATACCGATCTCACGTTTTCGTCCCAGGGGAAAATGACCAGAAAATATATTTAGTCGCCGTAGTAACACAACTACATTATGTTTTCCTTGGACAAAGTGGAAAGAGAAGATGTACAATAGATCACGTCGTCTGCTTCTTTACCCCCTCTGTCCATAGCTTGGTCAATATTTTTGTCTGTGATGTGGACATTTACCATAAATGATGTGTTTGTCTAATTGTATTCACATTTATATATCAGTCCCTCTTTCAATCAGTTGTTTAATTGAAAAAATTTGATCATTTTGACTCAATTCTTTCATAGGTAAATGCTCTGCTACAGCCATGAATGTACATGTTAGTGTGTTTAAAAGTCTGATCTTCGTCGGACTAAGATTCAGTTTTCTTAATGTCATGACCATTCATAGTCCGATTACTCCATATGCGTAGTCGGACTGGAGTCAGACTTGCCTTTCTTCAGACAACAAAGCAACCACAAGAGCCACAAGCTTAACATGTACAGCAGGTGCAGAAGCACAGCACCATCAAAGGTCAACAGGACACTGATTCAATGCGCACTGGCTTATACAGAGATACAGCGCCACCTAAATCAGCAAGTAGTCCGATTGCCTGTCTTAGTCGGACTATTACGGCCTTAGCTCGATTAAATTAAGTAAGTAATGTGCATCGCTGCCAGAGATTAAGCAAAGAAATTAGCATCGTCACTCAGGTCTTGCATTTCCACTCATGCTAGCGAAAGCCAAACTTGATCAAAATAACCAGGACGTGGGAGTAAACGCTGATGACAAAATCTGTTTAAACCCCGTTTTTTTGACAATTGGAAATGAACTAAGTCCTGATCTTGATGTCTTTGAAAAACCCAGAGAAAACCTCCACACACACACACACGTCTGTAGAAGGAGAACCTCCTGCAGTTTGACGGTTCTTCATCTCATTTGCAGTTGAGTTGTAATGAGAGCTGAGCGCGAGCCCCTGAAAACCTCCACGAAAACCAATCCTTTTCTTTCCTCGTGAAGCGGGATTTTTTTTTTTCTCCTCAGATAACGAAACGCTGCTTCTGTTCGACCACAGATTAAGTGGTCGCCCGCCGTCTCTGTGAGCCGCTTGTAAAAGCAGGAGAGCGTGGAGTGTGACGGAGCCCAGACCTCACACACTTAATGCAGCAGCTCTCCGGTAGAAAAAAAGAAAGAAAGATTTTCAGCAATCAAACCTCCAGCTTTCCTCGTGTTTCCAGGGTGTTCATGTGGGAAAGTACAGAAAACAGCTTGTTAAAGAAACTCCATAAAACCGAAAATATCTGTTTACAGTATGTGCGTACAACAGATGTAAAATGCAAATGATGACATGACACAATTTGTGTTTTTTTTTTTACTGCACGGTTCCACTCCACCCTGATCCAGGATCTGAGGCATCACTGAGAATTGATGTGGTTCTACGTCTCTCATGTTACATCAGAGGTGTCACCAAAGAAACAGCTGATCAGAGAAGATTCAGCCTGCTTAGTGCGTCCTCCTCCTCTTCCCTCCAGGTCCCACACTGTTTCTCCATTACTGTCGTATATGTGAAGATCCACAATATCCATCCAACAGGACAGTGATGGACGTCCATGTCACTCTAAAACTCTACATTTTAGTATGAAAATGAAGTTATAGTGTTGTTTGGGTGTGAAGAGACAGCTCCTCCTCAGCCTCTCAGAGTCAGACCTGACGGCTGCAGGAGACTTTAACCTCAGGGCCACCGGGGCCTCGTCTCCCAGACGGCCAGGACACAGATATGAATAATTATTGACTTACATACTGTATGTAGCGCCACCTACTGGCAACAGGAAATGACCGTGAATGAAGCCCCCCCCCCCCCCAAAAAAAATACAGATTAATCAATCCAAAAATGTTCCTTAAATTCACACCACTGCACATACGTTTCATTGTGATGTGTACAATTACTTATTTCTTCTTTTTTTCCCCAATCTGTATTTATTCATCCTGTGAAATTTACAATTGCTCCTTCTTTTATTTAATAATCTTAAAATTGAGGCGAGCAACGGGGAAGGAGCAGTGTGTGTGTGTGTGTGTGTGTGTGTGTGTGTGTGTGTGTGTGTGTCCTTCAAGGACTCTGATGTGTGTGTGTGTGTGTGTGTGTGTGTGTGTGTGTGTGTGTGTGTGTGTGTGTGTGTGTGTGTGTGTGTGTCCTTCAAGGACTCTGATGTGTGTGTGTGTGTGTGCGTGCGTGTGTGTTCCTCTCACTGTTGCCACCTAGTGGCTAATATTATTGGAACCTCCACCTCATAACATGAACTCATGAAACAATCTTTCTCTAAACTTTAGAACACACACTTTATTTTTGTAAAGCTTTAACATTCCCATCCTTGTTTTCTATTTCACACACACAGTTTCAAACACACACACACACAACCAGGTTTCACACACACCTTGGGTGTCTGTCCCTGGCCGGTGTGTGTTTCCAGCAGCAAAGACAAAGATCGAGCAGCAGCTGACGCTCGGTTAAAAGCTGCTGGGTGGATCCAAATCATTTCTTTGAAGACTTGCTTTTCTTCCCTGTCTGAGCTTCTGACGAGCGTCACTTTAAATAGGCCAGACACACACACACACACACACACACACACACACACACACACACACACACACACATTTGTCAGATGAGACGTTAATGTCGACTCCAGGTTGCAGATTTATGGCCGTGTGGTGCTAAAAAGTCGTCAAGTGAGGAATGTATTTAATTCTAGGGAGAGGGAAGAGTCTTTGCATGAGACAAAGCTCGTCATTAAAGGCATCGTTTGTGGATTTTTAAGGTGACTGCTCTCTGTAAACCAACCTTTGCTGACAGTCAGCTCCACCAGAGCCTGTTGCCAAAAACAACGATTTTAGCTCATGACACGGAGGAGTTGTTGGTCGGCTCCTGCCTCCTTCACTATGTTTAAAAGTGTTATTTAGTGATGTTGGCGTTTGAAGTCCCTCACATTTATACGTGCTGATGGACGCAGCGGTGGACCAACAAATCCTGTGTCCTGTGAGATTTAAAATCAACGTTTTTTTTCAGCGGACTCTGGTGTGGGGGAGTGACAAGTCAGCAAAGTGACAAACGCCTCCGTTTCCTTTTGGAAAAGACTGTCTGACAGAAAGATAAAGCAGTGAAAATGTTTTTAGAACATCACAGAGATGACCTAACACAGGTTTAATCTGGTGTGTATTTTGTTGAATGGCTCAAATTGTGGCTCACAGTGGATCAAAATAAGATTTTTCTTTACAGAACACCTTGTCAGACTCACACCAGTCTCCCCCAGAGGCCCTGAACTCTGACCCCAGTAAGGGAACCATTGACCTTTGACCTTTTAGAGCCCCAAGTGAGTCCGGACCTGAACTTTGACAACACTTTGAGAGCAAGTGAGTTCAGGAAAAATGCTTTAATAATCACTTCTACATCAAAAGTCACCAAATGTGCATGTGGACACATGGACATTACGCTCATATATGATTAAAGACTCTTAACAAACCTCTACTTTTCTGGTTTCAGGCATTCGAACCATGATTTTGTGACTCAGCTGCAGAGATTCTGATGTCGGTGATAAGACTAAGCTCACACATGTGTTGGACTCGGGGTCGACGATGAGCTCAGGCAAGTCAAATATTATTAGGAACAACTATTTCAGTGTGGAGGGAAAAAAAACGTTTTTGTCTGAAGTTTGAAGCCTCTCCAGAATCAAAGCTTACGGCCTTTACATCTGTGTTTAAAGACAGAGAAAGATCACCTGTCGGTGGATAATTGTCGATTGACGATTTCACCCAAAAAAGACAACATCACTGCATAGCAGCAACTTTAAATGAACGTAGATAAAAAAAAAGAAACAAGCCCAGAACAGAAGTTCGCCCTTATCCTGAAACCTAACCACAATTTATACAACTCTAAACTGTTCTAAAGGGCTTAGGTCTCACATTTCAAACAGTTCAGAATAACAGATTCACCTCTGACCTTACAGTTGACCTGCATCCTCCTCTCAAATTAAAATGATAGAGACACGAAGCACACATGGTTTCCACATCTATTCTTCTAAGGACACTTGCATTTACCTCCATTTTTTTTTTTTTACCTTAACTTAACCACAATTCAAACTTTAGCCATACACTTAAACCAGTTCCAGATTCTGCCTGGTTAGGACCAGGTTTTGCTCTCCTTGGGGACTTCTGCTTCTGACAAGATCAGTGTTTATGACAGAAAACGTCCGAATAAGTATGGTAATAATCATGTGTTAATATTACACTTTACACACACACACGCACGCACACACACACATGTCCAGTAGCAGCAGACACATGGAGAGAGGTGATGATTTTTAAAAACTTCAATATGTGGAGGAGAAGAGGAGAGAGGGTGAACGGGAGGAGGAGGAGGAGGAGGCAGGACTCTGGCTGCGTGGTGCGCTCTGACACCAGAGAGAGAGAGCGAGAGAGAGAGAGAGAGAGAGAGTAGGAGAGAGAGAGAGCAGTCCACTCCTCCGTCCCTGACAGTCGCATCGAGCATCCATGTGCTAAACGGACCTTTGGATCCAGAGCGCAGATTGAGACGGGCTTCCTCGTGGATCAGCTGCTCTGACTCCTTCTCTCTGCAGGAAGATCACATTCTTGAGACTCTGCGGATCTTATAAATCAGCACGTGTGTGTGTGTGTGTGTGTGTATTTGATCACTTCGCACGCTTCGTTCTGGAGAGAAATCCACTTCCGAACCTCCTGCTTCCCCTCGCGGGAAAACCCTCACATCTGCGGGATAGTTCTTTTTTTAACCGCCGCAAACCTCCTTTAATGAATCCTCAGACTTGTGTTTTCTGTGCGCGACATGCGCAGCCGCCGCGTCTCCTGCGCGTCGGCGCGTCTTTCTCATTCTAATGTCGCTGTGAGCGTCACTTTGCATTTGAGCACAAACTGACAGACAAGAGTGGAAATAAAAGAAAGAAGTCGAGTTTGCGGGGAAGTCGCCGGACGTCTCACTTACCTCTGGATTGATTTTTTATTTATTTATTTGAATTCTTCAGAAACTCTTTGTTTTTGTTTGTTCAATTTCCTGGAACAAATCTGAGGATGTTGCTCCGCTGCTTGAAGTCTCCCTCCTGGTCCACCTGTAGGTTTTTCCTCTGGTTGTTGCTGGTGCTCCAAACGCCCCGGTCCTCCTCTCCGCTAATTACAGGTAAGATTAAAGGGATCACACGGCTTCGTAATAACACATCACAGCGCCCACCGTGCGTAAAATCTACCCAAACCCCCGGTTATTTAGTCTGCTGCTGCGTCTGCGCGCTCCTCCACTCTGTTTTTACGCAGAAATCAAAGTCACTTGAGTTTTTATGTCACGAGTGATGTGGTGGTCAAGTAAATGTCCAGGAAACCTGTGATTTTAACTCCATTTGACGCAAAATCGCTGAGCAACAAAAACAACCCATCTCTACTCTCCTTATTTTTTTTTTACTTATTTTAAAAAAAGAGATTTAATCCTGCTATATTTGGTGTTAAAAACGTCACCAAAGTTGAAACTGAGACGTTCACATCTAGTATACAGGGCCTGGATAATTAAATTACCCCAGCTCGTTGTTCAGTTTAACCCGGGTTATCCTCAGTGTGCCACCCCGCAGAGCTGCAGCGCACAGAGAACCCATTAAAAGCTGCGCCCTGGCACGCTTGTTATTTGCAGCACAGCTTGTTATTTGCAACAGAGCTTGTTATTTGCTAGACGCAGTTTTCTGCCTGACACAAATCACGACACGAGTCATTATCACACGAGTCATTTCTATCAAACTTTTTTTTTTGGGGGGGGGGGGGGTTCAAATTGAACGAGGATTTTGGGATTTTTTGGGAGGACTTTGGGATGAAAAGTCTGCTGCAAATTATAACCGAGCTTTGCTCAAATTGTTGTTTTTGTGTCTGCACGTTATAATTAACCCTCTTTTTGAGTTAAAACCCGGCTGTAAAGTGCGGATCACTTTCCTCCACCGGCTCTAATTTAACAGCCTCCCTCACTGTCTCAGCGGCCGCCTGCGCTTTTGACAGCCGCGTTGCATTATAGGATATCGTTTGTTTGCCCTGCGGCGACAAGAGAATAACAGAAGCGCAGTGAATGGAAGGTGGTGGAGGAGGAGGAGGAGGAGGAGGTTGTCGCGCGCACAGACGAGCGGAGCTCCGCCACCAGCTCCTCGGCCTCCACGCGCCTCATCACATGGACAAACAGCGCGAGGAGGTGACCTCACCTGACTCTTGTGCAGGAGGGCTCACTTATTTATTTACAGTCTTGTATAAAGTGATCATTGAAGAAATGTACAAGAAAATAACTAATTTGACTCAAGTCATTTTTATATGCATATATATAAAATGACTTCAACTTCTACCAAAGTCATTTTTTTGTACTTTTCCTCAAGGATCACTTTATACAAGACTGTAAATAAGTCACAGTTAAGTTAATATATATATATTACTTAAGTAAAAGTCTTAAAAGTATATGACATTTAAGCATCAAAAGTAATTTTCTGATACAAAAAAGTGAGGATTACTAAATGAGCCTTTCGACTGGAAGGTTGCGGGTTCAATTCCTGCATGAACGGTAAAATTGTAGTGTGAAGCAGCTTGTCAAGACCAGAAAAGCTCTGTGTAAATACAGACCATAATACCAACTCTGATTCTATTTGGTGGTAACGAGTGACAAAGACAGTTGGAGGAAATGCAGTGGTACGAGTACAAGTTGCTAGAAATATAAATAAAGTAAAGTAAAGTCGAGATGTGATGTGAATATTGTACCTAAGTATTACAAACACTGTTTATTTATTTATGGACTCAGAGCGTTTCCATAACAACAGTAGCTGCGCTCCACGTTAATTGAACCAACACAACGGAGAAAAATGTTTTCTGGAGCTGATTCAAAGCAGATGTTTGACTTTGTGCTGTGCAGGGTTTTTTTTTTCTTCTTCTTCTTTTTACTTCAATGTGGACAGACCTCCACGGGAGAAGAAACATCCCTGACTGTATCCACATCTGTTCTGTCCCCGACAAGAATCACTTCTGATTTGAAGGGTTTCCCTTCTCTTTGGCTGTTATCTTCCTCCCCCTTTTTTTTTTTCTAGCTGCAGTAAACACAGAGACGAGGATCAGATGGTCCTGGCTCTTGTGACCAGATGGGTCTGTGCAGTCTTAGCCGTGCATCTGTTTGACATGAAACAGTGTATGTATATGAGAGCAGAGCAGACTCACTGTGCGTCAGGTGATGAGGCTGCAGCCGCTCTGATCCCAGCAGATCAGATTCCTCCACCTGGCATCCCACGCCGGCGTATCATCTGTCTATTGTGGGCTGAAGGTCTTACAGTGAAACGGGGGCTGAATGTGTCAGAGCAGCAGGTGGAGCAGAGGGTACAGAGGTCGCGATGTAACCGCAGCATTGCTGTGCCGCCGCTCTGAAACCCATCACATGGCATGACTATCTCCTCCTGTGTCAGTTTGGGTTTAATGGCACTTCACTGATGAGGCCTTTTATAAACTTTGAATCGCACTTTTCATTTTTTAGGTGTAAATGTACTTTCTTAATAGCTTTTTTCAGGCTCTGGAGATTCTTCATAAATTCCCCTGTAATCTCCAAGTCTCTGCATAACATCCCACTGAGCTGATTATGAGAATGTGGCAGGAGAAACTCTGGATAATCCAGACACAATCTCCTGTCGTGTATGCCATATATATGACAGAACGTCAGGGCCCAGTTCTCCGAAACATAATCCGAAGTTTGTGTCTGTATATAGCAGCTCTGGTTATTCTCAAACGGACAGAAGTACTTTAACACTGCTTTATTTAAGCAGAAAATGACCTGTACTTGTGAGAAGGAAATGCCTTTTCGATTGTCACTGTACAAGTACAACGAAGGTGGATTAACTTTCTGTTTCATTGTCAGGCCACTTAATCTGGGAATAATTTGACTTTAAAGCTTTGGAATAATATGGAATAATGTTGGTCTGAAGCAGCAGTAAAGTACTTAAAATCAACTGTTGCTCTTACTGCAGTGACATGATTGTGATGGAGTTTTTCTGTACAACAGTAAAATATGTTAATGCACTATGTCGAGCACTAGGGCTGCAACGATCAGTCAATTATTAATTGGTTTCTTAATTAATCGCCAACAATTGTCAGTGTTTTCTTTGCTCCATGTGACAAACAAATCAGTGAAACTGAATCACTTTTGGTTTTTGGACAAAACAATGTGAGAACATCATCATTGACATTTCATGGATTAAGTAACTCGTCGATTATTGGTATTATAAGTAATGTATAATAAGTATAATAAGTAATGATTAACCGATGCAGACTCCATGATTTTGGACTGCCACAGAAATAAAGTAGTAGCTGGTGAAATGAGCACATTCACACAATCAGCCCTGGAGCCAATAAAAAACCTGCATTTGCAGGAGTTTTTGGACCAAAAATTGATTCCCATTGTAGAGAAAAGGCAGATGTTTGTTGGGATTAGTGGGTTTCTTATTATATTATTATTAAATAATCTGATTAATCAACTCATTGAGATTCAATAGTTGAATCAAATTGAGAATGATACTGGATACATGGATATGAGACAAGGTTGAGGAGCAGCAGAGGAGGGTGGTTTTGTCAGGCTGACCCAGCCCCCACAGCCCCCACAGCCCCCACACCCCACCACCACTTACAGCCCTGCCAGTTTAATTACACTTGAAGGCTGTAAATTTTACAGCAGTGGTGGAGTCGGCAGGGTTTTGTCTGCTCTGCCCGAATCCACAAGCTGGCTTTTCTTTTCTTTTTTTCCCCCTTTGCTGAAGTCAAAGAGACGCAGAGCGCAGACGTCTCCACAGGCTCCGCTGTTGTAAAGACTTCAGTCCTTTACAGCCCGGATTCAATCTGACTCAACCCTGTTCCCACTGGTCAAAAAACCCATCTAATCCCAGATTTTAATGTGCTTTTTCAACATCCACTCGTGGGTCATTGCATTTGCGTTTTTTTTAAAGATGCAACATATCAACTTATAGTAAGAAACGTGTTCATTTTGTTTAACACCTTGTTGACCTTCGCCAAGGAGGTTTGTCTGTCTGTCTGTTAGTGACCAACATAACTCGAAAAGTCACGGACGGATTTGGATGAAATTGTCCACAATGGGACCAGAAAGTGATTCCATTTTGATCTGTAGAAGCTATCACTATTTTTATCGCTATTTTGTGGGGGGCTGAGCTGCCTTGGTGGAGGTCTGCGCTCTCCGAGTGCTTTTCTAGTTTTAAAATGTATTTATTAATGACGTCATCCATACAAGGGATTAAAAGGGAGATTGAAATAGTAATATTATTATTATTATTATTATTACTATTATCACTGAGAGCTGCGGTGTGTCACAATTCAGGCCTTCCCGATAATTTTAGTGTGAAAGAGAGGCTCGAGTGAACGTGTGAATTTCAGCCTCTTCAAATGGTTGGAACAGTGGCTCCTTCTTTTCACACAGGTTAGTCATAAACAGCCTTATCTAAGCAAATTAAAGTCTGTCCCACACTAGGATAATTGGCCTCAAGCTTGGCCTGATATGAACAGATTATCTGGCCAAATGATCCTGCAGTGTGAGGGGGTTAACAGACACCATTTTAACGCCATCGGACACATCACAGTCGTCGATTTCGACTTAACTGGTGTTGTGCAATTTGGTTTAGAACAATAATTTGTACAGTCCATGCCATCTTCTCAGTCATGACTTCATCCACAGTTTTATTCTAGTTTCGCTGCACAAAACGTCAAATCACGCGAGTTTCCTGGAATCTTCTCCCTGAAATCAAGTGTGTGGTCCTGTGTCTTCACTGCATCGTCTATTCTGTAATTCCTTGCGATTCTCACGACGTTGAGTCTCATTTAAAGGTCGCTGAATACAATTTGTGAGCGATCAGGTGCAGCCACGTCATACATAACAGATGACCGAGGCTCAGTCCATATTGCCATGTTTTTACTGAGTTTATTTTCCTTCTGTTTTCGACTCTTTTTCTTTTAGGTATATTTGCAGAATTGACAGTTGTTCCCAATGCTGGAATAGTGACCTTTGCCCCTGTTCACCTGCTTAGTAATGTGATTAGTCACAATCTCCTGTCAGGAGCCAGAGTCAAGAGGAGGAGCTATAGTTCTCTCGTTCTCTCTCTCATATGTAACTTGATTAACATTACGCTGAAAGGTTATTATGTAATTATTGCTCAGTGTCCACAAATATATGCTGCTTACCCGTGAGCGTTAAGTGTCAAATTTCCCACGATGTGGTTTGTGAGTCACCAGCGTGACCGAAAACCAGAATGTCAGCAGGTCTAGGGTCAAATGTCACAGTGCAGTGATAACAGGCCGAGAAAATATCGATCACAAACACTGTCAGGCTTTGTGTTTTTCATAAAATTCACGCAAAATCAACTTCACAAACCCTGTGTGTCAAGAAACGCCACGAAAAGTAAACGTGCTGTTTTGTGCTCGGACATCGGAGCGATTCTTTCTCCTCGGAGAGATAAGATCACCCCGGAGGATGCGTTTGTTTGAAACAGGAAGTAGTTTGATGCTCAGCAGTGGGGCTTTACCTTCACCTCTGATGACCCCTGGGTCAACCTCTGCCTCACAACAATAAGTCCTCACTGGGGAGGAAGTTTTCATTTTCAGAGAGAGGCCAAACAAACGTGACACTTGAAGAGCCAGCAGAGCGTCGACGTGCACGGACCGTCGTCTCTGCCTGACATCTGTCTGCTCCTACCCATAAACCCTTGTGTTTGGGGTTGTTTCCTGTGCTCGGCTCGGGTTACGCTGGCGCTCGTAACGAGCGGACTGAGACGATGACGTGTTTAAGACCTTAGTTTAAGCGTCGCTGCGTTTACCTGGAAACACAAAGCGGAGGAGTTTAAATAACCCACTTAGAACACGTCGACCTTGGACGTAATCTTAAATTCAGAATTAATGGTTGATCACTATGGGTCGGTATCATAAGCTGATGTTGGCAATTATGTGTGTTTTATTCTACATTTATGTGAAGTATATACACTACCATTCAAAGGTTTGGGCTAACTTAGAAATTACCTTATTTTTAAGGAATAGCACTTTTTTCCAATGAATATAACATTAAATGAATCATAAATACTCTCTATACATTATTAATGTGGTAAACGACTATTCTAGCTGCAAACGTCTGGTTTTTAATGGAATATGTACATAGGTGTATAGAGGCCCATTTCCAGTGTTCTAATGGTACATTGTGTTTGCTAATGACGTTAGAAGACTATTGGATGACTAGAAAACCCTTGAAAACCCTTGTGCAATGATGTTAGCACAGCTGAAAACAGTTTTTCTGGTTCTTTGACAGAATGGCAACATTATTATTTTGAATATAAATCATTATTTCTAATCTTGTCAATGTCTTGATTATATTTTCTATTATGCAACTCTTTTGATGAATAAAAGTGTGACTTTTAATGGAAAACACAACAAAATTGTATAGGTGACCCCAAACTTTTGAACAGTCATGTGTATATATTTATTTCCTACCTGTAGCTGGTAATGTATACTCCTGCGTAAAGTGCTCTACGCAGGTTACGGAGACCCCTCTACGACAGCCTCTCCGGCGTCTAAGGCTGCACGAAAAAAAGTGTCCGTCACTTCGTCAAGGGACAACGGAGATGGCAAGGGCTGCGATTGGTCCTCAGGACAGGCTGAGATAACGCTACTCTGTGCCGGCCTCTGTGCGCAACGAGCGTCAACAGAGGCGGAGCTGATCACCGCGTCACTGCCAAACTATAAATACGTCATATCTTTATACACAAACCACAATGGGCAATTTCTCGCCTCAAATTATCTTAAAACTGTGTTCCAGGACACAGAAAAATATTTATTTGAGGCAAGAAACGGCCACTGTTTCAATGTTATTCAGCTGCAACAACAACAGTCTTTCTCTCTCGGACGCCATTGCTCACTGTAGCCAGGAGCACAACAACCTTGTGCAGCGACCCCTACTGATTGGACGGGAAATTGCTGTGCGTATCCGTCACCACGACGGAGAACTATGAAGGCTCGAGGGGTCTCCGTGGTTACGCAGTCGGATAACGCTTTACGCTACGCAGTCGAAGAAGTATACTGTGGCCTTTAGTCAGCTCAGTTTCTGCATTTTTACGGTTTTATGCTACATCCTGTGACAAAAGGGTGGATTGTTTTCCACTCCATTGCAAATGTTGAATTTTACTAAAAATGTCTTTGTCGCTTTCACTTGCTTTGTTGGTTCATGTCAGTTTATTCAACCGCCGTAAGGTCATCAATGACCCTGAAGGTCTTACTGTGTCTGTGTCTCACACCTTCTCCCTCGTCCCTCTCAGGCACTGAGGCCAGCTGTGATAACGAAGGAGAAGTTCTGCACATCCCCAACATCACCGACAACCCCTGCATCACCTGCGTCTGCCTGGTAAGGACAACCTCTCCACTGTCTTTACTCTGTGCTGTGACATTGAGTAGCTGCTGCTGCTGCAGGTTTTCCACTGAGACTAAAGATAGTGTAAAAACACTGATAGTGATATTTGCCGAGCTGATTAATTGGGCTTTGTGTGGCGTTTCTTATCAGTCCATTGTGAAAGAGTCCTCGCACATGGACAGGATTTACAGGAAATACACTGGTTTTGCCGGGGATTGTAGGTAGAATATGGATTCATGCTTAAAAGACATTTAATTAAAGAAATGAAAATGACTTTGACGTTTCAAAGTCCATTCAACACAGTCCAACTATAGACGACCTTAGGAGCCGATCAGAAATATGTCGCGATCACACGACACGTTTGCCAAAATGTTTAAACGAGTTCCAACATTTTGTCAGCTAATCAAATCAAACTAAAACCTAAGATTAGGAATTTCCTCATCTTTATTGTGATAAAGCTAAAAGCAAGAGCTTGTTAACATTAACTAACTAAATTATTAGACAAAAAGAATAATAATATGAGAGGAAATGGATAGAGAAACCAGGTTTTCTCACCTACTTGTGTTTGATAAATATATGGAGGAAGAAAATAACTTTTTATCTTGAATGCAGAAAAAAAATCACTGTTTACTTAATTGAATTGAACTTAACCTGTATTCTTATATTGCCAGTGGTGATTATGGTGAAGACATTAACTTAACTAAAAACTTAATAATAATTAATACAACTTCAAGAGTTGAATGTGACTTTTTACTGCTTTAAAAACAAACATTGTGAGGGAGAAAAGCGATGTGGCGATTGTCTGGTTTTAACAGACGTGCCTGTCGTCACTTTGTCTTGGCTCTGCCCGGTTGTTAAAATCAAACCCACAAAATGTTAAGAGGACGACTCTTTCCTGGAACATGTGCTCTTTGACCTCTGAACCCCCCCCACACACACACACACACACTGTAGAGGTCTTTGTTTTTTAGGGATGAGGCTTTTCTGTGTCACTGCTTTGACATGGAACCATAAGAGCGGGGTTTGGTTTGTAAACAACCAGGAAATGCAGAGGTGTGGTCTGGAGCTGTGTGTGTGTGTGTGTGCGTGCGTGTGTGTGCGTGTGTGTACTTCTTTTTCTGACATAAACACTGAATGTTACACATAATGTAACTCCAAATGTCTTGTTTCCGATTGGCTCACACGTTGTAACTGTATGTTAGGACGCACAGACAGTAATCACGTAACCATGCTATGCTAATTAATGTTCATCTGTTACGTCTTTCGTTCGAACAAACTTCACAGAAAGTCTGCGATTTTTTTACTCCTCAGTCTTTTTCCTCTTGCGTCAACTTCCTTTTTTTGTTTCAGTTTTTTTTGTCTTTACTTCCACACAAAGTGGCGTTTGCTCGCTAAAGAGTGAAAGAAACGAGAGACGAGCGGATGAAGGAATGTCACCGCACTGTGTCCCCTTGTCCCGTGCGTGGACACCATGTATGTGCACCATTCATGTTCATGACAGCTCTCTGGGTCCGCAGCGTTTGATTGGCCTTTTAAAAATCCTCCACTGGCTCCCGATTGGCTGCTGCTGCGAGGCTGAACTCGACTCAGTCGCCCTCTGTGTTATCAGGCAGACATCAGCTAAAGCCCTGCTGAATGCTATCAGTCATCAGCAGGCAATGGTCGGCCTTTCATCTCTACTTTAACCCCCTTACACATGCACACACACACACACACTCATGCTAATAAACTTACATACATTAAGGGCCGGGTCTTTATTGAATTTGGCCTTTGTTTATCGCCTCAGAACTTTTTGTCTTTAGTTAAAAGGATAAACTCAGCCACATGGAATGTTTGGACTTCAGTCAACAAATAATGACCGAATGTCACAATCTAAATATAGATTTTGCCCATTTACTTGTTTCAATATGAGAAAGTTCACTCTAATAGTTGACAACAATAGAGTAAATTCTGATTTGTAATACGAATGTCCACGTTGTTGGAGAAGCGTCTTAAAGTTTGTCAGGTCAGCGTTATCAGGTGATTAGTCAACAAGTGTGTATTATTTATATCTCCTGCAGCATTTAGCCTCATTTTTCTCTGCTATTTGAATTAGTTGCAGTCACTCTCTGGGGTTTTTCATTCACATGTGACAGTGGGACATCACAAACGCAGGAAAATCAACAATTGGAGTGTGACTTCCCAGTGAACGTCTTCTTACAACGTAAGCAGAACTTCTTATGACAGCAGCTCAGTGGTAGAGCGAGTTGTCTTTCAGCTATAAGGTTGTGGGTTTGATTCCCGGCTCCTATAGTCTACAGAGACAAGACAATTACCCCAAAATTGCTCCTGGGTTTATAGGGTTAACACTAACAGAACTACAGAAATATGCTGTATGAACGTGTGAGTGAATGAGTGAACTCTTTCTGGCTGCACCATTTCTCATCAATCGGATCATCTAAGTCCATGGTTCTCAAACTGTGAAACCGTGTACCATCAGTGGTACGCAAGCTTCCTCTGGTGGTACTTAATAATAATGAATTAAATAATGTGTATTTGTGTGAAGTATTATGTGAAGAAGAGGAGGATGATGAGAGAGGAAAATGATATTATTGGGAATAGATCTGCCTCCTGTGAAAACTTTGTCGCTGACTTTGTTCGACCTCTTTAAAACACTGTATTTTAGACGTTGGTGATAATGGTGTTAACACAAACAAACACGAGAAGTACTAGAAAGGGATATAGAATAAGCAGTAGACAAATATAGGGAATAAAAATGCAATTTAACCACAGAAATTGAATAAGCAATACTGTAAGAAAATGTTTGAAAATATGAAATGAAACAGTGATATTGGAGAAGACTATTAATAACCACTGCTTGAAGTCATCAATTGACAGTGAGACCGAATTAAAAGATACAATATTGTAGTGGTGGGGGTAAAAATCATCCACAATTCTGAATCGATTCATAACCTTCAAAAATAATTTTTTCTTTAAGTTAGCTAGCCTAAGCTTTTATTTATGCAAGTAATTTTTTCGTACAGTCAGTAAGTTTCTATTTATCTTCTTTTGTCTTAAGTTTGCCTTTGTTTGATTACATCATTGGAATCTGTTTATTAAATCACTTATACTATTGTTTTGATGCCATACTTTGCCTTAACACACTATGCATTCTATCAATTTTTGAATCGTTTGAATGGAGAATCGTATGAATCGAGAACCAATTTTGAATCGAATCGTGAGACACTCAAAGATTCACATCCCTACAATATTGTAACCATCATAAAATCATGAGTGACAAGGAGGTGAAAAACCCACAGGACTGACCTGCCACGAGCATCAGGGAATGCTGTTAATCACCGTTTTAGTTTTTAGTGTGAAAGTGGCTATGTTCTCAAATAATACATTTCCCGAGACTCTTGTGACGCCATGCTGTCTTTATGGGGGGTGGGGAGCCATGGAGGCACCAGTGTCACTCATACATGGAGGCTTGATGGGGGGTTGATGGGGGGTTGGCTCCTCAGTCGGTCCAGAGTACCTGCTAATGGCTCTGTGGATAGAGACGCGCACACAGAGGAGCCATTGTGTGTGTCCGGGTGAAGCCGGGCGCTGTAATGGGTCAGGAGTGGATGTGGCTGACAGACTGACTGACAGGCGGGGTCGCCATGACGATCCGTTATCTCGGAGGGTCTCGGCCCATCTCCGCCACGCTCTTCATCATCCTCATCTATCTGTCTGTCCATCTCTGTGTCTTTTTCCACTCTGTCATCGGCTCTTCCTCCCGTCACTCGCCCTCACACTGGCTCCTCTTTTTGTCTCGTCTGGAGATAAAGCCCTCGACTCGTGCCCGAATCCGCTATAGGGCGATGGTTTTGTCAGAGGACGTCTTGTTTTACTTCAGCTCATCATTGTGGACCGCGTATGAAAATAGTAATGTTTAATGACAGGCAAATGTCTCACCTGAAGTGTGGCGTTGTGTTATAGAGACACAAGTGAAACAGGTTTTATTGCACCCATACAATACCAGCATGTCAAACCAAAACAACTGATGGTTTTCTCATCAATATCAAACCACAACTCGTAAACTGCTAAAGTGGCAGCACAGGAAATACCGTATCTGACCCAGGACGTATACTTTAATACAATAAATACATGTTGCATTAGAAGAAAGAGTAGTTCATAATGAAATGGTATCTCGTGTGGTAATCCATTAAGTTTTAAATCTATAATCTAGCGACTACTGGACTGAAGCTTCACTTAAAATGTACAAAGCAAATTAATTCGTAATATCTGAAAGAAAAGCATCGTTTTTCTGCAAATTGTTTAGCCATAGTTGCGATTGTGTGTGTGTGTGTAATCAGTGCAGACAGACAAACAGACATGTAACTTTGGAAAAGTTAAAAACCGCCTCTCTGCTGCTGCAGCCTCAGTCCTTACTCACTTTGTCTATCGCTGCGTTCGAGTGGAACTGGTGAGTGCCTAATTGCGGCGTGTGAAGCCGTGTACGGGTCGTAAATCTGACAGAAGTGTTCCGATAGGCTCGTCTCGTAAACGCGGTAAACAACTCCGTTTCAATTTATGTCCAGATTCCAGCGGTTCGGTCGGCACCTGCCAGACCAAATAAACACAGGCTTTATAATAACACATTACATTTGTTTTCTGACCTCTTGTGAAGTCAAATGCTGCAAACTGGATGTTGAAAACTAGAGACTTTACCTTGGTATAAAACACAACAAAAAAAGCAGATGGAAACAGTAGAATATAAATGATGTTAAAGATATTTTCTTGTAGCTAATAAATATGCAAAAATCTGGAGCTATCCCATTTCTCCAAATCAAAAAAACCTAAAAAGTAAACATCTAATAAATGTAGTTAAATGTGTTGTTCTTTCATAAAGACTCTCCTGGCTCTGTGGCCACTAGGGATGCAATGAGTATTTTGTTAATCGATTGCTAAATGAATCATCTATTTTGATAGTGTGAATTGGTCTGAGTGTTTTTTATATGATAAAACAAGCGTTCTCATTTTTCAGCTTCTTAAATGTGAATATTTTCTGGTTTATTTGCTCCATTTGGCAAAGGAATCAATAAAACTGAATATTTGTGGTATTCGATACTGAAATAAGTCATTAAGTTTGATATTTATATATTTATATACACTAGGAGGAAACAGTAACAGAGACAACTGTGGCAGGTCAGCGTTATCAGGTGATTAGTCGACAAGCCCCGCCTCCCCCTGTATCGATCAGCTACTGTTTGAGTTGAGACTCTGTCAGGAAACGACCTTTACCTTTCTCGAAGATCAATCACTGACACGCACACACACACACACACACATACGCCGTATCTCTTTTCAGAAATATGTGGTTGCTCAACAAGTCGCCCGTGGTGACGCTTGACCTTTGAACTCTCTCGAACCTGCTGTTTTCTTGTTGTGTCGTACACTGAGGAACGAGGATTTCCTCATCCCGCACTTTGACTCATTAAGTCAAAGCAGGGTTATCTGAATTTTTATCTGAGAACAACATCATTTTAAAGTACTCAATAAATCGAGAAAATAAAACAACAGATTAACCAATTAGGAATATAAACGGTAATTGTAGCTCTGAGAGCAAGTAATCTTAGACAGGACTCTTTGCAGCTCCTCCAGACTCTGGCTACATCCAAATATTTTATTCCCCATAAGATCATTTGCTCTCTCATCATCCTCCTCTTCCTCATACATACTTCACACACTGGTGTATTGAGATTAGTTTAAGTTGGAGCGAGAGATAAAGTGACTCTGTACATGTACCACAGTTTGAGAACCACGGTCACCGACGGCGTTTTTCACTCTGCTCGTCTCGTCCCTAAGCTACCGTGGCTCCTGTTCTCCAGCAGGGGGTCGTGACCTGTTTGTTCTGGAGGAAGGGTGAAAGGTTGAAGGTCATGGTGGTGACGGGGGGTTAAGGTGTGTGTATGTGTGTGTGGGGGGGGGGACTTTCAAGAAGGCCTGGAGTCCAAGGGCTTAAGTGGGGCCTTCAAGTTTTAGAGCTCCTCTCCTGCGCTGACAGACCCCGACTGATCTCTCCATCCTTCACCATGACAGAAAGTATGAGGGGGAGGGGCTTAGGCCAGACAGAGGCTTTGATTTTTAATGAAACATCTTAAAAAGTAGAGGAATGACTGATGAGCACTGAGAGAGCGACGCTAAAAACAGCAAGTGTCCAGGAGAACTCGTTAGATCTGAACTGGAACTGAAAAAATGAAAGAAAAGAAGAGAAGTGGACAAAGATGGAGCAAGAGAAAGTGATGGATGAGGAAGGAAGGACAGTGATGGTGAGGAGGAAGAGGAATTTTAAAAAAGACTGGTGAGGAGAAGAGGGGAACACTGTCGCCTCCTAGTGGTGAGCAGCCTCACTGTCACAGAACGGAGGGGCCTGCAAAGTCATATTTTTTAGAACCTTTTTCCACATTGTGATGAAAACTGAGCTCAGCGTTTTATTCAGCTGAAGAAGAAAACATGAATGTGAATGTAAAAACATCACTTCACCAACAAATATAGTCAATAATAAAATGATGGAATAAGTTACAAAAAAATGCAGAAAAGTTAATTATTTACTTCACAAAAGCTTTTACTTCATAAATGTCTTCTTAAAATCTCTATAAGAAGACATTTATATAATTGCTTATGTTCTTTTCAGCTTCATGAAAACATTTGCAAAGGTTTATTGACCCAGAAACATAAAAAAACAAGACAATTAGTTTTATTAGCTGCACTCTCTCTGATTAATTCAACATTTCGTACATCATTATTAGCTGCAAAATGTTAATATCTTGGGTTTAATGTTGAAAGATATGTTTTTATTTATATATAAAAGAGATTGTTCAATGTGCTTTACAGAAATAGAGAGAACCTTCACAGACAAAGCAACACATGGACGTGCAAGGCACTGAGAATATTTGTTTGAATGTAGAATATCTTAAACGTTTAAACGTAGACATTGATAATTATTGTATATATTTACATGGTTATGCAGTGCAATTTCAAACACTGTTTTCCCACCAAATTCTTATTAAAATGTATCACACAGTGTAATGTTTATATATTATGTAGTCATTTGTAAACAACAACACAAAAAACATCATCTCACACACTTTCCCTTTCTCCCTTTCTGTGTGTGTGTGTGTGTGTGTGTGTGTGTGTGTGTGTTCAGGGGTTGGGGGGTGGGGGGGTGTCGTCACCCTCGGCGACAGACAGCCGTCCAGTCGTCCAGTCTTGGTGCCGCACTGGTATGTTGAGTGTTTATAAGGCGTGGTGACCCATTATGACCTTTGACCCCCTGTGAAGGGGGAGGGGGGGGGGGGGGGTCACATGTACTAACAACATTTTGTGCTAATGGATAACATGAGGGAGAGAGAGAGAGGGACATGACCTTGGAAACCTAGAGGCCAACCTCTAGGTCATTAAAGTCTCATTCCAGCATTTAAAAGAAAAACTGTTGTCTGGTGTCAGTTTGCACGACAAACTGCTGCTGGGTTTTTCTCTGTTTTGTTTAGTTTCTTGTATTTTTCTACCTGGTTTCTCCCTCCGTTTCTGTGAGTTGCAGTAAACAAAACAACAAAACAATGTGCCGAGTTGATCTAGGAAGGTAAAATGTCAACAAACTGCCTTTGAAACCCACGATTGCAGTACACGCAAAAAAAGGATTAACATGCATCAAAATAACAATAACATCCCAAAAAATAGAAGGCATTTATGTTTAAAAGATAGATTTTTTTTAAGGAATTAAGGGAAAAGAGAGGGGGGGGAAGTGCACACACACACACACACACATCACAGTTTCCAGATCACAGACTGACGTGGCAGGTTTTGACAAACTTAGAGCTACAATGACAAAAAGATTTAGATGTGATGTTTTTCCATAAACTCAAGGGGACAACACAAGACAAGATTTAGGAAATGTATGGGATATGTGTGCGTGCGTGCGTGCGTGCATGCGTGTGTGTGTGTGTGTGTGTGTGTGTGTGTGTGTGTGTGTGTGTGTGTGTGTGTGTGCGTGTGTGTGCAGCTTCTTCCTGCTCTCTGCTCTGTATTTGACCACAGTGGCACCTCTGTGGTTTGGTTTTATCTGCGCTCAGAGCTGAGATGAGCAGTCCTGTCTGTGGTCACATCCTCCTGTGGGTTTTCGGTAAAAACCCACAAGGGAAGAAGAGATGCAGGATCTAATCTGGTCGGACATAGTGAGACAGAGGCAGATGTACTGTAGCTCTCTCTCACACACACACACACATTATTCCTGTATTGCAAGATCAACTTTTCTAGAATATCAATGCTTGTTCACATGAAAGTTCCTTTTTATTTCCTCCCTCTTGCTTATTTTACATCCTCTGACTCGTCTTTCCCTCTCCTCCTCCCTCCTCCTGTCATGACATCATCTGTCCTCAGTGTGGTTGGGGTTTTAGCTGGAGCACTGCTGCTATATTAAAGTGCCCCGATTTATTTTCGCCTGCCTTTGATCCGTCCTCGTTAGAGCCGCCCCGCCGCTGGGCCGCGGGGGCCACGGGACCCGCCAACCTCCACTTTGTAATCCCTCGCAGTGTGTAAAATAAAACACACAGCATGTGGATAAAATCACCAATAAAAGCTGGGTGTGAAAGTCGAGCGGATTAAACGAGTGCAGATCGGGAACCGGTCCCATGCTGCAGTTGGTGGCGATGACGGATACGGCGGTGCTCTGTTTGTGGAGGTGACAGAGGGTGAGGTGCTGTGGAAGTTTACGGCGAACCTGTGCACTGAGTCACCTTTGGTTTAGAAAGTATAATGAGTCCAGAAAAAACATGTGATGGATCAGATTAAGGTGACATTTACATTTAGAACATAAAGCTGCTGATAAAGTTTTTGGATTCCTTTTTAGTTGAGGTTTCTTCTTGGTTGGATGACTGATTGTTTGGTTGGCTTGTGATTGGTGGCTGATTGGTCTCTTAAATGGTTGGTCGGCTTACTGGCTTGTGATTGGTTGGTTGGGTGTTGAGTGAGTGGTCTCTTAAATGGTTGGTTGGTTAGTTGGTTGGATGGTTGGTTTGATAGTTGTGACGTTGTCTTGTGTTCGGTTGTCTAGCTTGTGGTTGGTTGTCTTGTGATTGGATGGTTGTTGGTTTGCTGGGTTCTGGTAGGTTGGTTCGTTGGTTGAAAGGCTTGTGCTTGGTTTGCTTGTGATTATTTGGTCAGTTGGTTGGTTGGTTGGTTGGTTTGCTTGTGATTCTTTGGTCGGTTGGCTGGTTGGAAGGCCTGTGCTTGGTTTACTTGTAATTCTTTGATCGTTCGGTCGGTCAGTCAGTCACTCAGTTGGTTGTAAGGCTTGTCCTTGGTTTGCTTGAGATTATTTGGTTGGTCGGTCGATTGGTTGGTTTGTGATGGTTTGCGTTGGTTGGTTAGTATATTATTTGGTTGGAAGGCCTGTGCTTGGTTTTCTTGAGATTATTTGGTTGCTTGATTGGTCGGTTGGTTGGCTTGTGATGGTTTGCTTATTGTGATTCTTTGGTCCAGTTGGTTGGTTGTTTGGTTGGTCGGTCGGCTGGTCAGTCACTCAGTTGGTTGTGTTATTTATCCTCAAGGTGAATATCATCAGCAATAACATACGCCACACAAACTCATAACACTAACAGACACCAGACGGATACAACGTTTACTTTATATCACACTATATTATTTTTAGACTGGAAATGGAAATGGAAAAACAGTGCTTGAGAAACTGAACGAGCCGTGAATTTTACAAACTACAAACATGTGTTGTGTGTTTTCTCACAATCAAAAAAAGTCAGTGTCACCAACACACTGTATCTTATAAATGTGTTTCTACATGTTAAATGCTACAGTGCATGTATAACCAGCAATGAAGACACAGATCAAACATTTTCTTCCTTTGGGAATTTTTTTTCTTCTGCAGAGCAAAACATTATTTAAAAAGTTTCACCTCGCAAATGTATGTTTTGATAGACACAATAAATAAAATAACCCTAATATGAATGTTACAGCTGGAAATGATTTCCTGAGGCCCAAATATCCCTAGTTCACTCATAAACCTTTCCCCCTGTTAATCCCGTGATGATTTCTAAAGTTTGTGGTGGATAAATTACAACTTTTCTTCCATAAAGTATTTAAAGTTTTTTTGTTTTTTTTCGAAGTGAAATAATTTTTCTTACTGATCCAGTCAAACCTCTCATGTTCTCTCCCTTCTCTGCTGCAGGAAGGAAAGGCCGACTGTAAACAGGAGAAGTGTCCACTTGTCTCTGAAGACTGTGCTCTGGTGGTGAAGCAGACTGGAGCTTGCTGCGAGAGGTGTAAAGGTGAGACGAGCACTTGTACAACAATATACAGTTACTACACACACACACTGCTGTGCTGCTGTTCTTGGCTTCCATTCATTTGGTCAGCCTAAACAAAGTCTTATCCCTAACCAGTTAATTACTAACCCTAACTGCAAGTCAAACCTTTGCCCTAAACCAGGTCTTAAACTTGAAAACCCCCTTTAAAATTGTGGAGCCTGGACAAAATGTCCCCGAAAGATTGAAATGTCCTCACAAAGCTAGGTTTGTAATGCATAATGCATTCCCTAGCCCCTTATAACAAACCTTTAAGCTCACATAGAGTGGTCCTGTTACACATATATGCAATAACCATCACAAATATATATGAATACTTAACCCTAACATAAACCTAATTGTAATCCTAACCCTAAACCAGGCCTGAAAACGCCCTTTAAAGTTGTGAGGACCATTCGAAATGTCCTCAGTGTCCCAAAGTATCCTCGATAACTATGATTTATATGTTTTTTCATATAGTTCACGAAGATTACATATGTGCACACTAGGGATACAACGGTATTCTGTATTTTACGGAACCGTTCGATACACCCTGTTTGGTTCAATACACAACGGCAAACGTCAAAATGTATTAAAATACACAATGCCGCATGATTAGATCCACACTGCTCTGCTCATGCCGCCTTCAGTGGCAATCAGCACGAGTGAACGAGACTCTGAAAAAAGGGAGTTTGAAGCGCCACCGTTTTATGTCCGCTGTGTGAGATCATTTAGGATTCAGCGTATGAGAATGAGAAAATGAATGTCAACAAACAAACCACGGTGTGCAAACATCTGTTATGCAGCGCAGTGAAGTTGGTTTGAAGTTGGATATTGGACAGACACTCGCTCTACAGCGCCACCCAGAGCAAGCGTCATCACCGCCTCTTTCACTTAGAGCAGCATGGTGTATTTGTAGTTGTAGATTCTGAGAGTGCGTTAACATGTTGTTTATTTTTGTTGGATATCACTAAACTTTATTTATTTTTAATTTGTGTGGTTTTATGTTTGCTGTATTTGATCTGATAGTGCACTATTGTTTAAATAAAGTTAGTTGTGTGATTATATCTGTGCTTTTAATTATTTTTACAATGTAATAATGCCTTTGCACGTCGTGAGTAGTTTTATATTAAGATATCGAAACCGTACTGATACTGTGGCCCAAAAACGTGATACATACCGAACCGTGGAGAAACTGTACCGTTGCATCCCTAGTGCACACACACACACACACACACACACACGCACGCACACACCCACACACACACACACACGTCAAAGTCGGGCCTGTGTTTGTTTATTAGGCTCTGCTATAATAATATTGGAAGGTAAACTGGGAAATCACATACACACACACACCCTCAAAAAGCACTTTACATACTGTAACTGAACAGGGAGGCTATAATATGACCTGTGGGGATAAAGCTCTATTATTTACTTCACATAAAGACATTTGCTCTGTGCACACACACACACAGACCCCCCCCCCCCACACACACACACACACACACACAGCTGCAGTGTGAGGAGACAGTGGGGGAGGGAGTGTGTCATTTACAGTTGCTGTAAATTCATATTTGCTTTTATGAGCCTGTGACACACCACAGCGTGATGCACGTGAAATAAACATTTGTATGTGTTTATCATGTTTAACATTTAAACATTTAAAATGTTAAACGCTGAAAACGATTTATTTGACAAGCAGCATTTATTGGTGTCTCAGCTGATCTCAGTCTAAACTTACAGTATAAAAACATCATCATACAAAATAAGCATCTGGTATTCTGTCAAGCCTGAGCCATCGTTTGAAGTTTTGCCGTTCACGTAAAGTATGACGAGCGCTTTGGGAAAAGCTCTGGATCGGATGCCTTTAAAAAAGCAGAAGATGATCCAGGTGTTGGGGGTTGGGGGATCCAGGAGGAGGCAGCGTATACTCGTCCTGTTGTCAGACTTTCTCCTGCTGTGTTGTAACATGGAATTATTTGGACATTATCTAGACATTTGGCGGGAGAATCACAGGAGAATGTGAACATTTTGGCGCTTTTCCACGGCACAGTTCTAGGGCGACTTGGCACGGCACGGCTAAACTGTACGGGGTTTATTTTATTATTCAATTAGTGATAGTACCTGTTACCTGGTGCATTTTCGTGGTACCTGCTCTGCTGAGGTTCCGAGCGAGCTGAGCCGATACTAAAATGTGGTGTCAACAGACTGTCGGAGTCCGGAGCACGACGTCCGACGCAAGAATCAAACCGAACAATGCTCATGTGTAGATCAGTAAAAAGGACATTCAAATCCTGAAAACATCTCCAACTTTTACCAAAAAGTATCTAAAATCTCAATATTTAACAAAGGAGTCTGGTGTAGCCGAATCACAACCTGTTCCGCCGTATTTCAGTTCAGTGTCATGTATAAAACAACTTCACGAGGTACTACAGTAATGTAAATTCAACGTGCCTGATACCAAACTGAGTAGAGTAGAGTAGAGCGATTTGAGTGATTGATCCTCTGAACTGAGCCGATGCCCCATGGAGACTGCTTGATTAGTTATTTATGTGCACAATTCTAAATATTTAATTTGTTGTGTGACTTTATTTCTGTCATGCTTTACAACTTTCTAAATAGTCTCTAAAAGCAAAACCTTCTGTTGACTTTGTTTTTTTAAGAATTAAAAAAAAAAAAGGTTTTGTTTTGTTTGTTTTATTTTACCTTTGACTTTAATACAGTTTGAGAAATGTTGACTCAAGAGAAACTGCATCTGGCTTCAGTAATGAAGCAAAAAAAGTGTGAAAAAAAACACTTTGTGTGTGGTTAGAAATATAAAAACACACTTATGCACCTCCCAGTGCTCAGGCAGGGCTGAGCCCTTTTGTTTCTGCGGTTGGGCGTTTTTTTTTGGTTTTTTTACGACACGGCACTTCATTAAGACAGGTGGAATGAGCTCAAGTCGGACGTGGGAAGCTTCCCACGTCGCCACAGCAACCCCTTGTTAGTCTTCTATTGTGTGGTCTACTTGTCGCCACTGTGACCAACTTCAGGACCCCAGTGTGTCGTATCACTTTTATGAAATCATACACTCGTTTAATGAGAATCACAGCCAGACTGCACTGAACCACCCACTTTAAAACTGCCATCATTAAGCAGTTTACACATGTAGGAGTGTTAAGATCATCAGACAGGCCTGTTTACATGTGTGACAGAGTCCTAGACTGTTGTTGTCAGGATCTCTAGGAAAATAAGCTGATTGTTGAGCTTCATCTCCTGGTCGTTTTGGCATGGAGACATTCCAGCCTGAGCCCCTCCTACCACATAAGCTCCAAAGACACTAACTTCATATAATATGTTACATCTCTCAGGCTCTGAATTGCTCCACTCATATTGGCATGGTTTTATGATCTTTATTTGTTTTAAGTTGCCTGCAAGTGGAAGGTCTAGAGGAGGCGCAGAACTCTTATTCTCCCTCACATTCGTTGATTTACATGGTGTGGACAGGTTCTTATGGATTATTGATCAATAACTGCTGCCTGGCCCGGGTTTAATCGGGTTAATATGGGAAAGTTGTTGCGTAGTAACAGGATATGATGATGAGGAGTCTGTTACTGTCGAGTCAGATCGACCGTGCCTTGTCCTCAGCAGTGATACAGTATCACAGGGTTTGATTTACACCGAGGCTCTGATCGCATGTCATCATATGGAAAGTTAAACATTGATCTGAGACCACTTACTGTAAATGGGATGAAATGAATAGGCTTTTCATTTAGTGCTGAGTGGACAGAGGCTCATCCAAACACATCAATCAGGCGTCTGCAACAAAAAAAAAAAAGTCAGTGTGTTACAATGTCAGGACATGAAATGCCAACAAAAGCATGTCTAACCTTGACGGTTCTTTTATTTATATCTTTATTTCTCAGGCTGCATGTTGGACGGACATTCTTACAACAGTTCTGTGTCGTGGACAACGTCCACCAAACCGTGCATAACACGACGATGTCAGGTACGTGTGCATGTGTGAGTGTTGTTTTCAGCTCTGACGTCATGATGACATATCTGACCTCTGAGGCACAGATGCAGAGGAGTGAAGGGACAGAGTAGGGAGAACCTTGCCTTAAAGGAGGGAAATAGACAATGCAAAGGTATATAGGAAGGAGGGAGGAGCTAATGAAAGAGAGAGCAAGAAATTAGGATGGAAGAAAAGTTGCTGTGAAAGACTGTAGAAGTAGTACAACGAAGGTGAGTGAGGAGGGACAGTTGGAGGCATTGAAGAAAGACATTTTAATAATAACGTAAAACATTTTATTTTCTTCCTGGTTGTGACAGGAAGGTGTCGCGACAGAAGCGGAAGTGCAGTGTGTCGTCCACTGCAAGAATCCCAAAATCCACCCGAAGAAATGTTGCCCCACCTGCCCCAGTGAGTAGCATCATGAATGTACTGATGATTTCACTGCCATTTAAAAAAGAAATGTTTTAAGTTTCCCTCAGTTCTGTGAAAACAAAATAACTGGATTTGTTATGAATAAATCCAAGAAAATGTCAGTCCTCAGCATTTGTCCTTTGATATGTATTTTGACCAGTCCCATGAAAATGAACTTTTATGTATGATTAGTTGTTTCTGTCTAATATGTTCATAAGCCCAGTTGCAAGTTTTATTTTTTATTTCAATGCTCCCTACATTTGCAATTTAGTTGTCAACTTACTCCTGTGCCCCAACATGACAAATCAAAATGGCTGCTGCAAAGGGAACGTATCTATGTTCCCCGGGTCCTATGTTCCCCGCTTTGTATGTGACCGGGGAACATAGGACCCTTTCTCTAACCCTACCCTTTTTCAAAAAAAAGGGTCCTATGTTCCCCTGTCACATACAAAGTGGACCTTTTTTGGGAAAAACGGGGAACATAGGTACGACCCCCTGCAAAGTGTCAACAAAGCTGTGATTTTTACTGGTTTATTTCAGCCCTTTTTGTGTGTCGCACGCACACACAGTGATATGTGTATAATGTTGCTACAGTGGTTTTATGTATGAACTACAATGTCATGTGTTCAATTAGTGAAATTAAATTGCTAGTTAGCAATCTTAGCTACGGTGTAAGGCTAATATTAACCACCGAATATAATATATTTGTGAAAACTGAAGTGCAGTTAATTCGGATGCCATCTTGGAAAACTTTGCCTGTAATATTTAGTCCTAAAAGAGCGCTCTCTCTCATGAGTTTTAGGCTGTTAGTGAAGAAGGAGAACGCAAATAGCATCAATAGACAGGACGTTAGCCAAAAGTTAGCTAAGATTTATTTTATTTTTTTTTACAGAAAATACACTCAAAAACAAAAGATAAATTTAATATTTATCAACACTATTTGCGTATTTGTTTTTCAATTACTAAATATATAACTAAATATTATTCATATATATAAATCAATTAATAAATTAATTGTTGTGGCCCTATTTTATCAGCTATATTCTTTCACTGGACAGCCAATAACACATTGTTAAGCAGTGATTATGATAAAGTTGTGTGTGCGCATAACTAATGTGCGTTTTATGTGACGTCTGCTTTTGCAGCTTGTATCTTTGAGGGTCGTCTGTACAAAGAGAAGGAGGAGTTTAGTCCAGAGGGAAAACCCTGCATCAAGTGCACCTGCACTGTAAGTGTACACACACACACACACACACACATACATATACACACACTCCTCTGAGTTGCCCTTTCCCTCTAACCCAAATAAACCCTGCAGGTGTGTCCATTAACACTTTGCAGGATTAATGTGTTGGCACTCAGCTTGCAGTGCCTGCAGGTCTGTTAACACCCTTACAGACGTACAGATGTGTGGTTGTGCTCCCTGCTGATTCAGAAATATTTTACTTATATTGATTAATTTGTTACATCCTATTTTGTGCCTCTGAACACACAAGGGGAAATGGTTATCCATATAAGAAAGGAGGACTACACTAGATAGTAGTTTCAGTCCATGGATATTAATCAGTTGATTCAAGTTGAAACACAAGATTTCTCAAATAGCTGTCTTTTTAAGTTTATTTTGAAGCCTGTAAAAACACCTGACCAATCAAACTGTTTAAAGGTGCATTATGTAATAAATCTCACAAAAAACAACAGTACAGCCAAAATCTTTTGCAGACCGCAAATCATGTTTATGTTTTGAAATCATGTTTTGGCATGTGGCGCCACCTACCGCCGTCTACCAATCATTGCAGTCAGTAGAGTCAATTGCCGAGCAACCACGGGTTGCCAGTTACATCTGAGCTACAATGGTGGCGAAAACGAATCCTAAAAGACCTCGGTATTTTGAATTTGAGTGTAGTAACCGTTTTTGGCCACATCCTTACATATGGCGTCTTTAAAGTCAGATCATTCGGGAAGTAAAGATACTTCAAACTTGTAGACTGAGAATCAAAAAGACAATCATAAAGATGAAGATAAAGGTCATAAAATGATGTTGTGTGAAGAAACACATTAACTGGGCTGTGATTTGTTGTTCCAGGGAGGACGGACTCTGTGCATGAGAGATGTGTGTCCTGTCCTGTCATGCCCCGCCCACCTCAGCCACACCCCACCTGGACAGTGCTGTCCCAGATGTCTTGGTAATTTTTTTTTTTTTTTTTTTAATTAAATATAGCCTTTGTTCAGATTTACCAAAAATAACACAAACTCAGTGACCTAGACACAGAAGACCAACAACATTTTTTTTCAATGAGTCTGGTGGAGATTTAAAACGGCTGTTTCTGGATAAACAAAAAGATTCTCGTTGTAGGAAACATATCAATGAAATTTGCCCCCAAAAATGTGTCAAAAAACAATTGATTGTCTCTGTTGTTTCTTACCCTGTTTCTCCTCCTCCAGGTCAGAGGAAGGTGTTCGATCTGTCTTTAGGCAGCTGCCTGTTCCACAGTGACGTCTATGAGAACGGCACTTCCTTCGTTCACGACAACTGCACCACCTGCACCTGCAAGGTATCAGCCTGGACGCATCACCAGCTGTGTTCACTAAGAATCCAACACATATTTTCTCATTCAAATAACATTTGTTTAGCAGGATTTGTTAATAAAGCGAAACATAACAACTTATCTTATTGGAATCCCATCTACGTATGGTCATTTCCCTTCTTTCTCCCAGGATTCCACAGTGGTGTGCAAGAGGCGGTGCTCGCGGGCAGGGAGTTGCCAGGGCAAACAGTGCTGTGAGGAGTGTTTGTCCTACGTGAAGGTTGAAGAGGTGAAGTACTGCAGAGTCCGGAACAAGATCTACAGGGTGAGAGAGAAGATATAGGAGCGATGGATGGATGGATGGATGAAAAATGGACAGATGTTTATAATGGAGGGATGGATGTACAGAAAAGGAAATATGTTTATATTGGAAGGACAGATGGATGGATGGATGGTGGGATGCTGGACAGAAGATTTGACATAAATGTGAAGATGAATTATTCACTGGACAGTCAATCAATACGCCGTGATTGGCTGTATGGATAGAGAGATGCATGAATGGACGTACAGTATGATCTAACGAATGAATACGTGTCTCTCTGCGCATCTTCTGTCCTGCAGGAAGGAGACATGTGGTCGTCCGTGAACTGCACCCTCTGCGCCTGTGTGAAAGGAAACATCGAGTGTCAGCCCAAACAGTGTGTACCAATCACCAGCTGCCCCTCGGTGAGTGACAGGCCCCCGACAGCCGATCGCTGCCCGCTATATTGTGTTGGCGTCTGAAACATCTTCATTCAAAGAGTTGTAGAGTTTTAGCACGTTTGCAAACTCAAACTGAGGTCACACAGGGGTCGTATTGACTGCTGCCGGGTGATGGAGTGGATTCCACACATCCCGCTGGTCACTGGCGGTCACACGGTCAAAGG